>NC_133622.1:167438678-167777845 GCF_048593235.1 Sminthopsis crassicaudata | reverse complement strand
TAGTCCGGATGTTAGGAGTGCTGAGAGGGCTCCTGTGAGTGGATATGGGCTTGGGTTTACTATGTGATAGGCATGAGAGAAAGGGGGGGGGAAGGATGAAAGGGGGAGAGAGGAAAGGGAGGGGAAGGGGCGAAGGAAGAATGATCAAAGGAGAAGACAAATTTATAATCCAATCTTAGAAGTCATCTTGTGAATTAGAAGGGTCCTTCTTCAGTCAATGGGAGTAAGATTCTCTTCTATATATCCCCTACTGTGCTTTTTAAGAGAGATGAACACCAAGCAAAGAATGAATTCGAGCTTTATCTGATTTGACAGAAGAAGGAGGGAATTATTTAAGCAGTGCAGAGCCAAGGTGAAATGTAAAATTTTAAAAATGTGTATTCAGTAATCCTACAAACTAAAAATGTACTGTTGTTTCAAGTGTCAGCATCCCAGCAAAATTTGGTAATGATTATAAGTTACTATTACTAGGTTTAAGGTTGTGGGGGTTTTTTCCTTCTACCAATGAATGCCTGGGAATTTTGTGGGTGTTAAACATTTCTTTTGTGTAGTGGAATTAAATAGGTGTCTTGTCTCTGATTTCTATAATATCTTTCAAGTCCCCTCAATAGGGAGATCCTAGTCATGAGCTAAACTTAAGCTTTAACTAATTCTCCTAAATCTCCCAGATGGGAAAAGGGAGAGGGTATAGAGCAGTGCTCTAAAGAGCTAAAGAATCAATAAGACAAGAGACTTATTCTTTTAGATGGTCAGGCTCCCAAGAGACTGAACCTAGTCCACAAGTACATAGGTTCAGAATTGAGAGGAGCCCTTTTGTGGAGAAAGAAAAGGGGTATTCCAGCTCCTTTGGCTCAGAGCAATTTCTTGTTACATAAGCAAAACAAACAGCAGGGACCAAATGCTGACATAAAAGAGGAGGTAGAGTTTTATATGCATATAACCTGCTCTAGATGACTTGCCAATAAGTGAGAATTACCAGAGAAACTGAGGATGCCAGAAGTGTCTATGGCAACTGAACAGAATGGACTATTTGGTAGTCTTCCTACCACAAATCTCCCTCCACTCCCATTTATCCTACATTTGGCTGGCAAACTAAGCTTCCCAAAGTGGAAATCTGACCAGGTCACTCCCTATTTAGTAAAGTCCAGTAGTTCCCTGTCACTTGCAGGATCACATATAAAATCCTCTGTTTGAAGTTCAAAATCCTCAGCTACCTGCCCCACTCCTACTTTGCCTGGATTCTTATACCTTAAATCTCCCCTACTCAACCCCAGGTACTCTGTGATCTAGTGACAATACCCTCCATCTCCCAACTCCAGTATTTTTTCTGGCTGCCTCCTTTCCTGGAATGTCCTCCCTCCCACCTCCTGGACTCCTTGGCTTCTTTTAAATTCCAACTAAAATCTCACCTCCATCTGGAGGCTTTTCCCAATCTCTCTTAATTCTATTGTCTTTTCTCTGCTGATTATTACCACTTTATCCTGCTTATAGTTTATTTGTCCTTAGCTGACCTTTCTTTGTATGCCCAGTATCTAACACACTGCCTAGCATGTAGTAGATGTCTAATAAGTGTTTGTTGAGTTTTCTTCAGGTTGCTAAATTTCTTTGGGCTCTTCAGGGTCTTCAGGATCTTCTGGCTTCTAACTTCAAGAGACATAGACAATACCAAACCCTACTTCAGGTTACTGAAGAAAAAGATGCTAGAAAAAAACTGATATAAGTATAGCTGTCAGTCTTCATCATAACCATATTTGCTGTTTGCAAGTTTGGAGGAACTTTCTCTTGGGTGAGATCTGGGTCTTTCTGTCTCTGTCTCTATCTCTCTCTGTTTCTGTCCCTGATTCTGTCTGTCTCCCTGTGTGTGAGTGTATATGTCTCTGTTTTCTCTCTTTCTCTTGTCTTCCTATCTCTGTCTCTGATTCTATGTCTGTATGTTGGTATGAGAGAGGAGAGGAGAGAAAGTCTGTGAAAGTGTGGAGTGTCTCTCTAACAGGGATTGGCAAGGTGAGATAGCTCAAGACCTCCACAGAAGGTGGGTCTCAGGAATTTGATATAATTTGGATTTCAGACTGGACAACCTCCTCAGAGGATGAGACCATGGAACTAAACTGATCTCTATCACTGCATTCTCCCTGTTTGCCTTAGGGATCAATTCTTTAGTTTCTCTCTGTCAAAAACACTATTCGGATTTTCAAATTTGGTATTTACTTTGGGGGGGAGGAAGTATTTGTTCTTTTTTTAGCTTTTTCTAGTTGTATATCCAATTCATTGATCTTCTCTTTCTCTGTTTTATGTAAGCATCTAGAGATATAAAACTCCTAAGAACTGCTTTGACTGCATCCCATAAATTCTGGTATGTTGTCTCATTGTTGTCATTCTTTTGGATGAAATTATCCATTAGTCCTATGATTTGTTGTTTCACCTACTCATTCTTTAGGATAAGATATTTGGTTTCCAATTAATTTTTGGTTTATTTTTCCCCAGTTCTGTATTACATGTGATTCTTATTGCATCATGATCTGAAAAAGATGCATTTACTATTTCTGCCTTTTTGCATTGGATTTTGAGGAGTTTGTGTCCTAACATATGGTCAATTTTTGTATAGGTTCCATGAACCACCAAGAAACAAGTATACTCCGTTCTTTCTCATTCAATTTTCTCCAAAGATCATACCTAATTTTTCTAAAATTCTATTTACCTTCTTAACGTCTTTCTTATTTATTTTGTGGTTTGATTTATCTAATTCTGAGAGACCAAGATTGAGATCCCCCACTACTTCTTCTTTCAGCTCTCTCAACTTCTCCTGTAAGAATTTGGATGCTATACTTATGAAGTTTCTATCTCCTCAATTCCTTGTGGTGATGAGGTTAGTGGCAATGAGAAAGTTGCTAAAATCCCCCTTTTGGTTGGCCACAAGTTTAAAGTGAAAGAATTCACTTATTCCTGAATTATTAATTGCAAAATGAAAGTTTATTGTTGCATAGAAACCAGTTTGCTAAGAGATTGACTTCTGTAGTGGCAGAGTCCTATTGGGGAAATGGAATTTGGCGCTGCATACAGTGCCATATACATACTCTATATGTATCACTCTACTTTAAATGTGTTTCTTGTAAACAACATATTGTAGGATTCTAGCTTTTAATCCAGTCTGCTATCCACTTTTTTATGGAAGAGTTCATCCCATTCACATTTACAGTTAAAAATGATTAATGCTGTATTTCCTAACATCTTATTTACTCCAAGTTATGTTTTTCTCTTCCCTTTCCCACATTCCTAGTATTTTGCTTCTGACCACCACCTCCCTCAAACAGCTCTCCCCCTTTACAGATCCTTCCCCTTTCTTATTCCTTTCCCTACACTTATGTTTTTCCTTCTATTAGCCTCCCCCCTTTCCTTTCCCCTTTCCCTTTCCACTTCCCTATAAGGTGAGACAAGTTTCTCTGTGAAGGCAAATATGTCTGATATTCTCTCTATTTGAGCCAAATCTGATGAAAATAAGATCCACACAATGCTCATCCCTTTCCCTTCTTTCCCTCAATTGTAATAGATCTTCTTTGCCTCTTCATGAGATGTAATTTATAAGAATTCAAGCCATTGTCCAATTGATAAATGGTCAAAGGATATAAAAAGGCAATTTTCAGATGTGAAACACTTTCTAGTCATATGAAAAGGTACTCTAAATCACTAGAGGGCATGTGGGAAAACTGGAACACTAATACATTGTGAATTGATTCAACTAGTCTGGAGAGCAATTTGGAACTATGACCAAAGGACTATCAAACTATGCATACCCTTTGATACAGCAATGCTTCTATTGGGCTTGTATTCTAAAGAGATCATAAAGGGAGGAAGGGACCCACATGTGGCAGCCCTTTTCCAGAAACTGGAAAATGAATGGATGCCCATCAATTGGAGAATGGTTGAACAAGTTATGGTATATGAATGTTATGGAATATTATTGTTCTATAGTAAATGATCAGCAGGATGATTTCAGAGAGATCTGGAAAGACTTACTTGAAATGATGCTAAGAGAAATGAATAGAACCAGGAGATTATTATATATGGCAACAGTAAGATTATATGATGATCAATTTTGATGGACATGGCTCTCATCAGCAATGAGATGATTCAGACCAATTCCAATAGTCTCGTGACGAAGAAAGCCATCTACACCCAGAAAGAAGACAGTGAGAACTGAATATGGATTACAACATAATATTTTTACTCTTTGAGTTGTTATTTGCTTGTATTTTGTTTCTTTTCTCATTTTTTTTCCTTTTGGATCTTATTTTTCTTGTGCAGCATGATATTTGTGGAAATATGTATAGAGGAATTGTACATGTTTAACATATATTGGATCACTTGCTGACTGGGGAGGGAAGAGAGGGGGAAAATTAGAACACAAAAGTTTTGTAGGGGTGAATGTCAAAAATTATCCATATATATATATATTTTTTTCAAAACAAAAAGCTTTAATTTAAAAAATAAATAAATAAAAACAAAAAATAAAAATACCATTCAGAATCTCATCATGTCTGTCTCTTTTGCTCTTTCCATATGTGTGTGTGTCTGACTCTCTAACATCTGTTGCCTATTTCTCTTTGTGACTATCTATCTCTCTGATGGGGTATGGGGATGCAGAAGTGCTAAATCCACAAATATATTGGGATTTGAGAACTCTCCCCATACAGTCCACCAAAAGTAGAGGATCAAGAGTTGGACCCCAAAATATACTGGGGTTTCAGGCTAGTGTTGCAAAGTATCTCAAAAAACTTGTAGGCTTAAACATGTACAAATCAAGAGGCAAAAGTTTTATTATTCTACTAACAGCAGTAATTTCCAAAAGGAAGTTTTAGTGATTAACAGGGGGAAGAAGCCATAAGGTGGGACTAAATTTTTAATGAACTAGCAACTGCCATAATTTAGGTTAAATACCTAAAGAAGTTAACAGATATTCCATTCCAGGGGGCTAAATTCCCTTTTTTGGGTAGGGAAGCTAAGGAGATAATATGTAAAGTGCTTGGAAGCCTTAAAGCATGTCATGATTATAACTGAGTACAATTGATCGTGTTTATGAAACTAAATAAGATTAGAGTTGAAGTGGGTTGTGGTCTCTTTAAGAAATTATATTTCCTACTAAAGAGCGGAAAGGGACCTGTATGTGCCAAAATGTTTGTGGCAGCTCTTTTTGTTGTAGCTAGAAACTGGAAGATGAATGGATGTCCATCGGTTGGAGAATGGTTGGGTAAATTGTGGTATATGAAGGTTATGGAATATTATTGCTCTGTAAGAAATGACCAGCAGGAGGAATACAGAGAGGCCTGGAGAGACTTAAATCAACTGATGCTGAGTGAAATGAGCAGAACCAGAAGATCACTGTACACTTCAACAACAATACTGTATGAGGATGTATTCTGATGGAAGTGGAAATCTTCAACATAAAGAAGATCCAACTCACTTCCAGTTGATCAATGATGGACAGAGGTAGCTACACCCAGAGAAGAAACACTGGGAAGTGAATGTAAATTGTTAGCACTAATATCTGTCTGCCCAGGTTGCATGTACCTTCGGATTCTAATGTTTATTGTGCAACAAGAAAATGATATTCACACACATGTATTGTACCTAGACTATATTGTAACACATGTAAAATGTATGGGCTTGCCTGTCATCGGGGGGAGGGAATAGAGGGAGGGGGGGTAATTTGGAAAAATGAATACAAGGGATAATATTATAAAAAATATATATATATAATAAAAAATTTAAAAAAAAAAAAAGAAATTATATTTCCTATTGATCTGTGATCCCTTTCAAATTCTTAGCCCCTTTTCCTGAGGCATATCCTCCCTAGATAAGTTGTCTTTCCTGACAAAAAGGCCAGAGCCTTTGATTCAATTACAAATCCTGTTCAAAAAGCATCCCTTTGAATTCCAATAGGAAATCCGGGCTGTCCCAGCCCCCACTAGGCCTGACTTGCTTGGACTGCCCCAGCCCCTGCTGGTTCTGATCTGTTCAAGCTGCCCCAGCCCCCACCAAGACACTCCATAAAATTGTTTCCATCAGGGAAGGTCTTTTACAGATGGACCTTGGCAGCTCCCTTTGCTGCCAGGACTTTCTGTCCACTGAGAACTGCATTCTCAGTGCAAAACTCTATTTTCCATAGATCTGCCATTATAGAAGTCAGTCTCTTGGTAAACTGATTTCTACTTAACAATAAACTTTTATTTTGCAACTAATATTTCGGGAATGAGTAAATTCTTTCATTCCTAAAACCTGCTGCCTATTTAAAAGGAATTCTTAACAACTCTCTTATAGCCACTAACCTCTAGACCACTAGGAATCAAGACCACTCAAACAGCATCAGAGTCACTTCAATGCTTTGATTCTTCCCTCTATCTAGAAAAGTACTTAGTTTAAAGACTTTCTCTGATTTTCAGATAGGCTTTTTTTTTGCTCAAGGAGAGAAGAGAGAGAAGTAGCAGAATGGATCATCCCTCCCCCCAGGATATCAGCACCAAAATGCCTAGAACTCAGGCTTTTGTTATTCTGACTACCACTCTTTTGATTTTGATGCTATTCCAATTATAATGTAAAAAATAAATAAAATTTAAAAGTTAGTGGCTGCCAAAATCTTGAATTGTGTGGTTAATGATAATAACAGAGAATTGGGTGAAGGTCATTTTGCTTTTGTGAAGGACAGACAATTCATTTCCCTCAAAGTAAGAGAAAGAAAAGGATGGATAAACTGAGAAGAAACTGAGACAGAAATCAAGAGACAAGATAAGAGAGATGGAGAAAAAGAGTAGAAGAATTGTTCTTCCTTTAAAGGCACAAGGGATCATATTCTTGATCAATATAAACTATGTGGAACTAAGTCACTTAATAATTTTTGCTAACCATCTTGATTTCCTCGAGTTCTCCTATTATTCAAAAGAGACCAGGCTGACCTGGGAATCAGAATCAGTCAAGCAGAAGGCAAACTAAGAACTTGGACATGTCACAAGAAACAGCTTAGCCCAGTGAACAAACCTGATAAAAGTGATAATATGTCTTCTAAGAAACAGCCTGATCCAGTAAGACTACAATGCGATCACAATTCCCCACCCCATGACTTTATGGTTTTTATCTTTATAACCCTTGCTTCCCATGTCCACTCTTAGCTCATTTATAACTGTGCTCTCATGCATGTCTGCCTTCTTAGGAGAAATAAACTCATGGATACAAACAAATTTTGTTTGTTTTTCTTAGATTGAACATGGGGGAAAAAGATTGATAGCTGAGATGGTATGATGAAAAAGGCCCCTGCCTCTCCACATGAGAAAAACAAATAAAACAAATAAACATATAAATATGCACACATGCATACATAAGTAAATAGAGCTTAAAATAAATAAAAATTTAAACCATCCACAGGACTAGTAAAAAAAATTATTAAGACATTATTATTACTATCATTTTCACTCAGAACCATTATGATTATTCAAGAGTTCCCTTCTCAAGATGAAAGTGGGTTCATTCTTTTTGCTTCTATTTCTACATATAGGGATAAACTGAGTGAAGATTCATTCAAAAGGATGTGATTTTGACCTATGCCCTAATTATGACTTGACACTTTGCAATAACAAGTTAATCTATAGCTTAAAGGCTGCAGGTGTTCAATTGTCTTGAATGAATATTCCCCTCCTGTTTCCCACCATCTCTTAATTAGTATTTAATTACTTCTTTGAAAAGCAATTTATTCTTTTGTTTCTGGGATAGATTTTCATGTTTGGAATATAAGCCTGGACTGCCCCAGACAATGAAAGAAAAAGTCAAAGTGGGGAGGAGGCTTTTGTTCTATTTAATCTTTGCAGTTTGTGCTTTGCACTTCTTTACAGACAAAACACTTTGTCAAAGGGGAATTGCCCTTACTTGCAAGATCTTAATAAACCTGTTTTTGCCTTTCTTACTCTGAGGGTCTAACTATTTTTATGATTGCTACTGCTCACACAGTTTGGGGGCTTGCCCGGGATATTTCCTTTTCATGAGCGGTCTCTCCTATACTTAATTTTTGGACAAGCACCCTCCAGAGAGTTCTCTGCTGGTTCTTGGACTCAGCTCTCTCTCTGATCAGGTAAACTCCCAAAGAGAGAAAGCAAGAAGAGAAATAGGCTAGCAAAGATAAAGGATTAATTCAACCTAGGAAATAGCCAACTGAGAAAGGTAAGTTGTATACAACAACCCAGGTAAGGCTTAAGGTAACTTGAAAGTTACAGAAAAATTGCAGACTTAAAAAAAACTGCCCTCATTGGGATTTTCCAAGCTTCTCAGGTTTGTGGAATTTATCCTGGTTAGGCTGGCATCCCTTGCTGGCCTGAATTCTTCTGTTGTTTTGCTGGTGCCCCAATATCTTCAACATGGCCCCTTGATCACATTTTTTCATATTAAGTATTTATTAAAAATTATAACAAAGATTTTTAAAAATATATCACAGAATTGGCACATATTTAAAGCCCAACATTCTACACTTAAATTTGTAACAATGACCATGAATAATAATCAAAGAAAAGACAGATTGTGTAGTTTTGTACTTATTTATGAAAGTTTTGCTTATTTCCAATTCTTTTTACAAAGGTCTAGAATAACTGGGTTGAAATGCTTTTCTGGCCAAACCTAAGATAAACAGAAAATTTAAGTAAATCAGCATCCTCCAGTTCTAAAGCATTGAAGTATTCATGACTTTATGTTGTTAAAAATTAAGAAATTGTTACACATCAAATACAATTACATGTTCTTTGTGACTTATATTTCAGTATAATAAAAAACTAACAACTTTCTAGTTATTTTCTCTAAGTCTATTCTCATTCAATTTTCCTCTTATTTAGTCATATATATAATGTTATTGTTGCTTTTTTTTTAAGCTTGGCATCATTTCATAAAAATCTTTCAAGACTTTTTTTACATTCCTCATACTCACTGGTCTTACATTAGAAAACTCCATTATATTAAGGTAGCCCAATTTATTAAACCATTCTTTCTTTTATCAATCACAGGACTTCTAGATTATTTCCAGTAAAATATATCCAACAAAAATAGTGTTCCTATGAAAATCTTTGAACAGATTAACTCTTTAAAAAAACCCAAACTGAATACTTTCAGAGCATATTATTTACAATGTAATTAAGTTAAAGGGCATGGCTATTTTGTATTGTTTATTGTATATTTCTAAGTTGGTATCTATAAGAATGAGACTGATTTGAAATTATACTATGGTAGATAAGTTTTAAGTGTCTCTATAATGCTACCAGAATTTTTTAATATGTGTTTACTTGAAACTTAAAAGAAAAATTAAAAAAAAAAAAGAAAAAGAAAAAAAATAATTCAAAATATAGAACAATAAATTTCCATTTCAAGAAAGTACATATAATGGAAGGCACTATTCATAACTAACTGTCCATCTTTGCTTCTTTGTAGATTTTCTCTTTTTCCTTGCTATGTACTTTATTTTTTTCTTCTCCTTTCCTTGCCCCTACCTCTGCCCTTGACATTTTTTACATAGAGAGTGGTTTACTCACTGGACCACAGACTTGTAGCCAGACACCAAGGTCCAAATTTCTCTTACTCTCTTCCCCAAGATCTTGTTTGCCAATTTCTTAAAGCTCTGTGAATGGATTTCAAAGAGCAGTTTTCTGCCACCTTAAATTTTGGGGCTGTGTGTGTTTAAATTGAAATTATGTTTCTGAAATTGTATAAGATAATCACTTTTAACTAATTAGTTTTAAAATTATAAACTTGTTTATTCTGGCATGAGACTTTTAAAAATATATGTTCACTAATATTGAAGTATTGCTACTAGAAATTTAAATTTGTATTTGATTTTAAGTTAAAAGCTTTGGTTCTCTGGTAACTTACCTACAGAAGTCACATGTTTGTATCTCCTAATTAGAGGAAATATATTTAAGCTATTATATACTTTCTAGATTGTATATTGGATAATTGAAAATTGTATGAGCTGTGCTTTAACATTTTGTCAGCACAGCTGGATATGTGGTATAAATTTTGGGAGATTTGGTCCAGAGTTATTTAGATATTACCTATATTCTGAATCTTAAAGTTTGTCTTGTTCTGTCCCTTTAACAAAAAAGTAAAAGAAAATTTGGCATATAAGAATATATGTAACTATAAAACAAATTGTATGTGAAAGGTATATAATATGTCTAAAGATGAATAAGAAGGTATTGCAAAAGTCTCCCTCTGGAGGAAAGGAACATGGCTCCAAAAAATTCAGGTTAAATTTTAATGAAATAGCACCGAGAGAAGGAAACTGAGAAATAGTGGAGATGAGTGAAAGCTTTCCCCTAGGCTCTGCTGCTTTAAGAGAGGTTAGTGGAATAACATTGGAACAAATTGTACCTAAGTATGAATTGGCAAAGACTATTAATTCTGATAAATGAACATATTTTACTTCTGTGTGGTACAGAAATGGTGAGGGGTCACCATTTAATAAAAAAGCTGGAGAGAGCTCTAGAGAAAAGCAAAGTTTATTGTACATTCTCAGGAGAAGGGCGTCCCACTCTTTGAGCAGACAATCGAAGAGAAGAAGCGCCTCCTGTGGGCAGGACAGCCCCTTTAATCCCTAATGCAAAACACCCCCTCCCACCACTGACCCTCATCCTCATTGGCTGAGAGTCTTACATTCTAAACTGGAGATCTGCCCATGAAATTGAACTTGACCAATAAGTACAAAGTTGCCCATATTTGGCTGAAATAAGGAGGAGATGTCATGAGATGGGAACGCAATTATGCCCTTGACTCGATCGATGTTCACAGTCCTTCAGGCCTACTCAAACTCTGAAGTAGATGAAGCCTTACTCGATTTTCACAACTGTCTTGAAAGATCTCACTTCATCTCATTCACTTCTAAAGTTTTATAAGAAATAATGGGGAAGGACTGCAAATTGAGTGGCAACTCCATATATCTGGGCATCTGCCCTCATCAGGGAAAGTGGAAAGAACGAATAAGATTCTTAAGAAATGGATTACTAAATTGATGTTAGAGACTAAATTTCCTCAGACCAAATGTTTGCCTATTGCTTTGTTAAAGAATTAAAACTGTTCCCAGAATTGACCTAGGAACAAGTTCCCTATATGAGACTAGTTTGTTTTATCTGAGAAAAGAAAAGGAAAGACCTTCTTCTGAAACAAAGGATAAGTTTTTAAGGAATTATATACTGGCTATGTCCTCATTTCTTTTTAGCCCTTATGAAACAAGGATTGCTGACCCAGATAATATCTTTGGAGTTTGGAGCAAGAGACTAGGCACTTACTAAATCCTGGAAGAAGAGTAGAAGGACCTTACCAGGTAATCTGGTAATGATTGAGACTGCAGTCTGGAGGCTGAGAACATCAGGTTTGAAGGACCTGTGGAGGAACCTCAAGAATGAACTGTTAAGAACAATTTCTAACCTCTAAAATTGACTTTGCAATCAGGAATGTTTTGGTGGAAGGGGAGAGTAATTAATTAATAGGCATTTTTATTTGTAAAAGGCTACCTATTCTAATTACTGAGGACACAAATTCTTGGAGTGATAGTCCCAGATAGGAGTTGAGGTACAGAATACTAATTTGCTTACAGAATACTACATGCCTACAGAATACTAATTATACTCCAAGCCATGATTGAAATAATTACTAAACAAATGACAAAAGCAGTGAAGGGGACCAGCAGAGGGGAGCTAGGGACCCAGGATGGTGTGGCATCCAGCAAGTCAAATTTAACCAGAAGAATCTAAAGCAGTGTTGGCTACTCTGTCTTGGTTGCAAGCCAGTAGATCAACAGATTAGCAATAAGACATCTAACACAAATATAAAAGGCAAATAATGAGCCCCTAAGCCCTAGAATAATGTAGGACCTGGCCATAGTCCCAGCACCAGAAGTTAGTCAGCATTGACCCAGCACAGTCATTATTGCCAATAAAGGAAGCTTGGACAATCTCCCCTGTGCCCTAAAAGTATATCTCAACTTTTTAAAAAATGAGCAAAAAGAACTCTGATCATAGAAAGTTTTATGGAGAAAAAACAGATTTCAAACCCTGAGGACACTAAAAGCAGATCATCTCCAGAAGAAGCCCCAAAGGGTGATATGAATTGGTCCCCATCTCACAATACTCTCTTGGAAGAATTCAAAAAGGACCTTAAAAGAAAGTTAGAAGAAAAATGGGGAAAAGAAATTTAAAATTTGCAAGAGGGTTTGGAAAAGGAAACACAGAAATTATCTGAAGAAAACTCCTTAAAAATAGACTTAGTGAAATGGAAAAAGCAAATAACTCCTTACAAAATAGATTTGACAAAATGGAAAAAGAAAACAACTCCTTGAAAAACAGAATTTGTAAAAAAAAAAAAAAAGAAGAAAAGAAAAGAAAAAAAATCCATTGAACAAAACAACTCATTTAAATTTTTGATTGGCCAAATACAAAAGGAGCTAAAAAAATAACTGAAGACAATAATTCACTAAAAATTAGAACTAAACAAATGGAAATGAGTGACTCAATGAGACATCAAGAATGAGTCAAACAAAACCCAAAAAGAAAAAAAAATAGAAGAAAATGTAAAATGCCTCATTGGAAAAACAACTGACCTAGAAAATAGATCTAAGAGAGACAACCTAAGAATTATTGGACTTCTTGAAAACCATGATGAAAAAAGAGCCTAGACATTATCTTTCAGGAAATCATCTAGGAAAACTGCCCTGATGTCCTAGAACCAAAAGGTAAAATAGCCATTGAAAGAATTCACCAATCACCACTTGAAAGAAACATCAAAATTAAAACTCCAAGGAATAGCATAGCTAAATTTCAGAATTATAGGACTAAGGTAAAAAATTTGCAAGCAGCCAGAAAGAAAAATTCATATATCAAGGGGTCATAATTAAGATTGTCCAGGTCCTAGAAGCTTCCACCTTATAGGATCAAAGGGCCTGGAATCTGATATTCCAAAAGTCAAAGGAAATTGGATTACAGGCAAGAATCAACTATCCAGTTAAATTGAGCATTATCTTTCAGGGAAGGAGATGGAAATTCAATAGGTAAATTTCATTTATTTCTGATGAAAAGACCTAACCTGAACAAAAAATTTGATCTCAAAATACAGAATTCAAGAGAAGCATAAAAAAGTAAAAAAGGAAAGAACTCTTGAGAACTGTATCTCTGTCATGGATATACTTAAAGAGTACAGATATAATTTAATCTTATTGTGATAAAATAAAAAAGAAACAAGGTAGAAATGGGGTTGTACTGGAAAAAAGAGGAAAATGGAGGTAAAATGAGGGAAATTATATCTCATGAAGAGGCAAAGAAGACCTATTATAATTGAGGGAAGGAAGGGACGGGAATGAACAATGTGTGGATCTTATTCTCATCAGATTTGGCTCAAAGGGAGAATATTAGACATATTTGGCTTCACAGAAAATACTTGCCTCATTCTATAGAGAAGTGGTAGGGGAAAGAGGAAAGGAGAAGGGGCAGAATATATAAAAGGGAAAACAGAAGTAATTGGGGAAAGGACATAAGAAGAAGGGAATGGGGCTGTTTGAGGGAGGTGGTGTGGACAGAAGAAAAATATTGGGGTGGAGGGAAATAGGGAAAGGAAAGGGAACAGCATAACTTGGGGCAAATAAGATTGGCAGGAAATACAGAATTAGTCAATTTAACTGTAAATGGGAATAGGATGAACTTTCCCATAAAATGGAAGTAGATACACAAACTAGATTAAAAGCCAGAATCTTACAATATGTTGTTTACAAGAAACACATTTAAAGCATAGTGTATACATACAGAGTAGACGTAAAAAGGCTAGAATCTTTTATTATTATAGTTATTATATTATTGTTATCATTATTATTATATTATATTATATTATATTATATTATATTATATTATATTATATTATATTATATTATATTATATTATATTATATTATATTAATTATATTATGTTATATTATGTTATATTTATATTAATTATATGTTCTTAGCCAAAAATAACTTAGAAGGTTAGGGGGGGAAGCTTGTCATACCTGGGTGAGAGTGGAGCACAGTCCAGCATAGGATGCACCAGCGCAACTCTGGCCCCAACAAATTAGAAGCAGGCTTTGGAAACCACTGAATCAGCCACAGCAGTGATTGCTACCAAAGCTCTCAGTCCACAGATAATATGGAGATTACAGGGATCTCTTTGCTAGCATTGAAGCAAAATGCTATTCCTTTGCCCATATTCAGATCTAGGTTGCAGTCCTGAGTGGCACTCCCAAAATTTATGGCCACAGTGGAGTAAGAACCTTCCTCACAGATCCAACGCAGAAAAGAGTTTTTATGGTCACTCACAGATCAAAGCAAGGGTTAGGAGAGAATTAAACAACCTGTCCTTATATCATACCGTCTTGGAAGAACTGAAAACATACAGGTTCCTAGAAATATCTCTGAAAACAGCTACACAAAACCTCTAAAGGTGGGGACAGTGTGCCCTCTAACCTGGAAGCAGAGTCCTGTTTTAACAAAGACTTAAAAGTCAAGAAATAGGCTAGGAAAATAAACAAACATTAGAAAAAATTTCTGACCAAGAAAGTTACTATAGTGACAAGCAAGATCAAAACACATACTCAGAAGAAGTTAACAAAGTCAAAGCTTCTACATCCAAAGGCTCCAAGAACAATGTAAATTTGACTTTAAGTCATGGAATAACTCAAAAAGGATTTTGAAAATCAAGTAAGAAAAATAAAGGAAAAATTGTGAAGAGAGTTTAGAGTGATACAAGAAAATAGTCAACAAGTCAACAGCTTGGTAAAGGTGACACATACAAATATATGTATTTATGTATATATATACTGAAAAAAATAACACCTTAAAACAGATTAGGACATACACAGATATAGATATAGATATGCTGAAAAAATGACACCTTAAAAACAGACTAAATCAAATGGTAAAGGAAGTACAAAAAATGAGAAGAATGGCTTAAAAAGCAAAATTGCACTAAATGGAAAGAGACCCCAAAAATAGAAAGGGGTCAAAAGCTCACTGAAAAAAATAATTCCTTAAAAAATAGAAATGAGCAAATAAAATCTAATAACTTTAGGAGAAATCAAGAAATAATAAAACAAAAGCAAAAGAATGAAAACAAATTGAAGACAACTTGAAATATCTCATTGGAAAACAGATCCAGGGAAATTAAATTTAAAAGTTATTGGTCTAAACTCTGAGATATCACTGCACACCTGTCAGATTGGCTAGAATGACAGGGAAAGATAATGCAGAATGTTGGAAGGGATGTGAGAAGACAGGGACACTGATACATTGTTGGTGGAATTGTGAATACATCCAGCCATTCTGGAGAGCAATTTGGAACTATGCTCAAAAAGTTATCAAACTTTGCATAACCTTTGATCCAGCAGTGTTACTATTGGACCTATATTCCAAAGAGATCTTAAAGAAGGGAAAGGGACCTGTATGTGCAAGAATGTGGCAGCCCTCTTTGTGATGGCCAGAAACTGGAAACTACGTGGATACCCATCAATTGCAGATTGGCTGAATAAATTGTGGTATATGAATGTTATGGAATATTATTGTTCTGTAAGAAATGACCAACAGAATGATTTCAGAAAGGCCTGGAGAGACTTACATAAACTGATGCTGGGTGAAATGAGCAGGACCAGGAGATCGTTGTATACTTCAACAACAATACTATATGATGATTAATTCTGATGGATGTGTCCATTTTCAACAATAAGATGAACCAGATCAGTTCCAATAGAGCAGTAATGAACTGAACCAACTACACCCAGCGAAAGAACTCTGGGAGATGACTATGAACCACTACATAGAATTTCCAATCCCTCTATTTTTGTCCACCTGCATTTCTGATTTCCTTCACAGGCTAATTGTACACTGTTTCAAATCTGATTCTTTTTGTACAGCAAAACTGTTTGGACATGTATACATATATTGTATTTAATTTATACTGTAACATATTTAACATGTATTGGTCAACCTACCATCTGGGGTGTGGGGGGAAGGAGGGGAAAAATTAGAACAAAACGTTTGGCAATTGTCAATGTTGTAAAATTACCCATGCATATATCAGGTAAATAAAAACTATTAAAATAAAAAAGTTATTGGTCTACCTGAAAACCATGATGAAAAAAAAAAGAGTCTGGAAATTATCTTTCAAGAAATTATTAAGGAAAACTGCCCTGCTATTCTAGAATGAGAGGGCAATGTAGAATTGGAAAGAATCCAAAAAAAATCACCTTCTGAAAGAGATTCCAAAATGAAAATTCACAGGAATATCATAGCAAAATTCCAGAGCATCCAGGTTAAAAATAAAATATTGCAAGCTACCAGAGAGAAGAAAATCAAGTTTTGTGTAGTCAGGATAACACAATATTTAGCAGCTTTTACATTAAAGGATTGGAGGACCTGGAATACAATGTCCTGGAGGGCAAATGAACTAGGATTACAACCAAGAATCATCTACCCAGAAAAACTGAATATGATCTTTCATGGGGAAAAATAGATATTCAGTGAAATAAATGATTTTCAAGTATTCTTGATAAAAAAGGCCAGAGATAAATAGAAGACTTGACTTTCAAACAGCAGATTCTAGAAAAGCATAAAAAAGTAAACAGTAAAAGGAAATCATAAGGGACTTAATATGATTGGAATGTTTGCATTCCTATATGGGAAGATGAACCTTGTAATTCATAATAATTCCCATTAATAGGGTAATTAGAGGAAGTATATGTAAACAGAAGGCATAGGTGTGAGTTGAATATGAAATGATTATATCTAAAAAAATGAAAGGGTGAGAGAATATTTTACTGGAAGAAAGGGAAAAGGAGAAGTAGAATAGGGTAAATTATCTCACATAAAAGAGGTAAGTGGAAGGGAAGAGGGGGGTGATATGAGGGAGGGAGTGAACCTTATCTTATCAGAATTTGCTGAAGAGGGAATAATTTTCACAGTCAATTGGATACAGAAATCTGTCTTATTCTACAGGAAAGTGGGAAAGGTTAAGAGAAGATAGGGTATAATAGAAGGGAGGGCAGATTGGGGGAGAGAATAGTCAGAAGCAAAACACTTGAGAGAAGTCAGAAAGAATAGAATAAATGGGGAAAATAGGATGGAGGGAAGTACAGTTAGCAATAATGGCTGTGAAAAAAATTTTAACACAAGTTTCTCTAATTAAGGCTTCATTTCTCAAACATTAAGTCAAATTTATAAAAATAAGAGCCATTTCTCAATTGATAAAATACATTTATATCAATAGATATGAAAATTTTCAGATGAAGGAATCGAAGCTATCTATAGCATGTGAAAAATATACTCTAACTCACTACTGATTGGAGGAATGCAAATTAAAACAATTCTGAGGTACCACCTCATAAATATTACATTGGCTAAAAGAATAGGTAAAGAAAATGACAAGTGTTAGAAGGGGTGTGGGAAAAAATGAAACATTAATGCATTATTGGTGGAGTTGTGAATTGATTTAATCATTCTGCAGAGCAATTTAGAACTATGCCCAAAATGCTATAAAATCTTGCATACCCTATAACCTAGCAATACCACTGCTGGGTCTGTATCTCAAAAGAGACTTTAAAAAAAGGAAAAGGACCCATATGTATAAAAATATTTATAGTAGCTCTTTTCTGAGGCAAAGAATTGAAAATTGAGGAGAAATTGGAGAATGACTGAAAAAAATTATAGTATGTGATGTGATAGAATACTATCATATTATAAGAAATGATGAGCAGAATGCTCTCAGGGAAAAAAAACTAAAAATACTTACATGAGCAAAGTGAAATGTATCATGTACAAAATAACAGCAATACTGTAAGATGATCAGCTGTGAATGACATAACTATTCTCAGCACTATAATGATCCAAGACAACTCTGAAGGACTCAGGATGAAAAATGCTATTCATCTCCAGACAAAGAAGTGATGGTGTCTGAATACAAATTGAAGTGTCCTTTTTTTTCTTTATTTTTCTTGAGGGTTTTTTTTACAACAATGACTAATATGGAAATATTTTGCATGATCACATATGTATAATCTATATCAAATTGATTGCCTTCTCATGGGGGGAGGATATAGAAGAAGGAAGAAAATCTGAAACTTAAAATTTTTAAAAATGAATGTTTAAATTTTATTTTACATGTAACTGGGGAAAATAAAATATTAATATTTTAAATATTAAAAAATACAAATAGTTTGACCCTGGGCAAGTTATATTCTCCTCATGGTCTGTTCCTGACCTTATCATCTTCAAAATTATGTCTATGCTGTTCCTGTTCCTATTCTGGCACTTTTCTCAGAGTCTGGTGCCTCCTTATCCTGGAACACCCTACTACCCTTATGGGATTCTAACCTTCTTCAAGGCTGGCCCTTCCATTTCCCTTTTATGTGTTTCTATTGGAACTAGCCTGCCTTCATTATTTTCCCAGATCTATTCCTTATTTTATAAACATTAGAATTATTCCCTGTTCAATCATTCATTCATCCATACATACACATACACATAAATGCACATGCATACCTTTTAAACTCCCTGTTATATGCTATCTTCTCCCATTAGAATGTAAATTCCTTGAGGACAAGGACTGTCTTTTTGCTTGTATTTGTATCCCCAATACTTAGCCACGGTGGCTGGTATATAATAAGTGCTTTAAATAAAGGCTTGTTTCCTTCCATTCCTTCTTTCATCTCTTCATGACATAAACAATTTTCTAACTACTCTGGCCAAGGGATTCAATATCAAAAGCTCCCTCAGCAATAAAATCACCGATTTTGACCATTTGAACATGTCACTGTTCAATTTATGTTTTCTCATTTATTAGGTACAGTTGTATAGTTATGCATATGTGTGAATATATGCGCAATCAGTGGAAGAAAACAGAAATATAATTTAATATATACATGCATACTTACAAAGAGAGACACATACATATACATATACTTGTATGTCTATATGAATATTGTATATATATATATATATATATATACATACATATATATGTAAAACAAAAGTTTTATCCTAAATATCACTGTATTTTAATTCCCCATAGAAAGAAAGAAAATGGCAAGACAGGTTAAAAAAGTAAAACCCAGTTATTTACTAAACAAACAAACAAAAAATTTAATTATAGACATACACAGAGTAAAAATTAGGGGAAAGAACAAATCTATTATGCTTCAGGTGACTAAAAAAGCCATACACTCAGTCATCATGACAAATCAGGAGACAATAAAAAGACAAATAAGAAAACTACTTTTAAAAGTACCATAGGGGGGAACTGAGTGTGGTTCACAACATAGCATTTTCACTCTTTTTGTTGTTGTTTGCTTGCATTTTATTTTGCTCCTCTTTTTTTCTTGTACAGCACAATAATTGTATAAATATGTATACATATATTGGATTTAACATATATTTTTACTATGTTTAACATATATTTAACATATATATAGCACCATAGGTCACTCTGCCTTCATGCCCTTAGGGTCATTCTCCCTACCCTGCCACAGAAACTGCTCTGCATTCCCCTGCAGCTGAGATCACTTTGTTTTCTGGAAAAACTCTATATGCAGATCCCAGGGTGCCCAGATCCAGAGAGAGTGGGCTATGGGAGCCTTAGACCTCCTCATCCTCCTCAGGCATGAGTGACTTCAGGGATGTGGACTTCACCTAGGAAGAATGGGACCTCTTGGATCATCAGAAGAAGTTGCACAAAAGGTCATATTGGAGAATGCCTGGAACCTACTCTCCCTGGGGCTCCCAATTACCAGAGAAGATGTGATCTCCTATTTTGAGTAAAGGGAA
The DNA here is from genome assembly GCF_048593235.1 of Sminthopsis crassicaudata. NCBI lineage: Eukaryota > Metazoa > Chordata > Mammalia > Dasyuromorphia > Dasyuridae > Sminthopsis > Sminthopsis crassicaudata. The sequence continues at coordinate 167,757,993 of NC_133622.1, read as the reverse complement.
GCACCATGGATCTTGGACCAAAAAGGTCTGAGGAGTTTCTGTTCAGATAAAGAAACTGAGGCAAACGGAGATCCTGTGACTTGACCAGCAAGTTTCTGGGATGGGATTAAAACTCATGTCTTTTTTTGTGATTTGTGGCCCATCATACTAGCTGTATTCTTCTTTTGAAGCAGAATTAATGAAAAGGCTCACACATGTGTGAGGTGGGAAATAGAAAGGAAATTAGACAAGTTCACTCTGAGATGAAAATACATTCTTTTAAAATCAAATCAAAATCAAAATCTACTTAACTATTAAAAAGATTTATATTTCTATTGGCTCGTGATATGCATTGCATCAAATGACAAATGTATTGGAAGGTCAGTTGCAAAAATAAATCAATCAATTAATTAATTAAAGTACTATAGACAATGAAAAATAACACTAAATTTTTTGATACTTTTTTTAGAAAATCAAAACAAATTACAAAAAGCACTGTTAAGAGCACCACACTAGTGAGAGATTCTTCTTTCACAGAGCCAGTCTCAAAGCCTAGATCACTTAGTTGTTCAAGATCATATCTGGCATGTACCAGCTTTGTGACCCTGTGGCAAGCCATAATCTTTCAGTGCCCTTGACCATAATCTTTCAGTGTCCTTGGTGACACTCTAAAGAGAGTTCTCTTAGCCTGGAGTGACCTAGATCAATGAAATCACAGATCCAGTTTCTATTCTTTATCTCTCATAGCTCAATATGTAGACAACATAAAGATAATGGAAAATATAGGGTGGAATGAATTGAAGAGTAAGCTACATTTGACTGATCTCTGAGGATTTCTGAATGGAAATACTAAAGAATACAAACATTTCTTAGTATCCCCCTACATGGATATAAAAATTGTCCACGGATTTGATGAATATGACTACAAATCATATTGTCAATGTACAGAAACATGTTTTTAAAAAAACTGATTTATCATAAGTCCAGAGCATAAATCTACAGAATACAAAAATCAGTGGTTCCTAAACAATCCAGCAAGATTTTAGTTATCTAAGCAGGAGGGATCCAATGGAATTTTATAGAGGGCAAGAGGGAGAGGTAAAAATATATACATTAAAAAAGAGATAGCAGAAGGGAAAGATCTGCATCAAATAAAATAATAAACTGATTAATAAACACCAAAAAGATAGCTGGAATGTGTGGTTCAGTTATGACCAGCTCTCTGCAACCCCATTTGGGATTTTCTTGGCAAAGATACTATAGTGGTTGGCCATTTTCTTCTTCAGCTCATTTTACAGAGGAGGAAATTGAGGCAGACTTAAGTGATTTGCCCAGAATTGCATAGCTAGGAAGTATCTGAAACCAGATTGAACTCAAAAAACTCAGTTTTCCTGACTCCAGGGCAGACACCCTATCCATTACACCTACCTGCCCTAGCTGGAATTTAAGGACTAAACATTAATACTGAAGCTAAGCTAGTTACCTGACATGCTTGTGCTAACCAAATAGAGGTAATAAAGCTGAGCCAGATATGCTCTCATCACTAACTATTTAATTGCCTGAGTTAAAATTTGATGTCTCAGCTAAATTCAACCCACTGTAGTTGGTTATGGGACCTGCCAGAAATTCTTTTATCAAAATGCCTTTACAAAAACTGATGATGTGCTAGGGATAAAGGAATCATAAACAAAAGCTAAAAAGCAGATATAATAAACACCTCATTTGCAGACCATAATTCAATAAAATAAAGAAAATCAGAACAAAAGATACATATCAAAATGGAAATGAAGTAATGGAATAATGAATAGCTATTGAGTTAAAGAATAAACCATAGGAACCATAAATTATTATGTTACACATAAAGATAACAATGAAACAACATACCAAAATTTTTGAAATACAGCTGTAGCAATCCTCTGATGAAATCTGATATCTTTGAAAGCAGGTTAGCAAAGTGGAAAAAGAGAAGATCAATAAACAAAGCCAGAAAACAAATTAACAATTTTAAAATGAGAAGAAATCGTGGAAAATCAGAGAAGAAACACAAAACTGAAAAAACTACAGAATTAATCAATTAAAACTAAAAGCAATTTTTGAAAAAAATAGCAAAATCAATAGGCTATTGTAACCCAATCCAAAAATAAAAGAATTTTTCAAATGAATTGTTTAAATTTTCAAAAAATAAACAGGAAATAAAATAAATATCAATTTCTAGAAAATTATATGACAGCAAAACTAAGAATTTAAAGGATACTAGAGAATAGATAATTAAATCTAAAATACTTGGAATAATAAAATAAAAACTAAAGAATTTAAGCAACTCAATTCCAAAATGAGAAAAATGAGAAAGTTATAAATAAATTGCCAAAAGGAGGTGAAGAGACGTGAACAAATTAATTTACAAGAAAATTATGTCAAACATTTAAAAAGCAATTAATGCCTCTACTACAAAAATCATTCTCAAAGACAGAAATCACACTCTACCTTCCTTTTATGAGACAACTTGGAAATATATACTCATGTATATGTGTATGTGCATCATATGTACATGTATATATACACACATGTATATGTATATGTTTGTGTGTATACATACATGTGTATATGTGTGTGTAATGCACACACATAACAGAAAGAGAACTTTAGGCCAGTGTGACTAAGAAAAAATGTTAAGTAAAATCTTATAAGGAGATGACAGCAGAAATATATCAAGTAAATAATTTATTTTAATTAAATTGGATTTATACTGGGATTGTAAGGGTGGTTCTACATTACATAATTAATTATATAAACAAAAAAATTACAAGAACTATGTATTTTAGAAAAAAATTTTGAACAATATACTACACTCACATTAAAATTCCTAAAAATAAATCAAAAGACATGGAAAACCCCCTCTTTTAGATAATCAAAAAAACCAAAGACTACCAATGTTTACAGTGGAGAAATACTTGAAAATTTTCCCACTACAAGCATAAAGAAAGCATAGATATTTGATATAATTTTAGAAATTCTTATTTGAAGACAATATACTTAGAAAACCTCAATCAATGAAAACTCTAATTATTCTCAAGCCAATACCAGCAGTCTAAACTCTGCTAAATTATTCTCTGCTGAAAAGGGCCCAGAAACAAAATAAATCTATTTTGCGAGGATCATACTAGCCATCAATGGACTCCCTAGTGATGAATTTTTTTAGCTATGGCAAATCATAAAATAAACAAAACTTTTACATAGTCTTAGTTCAATGCAGTCTCCATCTGCTTGAGGGTATTGGAGATATAACAGGAAAAAAGAGGGCAGATTCCCCAATTGACAAATAGCCAAAGGATAATAACAGGCAAAGTTTTTTAATGAAGACATCAAAACTATATATAGCCATATGTAAAAAAGGTTCTAAATCATTATTCATTATTGATCATTAATCATCACTATTGAAAGACATTAAAAACAACTTTGAAGTATCATCTGATACCTATCAATTAGCTAAAATGATAGAAGGGAGAAATGACAAATGTCGGAGGGAGTATGGGAAAACTGGGATATTTGTTGGTGGAACTGTGAATCTATCCAACTATTTTAAAGAAAAATTTGGAATTGTGTCCAAGGGTTAGAAAACTTTGAACACCCTTTGACCACAGATACTGCTATTAATGTATGTTTCCCAAGGTGATCAGGGAAGAAAGAAAAAAAAACCTATATGATCTAAAATATTTATAGCAGTTCTTTTTGTAGTGTCAAAGAAATAAAAATTGAGGGGATGCCCATCAATTGTGGAATGAGTAAGTTATATGATTGTGATAGAATAATACTACTGTATTTTAAGAAATGATGAACTGGCTGATTTTAGAAAAACATGAAAAGATTTGCATGAAATAATAAAAAGTGAAGTGATCAGAACCAAGAGAACATTGTATATAGTAACAGCAATGTTGTTTAAAGAATAATTGTGAACAACCACGTTATTCTGAGTACTATGTTCAAATCAGTTACAAAGAAGGCACTGTGGATATAGTGCTGGGCTTGGAGTCAGGAAACTCAACTTCCTGACTTCAAATCTGACTTCAGACAATTACTAGCTTGAACAAGTCACTTTAACTTGCTTGCTCAGTTTCCTCACCTGTAAAATGAGCTGGAGAATGGAGTGCCAAGAAAACCTCAAGTAGAGTCATAAAGACACATCTGAAAATTACTGAACATCAATGAGTTCAGATACATCATCAGTGGTTAGAGAGAATTGAGGGAGGCTTATAAATAAATTGTTCAGGGCATTCCTTGTTAACCAATGTTGTGGCAGGTGGTAATGTTGAGTTCTGTTAGGCCCAGGAAGCCTGACTCACAGCACTCAGGAGCAGGTGAAGACACAGCTTTAGGATAGGTGATAGGAGCTTGCATTTGAGGTGAATCTGATCCAGGAACAGTCTTCTAAATACTGAGGAAGTTTCTGGAACAAAAAACAGAGGACAGAGGCCTCAGGTCTGTATCCCAGAATGAAATAAGATTCTCTGAGAAGTCCCAAGAGCAAAAATTGAGGCTATAGGTTGGGATCTGCATCCAGGGCTTGTTAAGAGTTTCCTGGAAGGTACCAAGGATAAAGGCAGCAGCTATGGACAAGTGAACTAGATCAAGGTACTAATATAACATTACCTGAGAAGTCTAAGGGAATAATAGAAACAAAACATCTCCTAGAAATCCAGTGATAGAATGTAATTCCTTATATAATATTTTTCAGATTCGATTAAGCTTCATGTTATTTGTACAAATTAGCAATGTGGAAATGGATTGGAGAAACTGTAGTAGTGTAAAGAATACAAAATGTTGAGTAAGCAGTAGAAAGGCAGGACCAAAGGGACCACCTCCACGTTGTCCATCCAAAGGTGATAAGGGAAGATACAGGATAATTTGTATGACCTTAGTGTTGCCTGCTAGGGACATGAGAGTTGAATGGATTTTGTCCTCCAACCCAAAAATTAGGCAGAATATCATAGTGGATAAGAAACTGATCACAAAGTCAAAAAGTCCTGGGTTCAAGTCTTGCCCCTGATATATGTTTGTTTAACCCTCTCAGTTACCAACTTAAGCTTCTAAATGGCATATCAGATATTGATCTGCAATAGTAAAGTTTTTTTTTTTAACTGAGAGTTTCCTATACCAATAAAATCGCATTTAGACCAAAAACAAAAAGGGAAAATAAGTAGATATAAGTAAAACTAGAACAGAAAGGAAAGCAAAATCATTCAAAAGACTGACTTGACCCTAAAGAAGTCTCAGTATGCTGTCTAGCTGCAGCTGTGGGTCTCACAATAGAGCTGAAATACTCCTAAAACTTTGCATTAAATGCACAAATTGTCAACAATCCCTTGCAACAAGGAGTCTGTAGGGCACCTGCAATCCAGTTAAGTAACAGCAGGAGTAGCTCAGCAGATGGAAGTAGTTGCTCAATAGAAAAAAAAATCTTTTTTTAAAAAACAGTCCTGCAGATTATATCAATAGCTCTTTAAGGAAGTAGCAATAAAGAGATGTTCCAGCTGGGACATAACCCTGGGAACATAAGTTATCTGCATGTTTTTTTTCCTCCCATCACTGGTATGAAAATCTATGGAAGTTTGTAATTATATATAAAGAGAGAAATCTTCCTTGTTATTTATCTTGAAATTCTATTTAATAATTGTTTGTTAGTTTAATTACTGTATTCTCTGATTTGATCTGCAAAAAAAATTATGAAATAAAATCTTGTGAGTTATAGATAGATGCTGACCCAGAGCATACTTGGTAGTGAATTGTAAGTTTTGTGGAGGCAAAATTTGAGGGAGCTCTGGGTTAAGCATACCAAAAAAAATTTCAGCATGCCAATATTTTCTCAATGCTTTTCTTTCTAGTTCTCAAGACATGGTAAAATTCTGAAGCTGTATCAATTTCATCTTAACTCACTGAATATAAAAATATTTAAAGGTAGACAGAATTTGATATCTCATTTACCTTCCATCTGCAAAATAATTAATCTGCCGCTTAACTTCCAAGTGGAGATTTACATACTCAAACACATTCAAGTCCAGTGACTTTACACTCATGAAGAAACAGCTGCCCTCTCACTTGTTGGAAAATTGCTTCATGACTTATAAAAAGGAATAGAATAACAAATCATTAAGACATGTTCAAGAAAGAACACTTGAATAACTGCACTGACTGTGTTTCATGTGTCAGACTACTATCTCAACATTTATAAAGCCCCATGGAGAAAACGATTGCTATTGCTTCTTGTGGAAAAACCAGCTGGTGAATTTATGTACTTTCTGATTAAAAAAAATGATGATCTTTGAACAGGCAGACTAATGATCTTTATAGCAAGTAGATAAGTAATAGAATTAACAGAAAATATGACTTTTCCATTAATTTTATCCTGGCCCAATGTCAAAATCACAGTCACGCATTAACTTCATTTTCCCCCTGTGTCTTCTTAAATCACAGAAAAAGTAATTAGATTGGTAAATTATATAGACCTCAAGTGTAGGAACCAATCTTCACAGACTTACAGAATTTTAGAATTGAAAGGGATATCAGCAATTATGTAGTCCAAGCCAAAAGAAAACCTTGTAATAACTAATGGGGCAAGAAATCATTCCACCTCTGTCTGAAGGTCATTAGTAAGGACTACTCCACCATCTCCAAGAGCAACTCAACTCATGGAAAACTCCAATTGTTAGGAAGTTTTCCCTGACTGATGCCAGGGAAATTGCCTCTTTGCATTTCTACCCCATTGTTACCAGTTTTCTTTGGAGTTAAACAGAAGAAGCCTAATAATCCCTCATGTAAAATCCCTTTGAATACTTTCCCCAAGTAATCAACTTTACCTCAATTCTCCTCTTCTACAGGATTTTCTCCCAGTTCCATCAAACTGATTTTTACATGATATGGACACAAAGGCCTTCCACTATTCTGGTTGACCTCCTTTGTAAATTGTCCATCTTATAAATGTCCTTCATAAACTGAAATGCCCCAGACTGAATACAACTCTCCAGTTGCAGTTTCACAAAAAAACTAGATCCTCCTTGTTTCTGGAAGCTATGATCCTCTTAATGCAGGCCAGGATCACATTTGCTTTTGGAATTGCCATCACATTGATAACACATATTGAGTTTGTAGTATTCTAAGTCTCTCAGGTATTTTTTCAGATAGATGTCTAATCATATCTTCAACCATCCCACATTTGAGAAGCTGATTTTTTTAACTCAAATGTATTATTTTACATCTATCTCAATTTAATTTCGTTTTATTAGACATAGCCTAATGTCCTTGTCCAGTAAGGTATAGACATACAATATGATCCATTGGGGTTTAGGAAAAAAATTAGACCCACTTCTATTCATTTTTGTTCCCAAAACAAGAAACTGCTTTTCTTGAATTTAAAATGTGAATTGATATCAGTGTTCTCACTAGGTCTTTATTCCAGATGATCATGTGTATCACAGGGCACATGAGGCATTCTTACAGAAGAGGAGGAATCTTACACTGCAGAGTTTTGGACAGGCACTCATTTATTCATTCTTTTCCAGAATGTTATAATATATTGCAGTTTGCATTTGCTCAGTGAAATGTTCTTAAAACTTATCTGGCTTTTCCTAATTTTAACATCTAAGGATAGAAAGATGGATTTCAATCTGTAAAGAAACTGCAGATTGAAAATAATACTAATAACATGAGCCAAATCAAATAACAGGAGAATTACAAAGGTGATGGTGCAGCAAGATAATTACTGAGGTTACTACTGCTAGTAGTAGCTTTCCAACAATCACATTCCATAGCTTAAAAACAATATTACTCCAATCCAACAAGAAGCTACTTCTGTCAATTTTTTTTTTTTTGCTAGATGGTACAGTGGATAGAGTATAGTCAGGAGGACTTGAGTTCAAATTTGGCCTCAGATACTTAATACTCCCTAGCTGTGTGACTCTGGGCAAGTCACTTAACTCCAATTGACTCAGCAAAAAAAAAAAATATTTGAAGCCTGGATTCATATCCACAAGCATTAATGATGACTCTTCCCTTTTTTGTATATTGTGACTAAAATACCTAATGATGATATCATCATCTAAAAGACACTGAAAGATAATACTTTTGTTGTAAGAAATCATTCATCAATAAAATACTTCAGGATTTGAACACAGACCTCATAGGAGGTCTGTCTGGAGATCATTAATAAAAAAAAAAAAAGTAATCCACTATCTCCAAAAACAACTTGGCTTTTGGAAAACTTCTCTTTTACTAGGGCTGAGGGGAGGAGAGTGTAGGGAAAGTATTTATGGAGAAAACAGCATCTGAGTTGGGGCTTGAAGGAAGAAAAGAACTTTAATAGAGATAGTGGGGCCTTGAGGGTTGGGTAGAATAATACAATAGGTATAATAATACAAGTTTAATAATACAGTTTATTCAGCTATAAAATGAGCTGGAGAAGGAAATGGCAAACCATTCCAGTTATTTCTGCCAAGAAAACACCAGATGGGGTCATGGAGAGTCTGATATGGGTAGTCAACAAAAAAAAAAATAATAATATAATAGCTACCTAAACAAGAACAAGATTATGGAAGAGATCCAGAGGTCAAGCAAAAAAGAGAAAGTAATCCACTTTGACTGCAATAAAGAGTCAGTGAAGGAAATGTGGTATTGGAAAGGTATTGGAAAATCTGGAGCCAGGTGAAAGGGGGCCAAAGAAGGTTTTTGAGGAAAGTGTTATCATGATCAAAATCATAGTATCTGGAAACATGATCAGTTAACAGTATCTAGTTAATATATTTTTCATACATATGGCTACTATTTGGGTTTTTTTGCATATGAGGCAGTTATAACTCAGGGTTTTTTGAGTTCAAATCTAGTCTAAGACACTTATTAACTGTGTGATTCTAATCCAGTCACAAACCTGTATTTGCCTCGTTCCCTCAGTTGTAAAATGTGAATACTAATAGCATCCACCTTTCAGGATTGTTGTGAGGATTAAATGAGAAATAATTGTAAAGTGTTTAGCACAGTTCTTGGCTTAGAATGGGCACTATATAAACTTTTGTTCCCTTCCATTCCCTCTATATTTTTGCTTTCTTTAGGGAAATCAGCTTGGCCACTGCCTCTGCATGGACTGCAGACACAGCTACTGGAGAGCCATAAAGGAAATTGCTGGTTTCCAAAGACCTTGACTCTATCAGATGGTTCAACTTCAGAAAGTGATGTGATTCCATCAGTTGAAATTTTTTCAGAGAAAAAGCATGCTCATCTACTTTGCTACTGTTCCTTCAGGATCATGGGACTTTTCATCTTCTATTTAGATAAGACTCCCATATGTGTTTTCTCTCTTGTTAGAATGTAAGCCCTTTGAAAACAGGAATTGTGTTACTTTTCTATTTGTTTCGAATGCTTTGCACATAGTAAGTACTTAATATGAATGCTTATTTATTCATTCATTCATCTACCACATTTTAGGAATTCAGAGAAATGAGCCCCCAAGTTACAGATCCATCATTTCCCCTTTGAATAAATACTAGTAAGGGCAAATTCATTAGTAAGACTCTTTCCTTGCTTGCTATTGATACAGACCATAGCATCAACCTTATTGTTGGATTGCCACTACAACTGGTATAATCAATTTATTGTATTCTGCCTGGAGAAGGGTTAATTGCCTATAGTGAAATTTGCCAAGTGGATGAGACTTTCATCTCATAGAAACATCCAGGCTCAGAAGTCCTGCAAATTTTGTGCCATCTTTTTATGTGTTTAGCCTGGATGAATGAGCTTAGTTGTATTTTCCTTTGGTTTTACTGATCATTACTTATCTGGTGTTCTTTGAGATTTTTGTTGGGATTTTTATTCAAGGAAGCTGAATTGACTTGGATTAGGTATCTTCTGTGTCATCATCTTAAATGACATTTCTTAAACAACAGTATTAAGAATGGATTCAAGAGAGAAAATACTAGAAATCTTAGGAAACACACTTAGGAGGAAGGGAGAAAAGAAACATTGATGAAATTGCTACTACATGCCAGGCATTGTACTAAACATTACAATTACTTCATTTGATCCTTACGAGAACCCTGAAAATAGATATTATTATTATCCCCATTTTACAATTGAGGAAACTGAGGCAGACAGAAATTAATTGACTTTCCCAGAGTTACACAGCAAAAAAGTGACTGTTGGTAGATTTAAAATCAAGTCTTCCTGACTCTTTCCTAGAACTCTATCCACTGCACTACCCAGCTGTCTCTTGACAACTAATTGAAATTTTTAGAGTAGAGACTGAATAACCACTTCTCAGGAACTTAATTGACAGAATTCATGCACTGGATGGAGGGACAGACTAGATAACCCTTCCCCTCTGTTCCAGCTCCAAGATTCTGTAAAGAACTTCCCACCCACACTCAACCCCACTATAAGGGTAATTTGTTTTTTTAGTTTTGATTTTTCATTTTCAGGGTAATTTAATGGCAGCTATTAAATAGCATGAAAACACTTCTTTTAATGATTCTTTTCCTCTTTGAGCCTTTTTCCCCCTTGGCTTTTAGATTTTCCCTACAGAAAACTCGATTTTTACTCTACTTTCTTATTTGCAACCAATTATTAACACCAGCATGAAATGATGCCCCTTGGTGTTTTCCATTTATCTAAAGATAATAAAATAATAATAAAATCATCTATATAGTAGTAGTCTTTTAAAACAGAGAATTGAGTGAGGTGTTATCTCCTATACTAAATATCAATGTCGTCTTTGTTATATTTCTGAATTTTAATATAAAGTCAAAAGCAATGATGGTATCTAAGGTAGTTAGGAATTATTTAATTATTGGTGCTGCCCATTACATTTTTATTATCTCTTATTTTATAAATGATAGGAAGAGAGTCTGAATCCAAAGGTTTCCACTCCATTCTCCCCTTTACCACCAGATTGTTTATTTATTTTCTGGAGGGTTTTGTTGCTTTTATGAGGATAAACTCAAATTGTTTTATGAGCAGCTAGATGGCACCGTGGATAGAATGTCTCACAGAGAGTCAGGAAGACCTGAATTCAAATTTCACCTCAGATACTAGCTATACAATTCTTGGCAAGTCACATACCCCTGTTTGCCTCAGTTTCCTCATCTGTAAAATGAATTGGATGAGGAAATAGCAAACCATTCCAAGATCTTTGCCAAGAAAATCCAAAATAGGGTCACAAAGAGTCAGACATGACAGAAAAACAATTGAACAAAAAAAAGTAAGTCATATTTTCCCTCCCTGGATTCCAGATCTTGGGAAACTATAGGCTAGGAATAGAGAGAGTTTCTTTACAGAAATACAGAATCCTAGACTTATAGAGTTGTCAAATTACATGAGATACAGTAGAGTGATTGACAGATTGGAACCAGAGAACCTGGATACAAATCCAACTCTATCAGCATGATCCCCAAGGCCAGGGATGTGCTGATAAATGTTTAAAAAGTTTAATCAGATAAGGAAAAGGAGAAAATTAGGAGAAAACACAACTGAATTGTTTGGAAACAAATAATAATAAAAATCTGATAATGAATAAGTAAAGATGGGAAAGAAAGGAAAAACTTCCTTCAAGTTTCTTTTTGTCCTTAAAAGAAGACCATTAATTACTGACAAGTAGTCTCAGTTCCTTTTTTACTTCCTACAATGTTGAATTTAATGGTTAAAGCCAGCTGTAGTGGGAGCAATATCTTAACCTCCCACTACTAGGGGAGTTACCCTAATTTTTCCTTAAAAGGTAAAGAAACCATCCTTAAAACTTAATTGACTCAGAAGACTAATGATTCAGGATGCTAACGTGGATTCCTGGATTTTCAAATACGAATACTGAGGAAACTTAACTACTCTCTGATGCTTTAGTTAGTGGACCACAATGAACATCTCAGAAGCAGGAGAGCTTCACTTAATTAATATATAAATCTCCTCATTGTATATCCTTATGAAATAATCTTTCCTTGCTATAGCAAAGTAAATCTATTTTTGTGAACTGTTGGATGATTTCAGATTAGCTCATAGTTCTATATAACTATATGGTAAACTATCAGAGCAAAGGCCCTAATTCAGGTTAAGCACAGATTAATCTTCCTGAGTTCAAATTAGGACTCACACACTTGCCAGCTGTGTGATTCTGGGCATATCACTTAATTCTGATCACCTCAGTTTCCTCATCTATAAAATTAGCAAGAGAAGGAAATGGCAAACCATTCCAGTATCTTTACAAAGAACACCCAAAATAGGTCATGAAGAGTTGAACATGACTAAATAATAACTGAACAACAACAAAAACTCACCAGATGAATTTAGAAAGAGATATTTCTCCCATAATACACTATAGTTATTGGCATTGGACCTAATAAACATTTATTTGCTTTCTACTAAAGCACTACTCTAGGTAGAATTACAATGACAAAATGAGAAAGACATCCTGATCTTAAGGACCATGCATTCTACTGGGAAGGCTAGGATTCAACATGTAAGTAGATATGTAAGTAAATAAGGAAGTATTAGATTAAGTGTGAATGGAAAACAATTAGGGCAATCACAAAAGGCTTCCTGAAAGAAACAGTTCTCTTAACATTGCTTTCCTTATGTAACAAGAGTTGTGCACATGCCCAAATCACCTAATATTGAGTGGTCTCACTTCTGGATAAAGATATTCTATGTTTCTCAACCACATAGGTAGCCACAATCACTTTCAATTGTCAAAAAACTGTTTAAAACCATGAGTCTGGGATAGTCTAGTTCTTTTCATCCACTATCTAGAAAGGATTTTTCTCACCAAGCATGGGCACTATGAGTTGAATTAGTGAAAAAGGATCTTATCCCTCCATTTTATCCTGTGGCCCTCCAAAATGAGCTTAGAGTTTTGCTTTGGTCTGTTTCATTTGTCCTTTTCAGTTCTGTGTATGGATAAAGGAATTCTCATTGAATCTGATTAAGAACCATAGTGATCTTAGAGGCAGGATTCCAGTCATCCCCATCAGGGAGCCCTGAAAAGCCAGCGTGCAAAGAAGCAAGGCTTAGAATTTGGTGAAACTGTGCTATATTGGAACTGAACTAAACTGTGAACCTAATCTCCTTCCCTTATTTAGAAACTAAGGTAGTATAGGGAAAGCATATGCCCCCCAGAGTTTGGGGGGGGGAAAGATATTTGTAAACTTATTTTTGCTATAACTTTAATAATAAATATTCCTTTGTTAAGAGCTGATTAGACAATTAAATAGTTAAATGGAATTGGGATGCAGAAAACCCCTAAGATTGAGGGAACATCTTTAAGGGTGATTAGAACCAATAAAAGAGAGACAGACTATCTATTAAACCCCCTCAAGAATATAGAAGAATGTTGGGAGAAATAAAATGTAACCTACTTGTCCTTCAGGAGTGGAACAAGGGGAGGGGAGGACAGATAGTGTAACTACTGTTATAGTTATAAACAAGACAGAAATTGGTCACCAGGAAAATCCTGCTCAAAAAAATCAATACCTATTAAGGCAGCAGTTGCTTTTTCTTAATCATGTATCTCAGAGAGAAAACAATTTTGAGAATATACCCCCAATATATAATTAAATCCCCAAAATCTCAGCATAGTTTTAAGCTTTAATAACTAAAACTGGCACTAAAACTTTTGCAATATCATGGCGGGGGTATGTGTGTGAAAGAGAAAAAAACAGAAAGAGACAGAAAGAGAGAGAAGAGAGGGAAGGAAGGAAGAAGAGAGAAAGAGAAACAAAGAGGTAAGGGAAGAGAAGGAGAAAAGAAAGAAAAAAGAGAAAGATGGAGAAAGAGAGAAGAGAAGAAGGGAAACATATAAAAAACAGAAAGTCAGGAGAGATAAAGTGGTGGGGAGAGGTGGAGAGAAAAAGAAGGAAGAAGAGAAAAAAGGAGAGGAAAGAGAGAGACAGAAAGAGGGAAAAGAGATGGAGAGAGGAGAAAGGGGAAGGAGAGAGAAAAGAGAAGAGGAAAAAAGGAGTGAAGAGGAAAAGAGAAGAGAGGAAAGGGGAGAAGAGGAAAATGGAGGAGAAGGGAGAAAGGAAGGGAGGGGAAAAGAGAGGAGCAGAGAGGAAAGGAGAAGAGAAAGAGACAGAGATAAACAGAGATATAAACAGAGAGGGGGAAAGAACAGAGAGAGATAGGAAAACAGAGAGAGATAGAGTGGGATGAGGAAACTGAGGCAAACAGGATTAAATGACTTGCCTAGCATCACACAGCTAGTAAGTTTCTGTGGAGAGAGATTAAGACAGAGAAAGGGGGGGGGAAGGAGAGAGAAAAAGGGAGGGAGGGAAAGAGAGAGAGAAAGAGAGGGAAGGAGAAAGTGAGGGAAGGAGAGAAAAAGAAAGAGAGAGGGAAAGGGGAGAGAAAGAGGAAGAAGGAGAGGAAGAGAAATGAGGGAGAGGGATAAGGGATAAGGGAAAAGGAAAGAGAGGGAGAGAAATAGCTTGGTTGATAGAGCTGACCTTAAAAGGAGAAAGAGAAAAAGTTAGATTCAAGCCCTGCTTCAGACAGTGTTGTCCAATGTTTGTGTTATCCAGTGATAATCATTTCGTCTTTCTGTGCTCAAGTCAACTTTCTAAGACCACAAGTTGCAAAAAAGATGTAACCTGCATTGGTCGAGGGCATTTCTTCACGCAGGAGTTCTCAATATTAAAAAAAAAAATCAGAGGATCCATCCCTGCCCTTATAAATTATCCTATGTATATTACTATACTAAAAAAATTATACACATTGTAAAACTTTAAAAGGATGATATAAAGTTGGAATAACTTTTGATTTGAAAGTCAAAGGGGAGCTATTGGAGTTTATTGAGTAGGAAAGTGACAAAGTTAGGGCTGAACTTCAGAAAAATTACTTTGGCAGCTCTGTGGAGGACGGAGAAACTTGGAGCAGTGAGACCAATTAGGCCATTGTAATAGTCCAAGTGAGAGGTAAAGAGCTGAACTAGTCTGAGCTAGAATAGTGGCTATGAGAGTAGAGAAAAGAGGAGATATTCACTGATTGGATACGTGGAGAGAAGAGAGGAAGGAGACTGGACAACAAGAAGTTTGTGGTCCTGGATATCCGGGAGCCAATCAGTCAACTAGCATTTATTAAGAGTCTACTATGTGCCTAGCATTATACTAAGCCTTGTGGATATAGAGAATGTTCTGGGAGGTTTTTTGTTTGTTTTGTTTGTTTGTTTTGCTGAGGCAATTGAAGTTAAATGACTTGCCCAGGTCACACAGCTAGGAAGTGTTAAGTGTCTGAGGTCATATTTGAACTCAAGTCTTCCTGACTTCAAGGCTGGTGCTCTATCCACTGCACCACCCAGCTGCCCCACCTTGGGACTTTTTTAAGTCCATGTTATACCAGAGCTCACAAACTAAAGGGAATTGTCGTTTGCCCTTCATTTTCAAAGTGAATCAGTGACATCACAAATGGTGAATTCATTGCACATGAATTGGATATGAGACAGATGTGCAGTTATCAGCCTTCCTGAGTCACAGAAGTACAGTCCCAGGATTAAAGTCGGGACATCAAGCGATAACTGGGGATGCAGTAGATGACTTTGGCACCTTGATGTCTAACCAAACTTCCAGCGCTCCACTCTTTCAGCCACTTTCATGGCCACTGGAACACATTCTCGTCCAGCCATTCCACCAGAAAAAGTCTTCAATACTTGGGGAAGACACTCCCCTAACTCACCAAGCAGTTTGAAGCCTGTCAGTGACCCTCAACCTCTTCAGCCTGTCTGCCAAAATGGTTTTCCTGGAGTGTAGCTTCTTGGAGCTACAGGAAGGTGGATGAGCAGCCCTGAAAAGGGCTCTGCAGCTCTCACACAAAAGGTGCTGGAACTCCCTGAACACCAGAAAACATACAAACAACTTTGTGCAGACAACAAATACCTAGGATAAATTGGAGATAATCTCAGAGAGAAGACACAAAGATTCAGGAGAACTAGAAAGTTTTCTTACAGAAGGAGATGCTCTCAACAAAAAAAGAACATTCAGAAGAGGGGCAGATGCAAGTGGGAAGATAATGTAATGGGATGATAGGTCAAGACCCATCTATTCCTCCTCATCCAGTCAAACTCATTCTGTAACACCCAAAATGAAAGAGGGAGATGTATTTTTTGTTGTTCAATTGGTTCAATCTGTCTAGCTCAAGAAAAACCATTTGCATTTCCTTCTCCAGCTCATTTTACAGATGAGGAAACTGAGGCAAACAGTGTTAAATGGCTCACACAGTTAGTCAGCTTCTGTGACTATATTTGAATTTAGGAAGAGTTCTCCTTCTGATAGGCACTCCAAGGTGATCTGGAGAAAAGAAAGGTAAATATGCAAAAATAGGAGGTAAAGACAGGGATTTTCCCAATGGAAACTATTGCTGTAGGTCCCCAGGAAATAGTTAAATAATAACTACTTTGAAGAGTCAAGGTTAAACTGGGAAAGGTGGGAAGTAGTGAATAGAGGATGGGAGAAGAGAGATTGGTAGTTTGCATAGCAGAGAGAGGGCAGAGAGTAGCAAAATGTCTGGAGGGGCAAAGGTAGTTTATTGCTGGGGGTGGCCACTATTATCCTCAGACTATCTGTGGTCAAATTTGAACTCAGGAAGAGGAGTCTTCAATGTACCCCCTAGCTGCCCTTCCTTAAGACTAAAAGGTGGCTAAATGTCCATGGGCAAAAAAAAAACATGCCTGAGGCTACAGTTTAGGAAATAAGGGGAAAGTGAGCAGGGTCCAGAAGAGAAGGTCCACCCCAACTGGCCCTAGTAGTAGAGATAGGAATGGTGTGGGAGGATCTAGACCCCCACCTCCTTCATAGCAGAGAAGGGGAAGCACAAACCCTTCTGGCCCTACAGTAATGCTTGGTGTTGCAAGTTTGGGGGAGGAAGAAAGAGCAGAATGGGGAGGGAGACCTACACTATGCATACACTCAAGTTTTCTGAGTAGTCTCTGAGCCAAAATAGTGAGAAAAATTGCTTGTTCTACTGGGGCCTTTTGTGCTAAGAAAGTCTGACACAAGAGCAGCTTGTTATTCGGCACTCATGAGTTTCCCCCAAGGTAATGCTTCCATGTTAATGCCTGGAAGAGCAAAAGCATCATTTTCAAAGAATTAAAAATTAAAGGAGTTGTCACGTGCTGGGAAGTCCTTTGAAACACTTAAAAATGGCTATAACTTGGTTTGTGGTAAATAAGGGAACCTTTTTTGGGGATGGCATTTATAACTGGCAGGCTAGCTGTAGACTGTTAAAAATAATTCCATTCTTCCTTCATTTCAAAATAAATCTTTGCCTGTCTTTCCAAGTCTGACCTAACCCAGGATAAACAGAGGTTTCCTTCCTTTAACCTTAGCGCAGTGTTTCAAACACCATTTTTTAAATTTGTATTTATGTTAGTTTTTAATTTATGAAATAAAGCACTTCCATAATACAGTATAATTTTTAAAAAGATGATTGTACACAAAACTATTATATAGACTCTGCTATTCCTTTTTAAATATGATAAAGTTCTCATGTAAATTTTTTCTTCTCTCAGAGATGGCTACCAATAGACATAAATATGTATATATATGTTAAATTATTCTATACATATATCATTTATCAGATCTTTCTCATTTTGTTCATTTTTGTTTTGTCTTTTTTTTTTGTTCAGTAATTTTTCAATTGTGTCCAACTCTTTGTGACTCCAGTTTGAACACTGGAGTAGTTTGCCATTTCCTTCTTCAGCTTATTTTACAGATGAGGAAATTGAGGCAAATAGGATTAAGTGACTTTCCCAGGGTCACCCAACTGGTAAATGTCTGAGGCAGAATTTGAACACAGGAAGATAAGTCTTCCCAACTCCAGGTACAACACTCTATGCACTAGACCCTCTAACTGCTCCTTTTCATGTTTAGTAACACTATAATATGCATGTTGACTGATTTAACTAATTTTTCCCATAAGTTTTGTCAATTTTTTTGCCACATTGATTTAAAGAACATTTTTAAGTACCTACTATGGGCCAAGCACTGTATAGACACTGGGGGTAAGAGAGGAGTGAAATGGAAAATAAACTTTCAGTCCTAAATACATAGTCCTGGAACTGAAAATTTTGTGTTTCATTGTGAAATGGAAAGAGTCAGAGAAGCAGTTAATATTGGGAGAGGGGCCAGAGGAATGACACTTGCAAAACAATGATAACATCTTACTTTTATTTTATGAAATAATATTGTGGGGTAAGTAATTCAAATATTATTTTTTATCTTTTCCCCCCCTAAGGCGATTGGGGTTAAGTGACTTGCCCAGGGTCACACAGCCAGGAAGTGTTAAGTGTCTGAGGTCACATTTCAACTCAGGTCCTCCTGACTTCAGGGCAGGTGCTCTATCCCCTGCACCATCTAGCTGCCCTATTATCTTATATCTTGCAGATGAAGAAATTAAGGCAGAGACATTGAATTGACTTACCAAAGCCAGTCTCAGACACTTAGTAGCTGGACAAGTCACATAACCCTGTCTGCCTCAGCTTCCTCATCTATATAATGACCTGGAGAAGGGAATAGCAAACCATTTTAGTATTTCTGCCGAGAAATTCTGCCGAGAAATTTAGTATTTCTGCCGAGAAAACTCCAAAACAGAAGTTGGACACAAGCAAAAGTGACTAAAAAAACAAGTATCAGAGCCATTGAATCTTGGCTCTCTTGACTCCTGGTCCCTTCTCTCCAAGTCCAGCATTAGTTCTACTAATTACCATCTGTAATTGAGGGGAAAGTTCTTTGCAGTCCATAAAGAGCCCCCCTTCTCTCCCATCCACACTCACTTTCAAAAAGAGAGCCTAGAAACTAAATGAACTGTGATCCAACCCGTCATGAGAAAACTCACAAAAAAGGGAATGTGTGATCCATGACATTTTTAATGGAGGAGATGTTAACTGATGTCTAGTACCCAGTCAGCTTCCCCATACACTGAGTGACTCCACGGCTGACCAGACAGATAGCCAGGCCCAGCTTTGACCCTCAGTTAGTTCTATAACTTCCTACCCTTTCAGGCTTCTTATTCCCCACCACATATTCTTCAAACCAATGAGACCAACTTCTTGGCTGCTCCATAAACAAGATCCTCCTTTTCTTGACTCTGGGCATTTTTCTTCTAATTGTTCTCCAGTCATGGAATGTTCTTCTTCCTCTGCTCTGACCACTGACCTCCATGGCTTCCTTTAAGTCTCTACTAAATCTCTCTTATGACATCCTTTTCCCATTCTTTCCTAACCACTCTTACTTCTAATGCCTTCCCTCTCTTAATTATTTCTTATTTTTCTTATATGTAGCTTATTTTATATGTATATTTGTTTACTTGTTTTCTCTCTCACACACCCCATTAGATTGTAAATAATTTTAGGGCAGGAACTGTCTGTTTTTGACCTCTTTTTGTATCCCTTGTGCTTAACACAAAGCCCAGAACATTGTAAGTGTTTAATAAATATTTTTTGATTGACTGCCTGGGACTGAATAAGATTCAGCCTGTGACTTATTTCTTTCCTTCCTTCCTTAGGATCCTTTGCTAAGGAAACTAAAATTTTAAAAATCTTCTCCCTTTCTTTGTTTTCTCTTCTTCTCAAACAGGGAGGAAGTAGAGAGAAAGGAATATATTGTAGCCTACTATTTTAAACATTTGTTTGAACTTTTGCTCTTATCTGCTTGTGTTAACATTAACCCTAAATCATGGAATCTAAAAAGTTTGAGGGGTTGTCACTGAATGGGTGAGTCTAGTCCATGGGAAAGTTCAGGCTTGAACCAGAGCTGGACAAAGCTGTCTCCAAGCAATCAGTCAGTCATCAAGCCTTTATTAAGTGCTTATTAAGAGCCATGTTTCATTCTAAACTATAAAGACAGAAGGGGGGGGAAGGCAAAAAACTATTGATATGCAAGATATGTGAGTATTTAGAGGGAGCTGGGGGGAAAGATAGAGAGAGAGAAAGGCAGAAACAAAAACAGAAACAGAGAGACAGAGGAAGGGAGGAAAAAAGAGAAAGGGAGCAGAGGGAAGAAGGGAGGGAGAAAGAGACAGAGACAAAGACAAATCTCGATTTGGAGGGACTTGACTCTAAAAAAAAGACCATGACAGAACTTTAAATTTCCTTGGATTTAAGATGAGCTCTGGATCCACTACCCCTCTATGATAAATTATGTACTGTTAAATTGCATAATTAGTCATATTAAGTACATAAATAATTTTGATAACTTTTTATTGACAATACATATGCATGGGTAATTTTTTACATTATCCCTTGCACTCACTTCTGTTCCAACTTTTCCTTTCCCTCCCTCCATCCCCTCCCCTATATGGCAAGCAGTCTTATACATGTTAAATATGTTGTAGTATAGCCTAAATACAATATATGTGTGCAGAACCAAACAGTTCTCTTGTTGCACAGGAAGAATTGGATTCAGAAGGTAAAAATAACATGAGAAGAAAAACAAAAATGCAAACAGTTCACACTCATTTCCCAGTGTTATTTCTCTGGGTGTAGCTGATTCTGTCCATCATTGATCAATTGGAACTTAATTAGATCTTCTCTTTGTTGAAGATATCCACTTCCATCAGAATTAAGTACATAAATTATTTAAAAATGTTATTTATCCTTATATTTTTCTATTATATATCCTAGCTTTCTCATCCTGGAAGCTACCTTCTGCACTATATTCCTGCATTCTTTGCATCAGAAAGGATCCTTCACCCCTGTGGCCCCTCCCCATACTCAGCATGGTACCTGATACATAATAAATGCTTGTTGACTCATCCATAGAAAGGATCACAGAAGAAAGAACTAGTTGCTGAGAAGGTCAAGACCACCATGGACTAGTTAATAAACAGTATGTACTTTCCCCCAACCCCAAACTTGATTACCAAGATCTTAAAGCTCAATGATGATTATTACAGAATCCCCTAGAGAAGAGATAAATTCAAAAGTAATAATGGCCATGAGGCCCTGAAAGACAAATAGGGTGATATCAGCATCCCATCATTTATTCCTTTAGGTACATTGAACAATCACATGGAAAATAATACTTTGAGTTTGACTCTAATTCTGGAGACATGAAGGCAAGCAGAAAGTTTTTGTTTTTTCTCTGCATCCCCAATACTTAAAATAATGCATAACACATGTTAATTATTTAATAAATGCGTCTTAACTGATTGATTGGTGGGAAAATCTATCACAAAAGAGGTACCCAAGATAAATGTATATTAGAATCCCCTTCCATGTAACCCCCATTTCTTCTCATGTAAATTTCATCTCAGTTTAGGATCCTTTATCAAGGTACACTGGGTGCCAAATGAATGAAAGAAACCAATTTTTTTTCCTTGAAAAAAATTAACAGGGCCCTTATTGGGCCATGCGTCCTGCCTTTGTCTAACTCTGGATTAGCACATGGCTAAAACAGTCTGCCACTACCACAGGAACAGATAGAGATAAATTTTAAAAAAAAAACTGCACCTCCTTGGAGCTAAGTCAACTACCTCTCTTTTTTTCTCAATAGGATTATCTCAAAAGGAATGTCTCTGGGAGAGATGGTAAGATGTGGCACATTTACTGTATGCAAGCTTTGGCCATGTGTAGCCAGAAGTAACATGTTTCTTAATCAACATCATACTTTCCCTTCCAATCCAACTTTCGAAATGCTAATGGAATGCATTGGGCATCCAGTGATAAGCAAAAGATGTTAGAAGAGTAATACTCACTTTAAAAAAAAATGAAGGCTCTCATCATCCCCAGCCCTACCCCATTCCAAACACACAGAAAATCAAGTGCAGAATCGTTTCTTCCAATACAAAGTTGGAAAAGAATAATGACTTAATGAAGGTCATGGAGCTAGAAGGTTCAGAGCAAGTGATGTTAACCAGCACTCAAGCTGAATGTGATTTTTTTAAATAAGGGAATTTGAAACTGTTGAGAGCCACATCAGATATAAAAATATCAACAGCTTAGTAGTGCCAGCCAGCATATAAAAATATGAGTACTTGCCTTCTTGGAAGACATTTATATGCTTTTCAATCTCTGCACCCATAAGTACCCAGTTTATTTTATAAAATCCATGAGGATATTTCGGAAGATGCTTGCAGTCCAAACCCATCTGATGATCATCTATGCTGCTCTTAGAGACTGAAAAAAATGTTTACAAATGGTCATAAAACACATTTTCTTTTATTTTTCCAGACCGAAGAAGTCTAGAAATAAAAGCCAAGAGACAATGTTTGCAAAACTCTGAAAAAAAAATCTTTCCAAGTGAGTCTTACTCTTATTCTGGGCCAAAATCAACCTGGTCTTTAAGGAATAAAAATGAATGTATGCTCTGCCCTAAGGTTAAACACCTCTGGCAAGGTATAAGGGAGGGGAAAGTGCAGACAGAACAGATGTGGTTGTCAAGTTGGGTGGATAGAACTTATCTCTGAGTTCAGGGATTTGGTGTACTTAATATGGCATTTATTTAAGAGAAGCATCATGTCGTTAAAAGTAGACCGTTTCCACTCACAGCATTATTGGAAAAGGACTAGAGAAATTTATGGACAGCTATTGAGTTGACTTCATGCTCCTACATAAGTAAATTACAGACAAATAACATTGGTTTGAGATTAAAATTATTACTTGGACAATTTTAAACCTCCTTTACAAAGCTAAACATTGGAACAGTCAAATTCATAAGATCATAGATTTATAGCTGGAAGAGATCTCAGAAGTTATCTGGTCCAACTTCTCCATTTGCTAGATAAAGAAACTAAGGCAACTGTCAGAGGATGGAAGTGGTCAGAGGCAGGATTTGAATTCAGATTCTCACACTCCACACACAGCAAAGTACCACAAAGACTCCCCTGAATGATGTGGAGGAGTGTCGTCATTTCATGGCTGTGAAATTTTGTCATGTCTCTACTCAAACCCCATTTTGTCATGAAATTGAGTCATTCAAATGCTATCAGCATTGGATTAGCTTTTACCCTCTTATTGTATCAATCTAAAACCAAAGGGAAGCTAATAATGGAAAGAGAGCCCCTTGCTATCTATACTACAACTGTATTAAAATGAACTACTTTCCTCACACTAAAATGTTCATATTGAAATTTTAATCATAGGCTCTCCGGGACCCAGTATATATACCACTGAAAAGTAGGTGTCAGAAATTTTTTGTGAAGTAAAGCTGCCTGGGATTGACCTTTTTTTGAAACTCCTTCCCACGGAAATTTAGGGAAAGCCCTTAATCCTCCTAGATCATCCAATCATTCTCTAGATTTCACTATCATCTTATTAGCAATTTTCCCACTGTGGGCTACTGATTGATGAACTCCTCATCTGGACCACCATTTAGAAAGGATCCCAGCCATGTTTACTCCTCTCAACTGTGCTTGCTCTCTAGACTTCTTTTCTGTTTTGTTATCAACAAGTCCAGATATCTTTTCATCCTCTGCATTTCCCCCTCTCCTTTTCAAATTCCTCTTTATATATTGTTTTTAGAATGTAAGCTTTTTGAGGGTAGACACTGTCTTGTATAGTAAGAACAGTATTCCCAAGAGACTAGCAGTCACTGGCACCTTACAAGTACATAATATATGTTTCACTGATCTGTGTCTATCTATCTCTTTGTAACTCCAACTTCTGTCCTAGAGAATTACCTGGGCACTAAGAGGTTAAGTGAATTGTTCATGGTGACACCTGTAGAATGTGTCCAAACCAGATCTTTCAGAACTGAAGTTCAGCCCTCTTATCTCCTATGTTGAGCTCCCACTACAAAGCACTATATAAATGCTTGTAGTTAGTATTATTACAATTATTAATTACCCTTTTATTAAGAACTAAATATTTCACTGCGAGAAGCCTTGGCAGTGAGCCATTCAACTCACAAGAGTACCATTACTTAAAAGAGATAGTATCATCCAAGAGTCTTAGGTTTCATGA
Organism: Sminthopsis crassicaudata; assembly: GCF_048593235.1. NCBI lineage: Eukaryota > Metazoa > Chordata > Mammalia > Dasyuromorphia > Dasyuridae > Sminthopsis > Sminthopsis crassicaudata. The sequence goes on along the minus strand of NC_133622.1, from coordinate 167,734,103 downwards.
AAACGCCCCAAGTCTTTCCGCACTGGGATTTTACAAAAATGTTCTCTTGTTATCTTTTCCCTTATTGTTTTTTAAATATATATATATACATAATATGAATACCTTACTATGCGCATGTAAGCCATTCCCATTTGGAAGCACAGCTTGTGCTAAGATTGTGGGGAGGGATAGTGGAGGAGAGATTAGATCCATTTAAAGAGGCATTAACTAAGAATGCTTTTTGGAGAGCCAAGTAGGTCTTGAGCCTCACAGTTCATGTCCAACTTGGCTTACATGTAGGTACACTGTGCTAGCCTGGAAAGTAACCCTTTTCAATAAGAATGACACAGAGGGAAGGAGAAAGAGAAGGAGGAAACAAGCATTTATCAAGCATCTGCCATGTGCCAGGCACTGTGCTAAGAGTTTACAAATATTATCTCATTTTATCTTCATAACAACCCTGAAAAAGAGGGGCTATTATGATTCCCCCATTTTATGGTTGAAGAAACTGAGGCAGATAAAAGCAAAGTAATTTGTTCAAGGTCACTTAGTTTCATAGACTAGAAAGACCTGGAAGAGAGATTTAGTGACAATCTAATCCAACTTTCTCATTTTATAGATAGGAACATCAATACCACTCAGGTCCCTCCCAACTTTGACATGCTAGGAATTGGGCTTAGGTTTCAGAAAACCTGAGTTCGCTTTCCACCTCTGATACTTATTGATTGTGTGATCATGGAGCACTGAATAGCTCTGGACCTCAGTTTTCTAATCTGCAAAATGCAACTAATAATACCTGTAAAACCTATTTCAAAGGTTTGTTGAGCGGCTCAAATGAGATCATGGAAGAAAAGTACTTTGTAAACCTTAAACCAGTCCACATCTGGATAAAGTTACCATCTCTTTCTCATTTACTGAAACACATTCTTCTTTCTCACTTGATGATGAGGCAACCTTTTTAGAGTCAGTCTGGAAAATGTTCATGATCACCCCATGAAGTGAATACTGATCAACTCTTGGATCATCAGGTGCCATGAAGGGAGGCAAAAAAAGAAGGTTAAGACAAGATGAACGTCCTCAGGAACAAGATAGAAGAGAAAGACTAGTACATATTGTAGCATCTGGAAATTATATGAATCGGTTAATTCCCAAGTGCTAAGACATTTGTCACAGACAAATATACAATAAGAATTCAGAAAAGAGAGATAGGATGAGCAGGTTAGAGTAATAGAGGAAATAACTTTGTAGAGGAAATGAAACTTGAGCTGCATCTTATATTTTGGGTAGGATTTAGACAAATAGAAAGAAAGTGAGAAAATCATTCTAATTAAGGGAACAACATGAACAAAAAATTAGAAGCAAGAAAAAATTAGGCATGTATAAAGTATGGTAACTAGGCTTATTGGATGGAAATGTAAACTACATAGATTGAGTGGTATAAAATAAACTTGAGAAAGCTGGGTAATGTCCAATTGTGGAAAGCCTTGAATGCCAGAGGAAAGAATTTGAACTCTTCTCAGTAGGCAAAAGTTGTCACCAGTGGGATTGGAGAAAAATCACTTGATGAATCTATCTTTAAAGAAAATAAAACTTTTTCTAGTCAACTTAAGTAAGCAAGTTAACAAGCATTTATTACACACTTACTGTGAACATCCTGAAAATACAAGTAAAGCAGAAAGAAAGTTCTGGATCTCAAGGAGCATACCTTTTAATGAGAGGAAAAAACACATAAAAGTAAGCTAAAAAAGGAGAGGAAGGGAAAGAGGAAACAAAGTTCCCTGATATTCTGTAGAGTAAGCGAATGCCACCTGAAGAGGAATGAAGACAGAGGTGACCTTAGAGTTTCCTCAAAAGAGAAATTCTGAGAGAATCCAACCAATCAGAATAAGCCCCATTAGGGCTAGCAGATACTTTCAATATGTGAAGTCCTGTAGAAATAGAACAGATAAAATTGAACCCCAATGTCTGGAACAAGCAAGACAGGGCCAATGGGGGTGCCACTAACAAAAGAAGTAAAAGTTAAAGGAGAGTCAGATCTTGAAGAAAAGATAATAAAATTAGTTTGGAATATTTTGGGTTTGAGGTATCATTAGGATAGCAAATAAGGCTGATTATTCTGTAAATAACCAGAGATTCAAGACAAAGTCCAGTGAAAGGGGTCAGGGAGTAGGGAAATAAACATTACAGAATTTGAGAGAATCTCAGTGGCCACTGAATTCAAGCCATACAGAACAGGAATGGTCAATCTACCATATCCAACAAATGGTCATCTAGACTCTGCATGGGGGAAGCCCACTTCTTCTCAAAGCTGTTAATCCCACTTTGAATAGCTAGTTTAGGAAGATATCAGATACTTCCTTGTTATAAGAAAAAATTATCTGAACTAATAAGGGAGCTGATACTGAAAAGTTTTTTAAAAAGAAAATATGCTAATATAAGTTCAAGATGAGTACCTGATTTAGAAATAAATCATGATACCATAGGCAAATTTGGAGATCATGGAATAGTCTACTTCTCAGATGTATGGATAAGGAAAGAATTTATTTGTGTTTTGGGAGGGTTTTTTTTTTTTTGGCCAGGTAATTGGGGCTAAGTGACTTTTGAAGGGTCACACAGCTAGGAAGTGTTAAATGTCTGAGGCTAAATTTGAACTCGGGCCTTCTCATTCCAAGGCCAATTTTCCATCCACTATATCATCTAGTTGCCCCTAATGAAAGAATTTATAACCAAAGAAGAGATAGAGAGCATTACGAAATGTAAGCTGGTTCATTTTCATTATATTATATTTAAAAGTTTTTGCACAAATGAAACCAATGCAGCCAAGATTAGATGGAAAGCAGAAAACTGGGGGAAAGTTATAGCAACTTTGTCCAATAAAGGCTTTGTGTTTCAAATATATAGAGAATTCAGTTAAATTTATAAGAATACAAGTCATTCCTCAGCTGACAAATGGTCAAAGGATATGAACAGGCAGTTTTCAAATTGAGAAAACAAAACTATAGTCATATAAAATGTTCTAAAATACTATTGATCAGAGAAATGCAAATTAAAACAACTCTGAGATACTACCTCACACAAATCAGATTGGCTAACATGACAGAAAAGAAGAATGACAAATATTGAAGAGGACATGAGAAAATTGGAATATTAATGCATTATTGGTAGAGCTGTAAACTGATCCAACCATTCTGGAGAACAATTTGAAACTATGCCCAAGGGACTATAAAACTATGTATATTCTTTCATCTAGAAATAGAACTAGGTCAATATCCCAAAGAGATTTAAAAAAAAAAAGGGGGGGAAAGGAAAAAGCCCTATATAGACCCCAGTATTTTTGCCACATAAACTCCAAATGGGTCATGAAAAGTTATATGTGAATGAAACACAGAACAACAACAACAAAAACCAAATGAGATAATGTATATTAGGAATGGGGCCTGTGACTTCATTGGTATAGGAAAAAAACCAATAAGGAAATTTTTCTCCTGCCAATGTAGGTCAGTACCTTCCCTACAACTTAGTAGGAATTGCCTAGAGCACTGAGAACTTAAAAGATTTGCCTAGAGTCACACAGTATGTGTCAAAGGCAGGATTTGAGTCCAAGGAAACTATTCCCTGTACCATGCTGCCTTGCAGAATGTACATAAAGCATTTTATAATCCTTAAAGTTTATAAGTTAAACATCAACTATTATTATTATTAGGACATAATGCCCATATATAGTAATCCTTGTATTATGGAATTACAAGTAAAGGGATTTAGAAAGAATGGTATTGAAGCATATTTACACACAAGGAGGGGAAGAGGGAGAACTGCCAATGACCAATCCATATGGAGGCTTAGGCAGCTCACTAACAGAAATATGTGATAGAGGGTCCTTGATCTCCCCACTTCGGAATAAATTCAGATACAAATATTCTCATTGTTTCCTGTTAGCTTATTGTTCAGTGACAAAAAGCCTTTTAATTGGCTGCCGAGTCGATTTGGAGTGTGTATACAAAAGGTTTGGACAGACCCAATTTCTTTGTCTTTCTAGGTAGCAACTGAGGCAAGAACTGGGAGATGGGAAGGGAGGATCCCACCTGGAGGACCTCTCATCACCATCCCCTCTGAAAGTGACTCATGGAGCACGTCTGGTCATCTACCTCCACTTCCACTAACGGCGGGGTTCTTGGCCACGTTGATGATTAATCACAAATTGTACCCTTAACAGAGGTAATAGTTAAAGCTGTGATAATGAATGATATCACTCAGGGAGAGATTATAGAGAAAAAAGAGCGCTGAAGATCAGGTGGAAAAAGCATTGAAGGAGGCACAGAGTGATTAGAGAAGTAAAAGGTATCTTGGCAGCCAGAGGGAAAATGTGAATCTAAAGATGGAGTAGTCATTGGAGATATGTTCTACTGAGAGATAAAAGATGATGAAAACTGGAAAAGAGCATTTGATTGGATAATGATGAGGTCATCTTAGAGAAAGCACTTTTAATTATGTAAAGGGATAGGAGCTAGACTTCAAGAAGAATAAATGGCTACGATGTAATGGGAGCAGTATGATAAAAAAACACAGTAATAAATAATTAAAGGCTTATTATAATCTATGAAAGGGTTCAGAAGCATGATTGGGCTTGTATTTACCAAATGCACCAATGTAAGACTTTAGAATGATATCTAAAGTTCCCTCTTGATCTATAAATCTCTAAATTAATACCCTCTTCTAAGTCCTAGAGACATGATCATATCTACTCATATCCCCAAGTTTTTTGAACATTGCAGTGACCTAATGAGTCAAAAATAACAATATACAACTTTGCAATTATTTTAGGTCTTCACAATTTTAGAGATATATGCACTACAGTTTTACAAACTATAGAAACATATGAAGAATATAAACAATAATCAGTGCCCAACTCCGAGCTAATATGAAATGTTTCATATTTCAAAACACAATATGAACCTCATTCTTGTTTGTACCTTTTCTGCTTCCACAGCGATAGAAGCAGAATGGTGGGAAAGAAGCAGAGTACTAATATTCACAGTTTTTAGACTGTCTGTAAATGTGAAAAATTTGTCTAACAACTGATGACTTGATATACTACTAAGAAATTGAACCACATCAATACTGAAATTCTCACTATAAGTGAAACCAGAAATCATGAGGAAGTTTTAGCTAAATGGAAGGATGACTCACAAGTTCTCCTTGGAAAGGCAAGTAAAGGAGCTGAGTGGAATTAGTTTCATCATGTGCCCAAAGGCAAGAAGAAACAATATTTCAAAGGACACTTAGTGATCACATTTAGTTATCTTGTCTTACTATACTCCAGAGTAATATAAACAAAATAATAACATAGCATTCCTATAACATTGTTCCATTGTGTTGCCAGTAGAGGGGCACTTTGAGATCATCTATTCTAACCCCCCCCCAATTTGCAGATGAGGATACTGGGGCTCAGTAAGGATGTGATTTGCTCAAAATCTCACAGCTAGTAAATGTGTGATTAAAGAGTCCAATTCAATCTGGCTAATTAGTTAACCAGCCCTTTCACCATACTAAATTCTATCTTGTTGCCCCATCAAGCATCTGGCATGTGATAAGCTTTTAATAAATTCTGATTGACTGTCTGAGAGCAAATCTCAACTTCCTCTGCTGGGTTTTCAATATCCTCTAAGATTTGGATACACCTTTCCTAGCCAGCTTCATTTTCACTAGTCCAAAATATCCTTATCCCTGAAGATACCATACTCGTGTCTTCATTCCCATCTCCATGTCACCTGGAAATAGTCCCTCTTCTAAATCCTTTCAAGTCATACAGAACTCTTACTTCCTCTTTGAAACATTCTCTGAGGAAATCCAGACAAAGTCTCAGTGGATCCAGCCCAACTAGCCATAAGGAGATAGGGAAGTTTGCAGACATACTGCCCATGTAGCACTAAGGAGAGGTTTGTATCAGGGCAAAGGATATCCCACACCCATACCAGAATACTGCAATGGAGATGCATGCAAACTAACAGCTTTGTAACCCACTACCCAGTTCTGAGTCAGAGACCTAAGGAAGACTGAAAAGGGAACCTGAGCATGGTACTAGTATTTCTAGATAGAGAAGCCCTGGACTATGTACTAAGGAAGGAAAAGGTTCAAAAGAAGCAGGAGGAGCAATGCTGTGGCTCAGATCCAAGAAATAGAGCAGGGTCTCGCTTCCAAACCAGCCTGCTGAGAGATGATCAATGTAGGAATCCCAAACCAAAAGGGAGCCTACAATACTACCACTGAACCAAAAAGTTCCCCATCTGACTGATAGGGGTGAAGTCTAGCAGCAGTTTTCTCTCTCTCAGACACAAATCCAGGAAATTGCAGAGTTCTGAGCAAAGGGCCAAAATAAATAAATAAATAAACCAGACTTTGTTCTAGGTCTGGGAGGACCAAAAATCTAAAAGATCCCCTGCCTACTCCTGAAATCCTGGAAGAATACAACATTAACATATATCAAGAAAGCCCCAATAGGACCAATCCAGACCTTTCCTTTAGAAATGTGGCAGAACCCAACCCTACTATTAAGTTCAAAGAAAATACACTGGAAGAATAGAAAATCTAAAAGGGAATCCACCATAGTATGCTTTATAATTCAAAAAAGCTCAAGAAACAAACCCAGGAGAAGAAAATAATTTCAAGCAAAGTCTCAAAGAAATTGGGCATAAACTCAATTATAATTCCTAAAATAAATAAAGCAAGAGTTTAAAAAAAAAAAAGACCAAAAAATGTTTTGTTCTGTTTTTTATAAATTGAATGAGAGAATTTGAGGAAAAAATTGCAAAACAAAAACAAAACCCAGAACTGTGGAAGGAAAAATTAGAAAGGGAATCAAAAGGTTGGCAGAGAGATACAGTTTTGCCCAACCAGCTTCTTGAAAATTAGAATGGAACAAATAGAAGCCAATGACTTCAGGAGACAATAAGAAATATTTTGTAAAAAGTAGAAAAATGGGTGGGGGAGAGAAAAGTATATCATTAAAAAATATAATAACAAATGACCTAGAACACAGATCAAGGAGAAAAAAAGATAAGAATCATCAGATTCCAAATGCCATGAGGGGAAAAAACTACATAGACATCATATTTCAAGAAATCTTAAAAGAAAACTTCCCAGAGCTCTTAGAATCAGAGGTCAAAATGAAAATAGAAAGCATCCATCAGTTACTTCCTGAAAAAAAAAATCCCTCTAAAGTGAAGACACCTAGGAATATTATAGCCAAAATCTTTAATGTTCTTTAAGGAAATAGAAGACTTTCAAACATTCCTGATGAAAACATCAGAGCTATCAAAAAACTATGAAGTACAAACATAGGAATGAAGAAAAACATTAAAAGGTACATATGATTGAATCATGATAAGGGACTAATCAAGAAAAACTGTTTACATTCAAAAGTGGGGAGATTTTATATATATATATATATGTATATATATTTTTATTTATATATATACATATATATATATATATATATATATATATATATATATATAATCTCCCCTCTTTTCCCCATCATCATCAGGAATCATACAAGAAAGCCAATTAAACTAGGCTTGAAGTAATTCTATTATATCTTGATGATCTTATGAAAAGAATGGAAAGGGGCAGCTAAATAGCACAGTGAATAGAGCATTGAAGACTAATTGACTCCCCCCCTCAAAAAAAAAAAAAAGGAAAAAAGGAAAAGGAAAGAGGAAGAAGGGGAAGGAAGATTAAGAGAATTAACTCACATAATTAGAGTGCCTAAAGAGCTCTGTGACCCCGTTTGGGGTTTTTTAGGGCAATATTACTAGACTGATTTGCCTTTTCCTTCTCCAGTTCATTTTACAGAGGAAGAACTAAGGCAAATAAGGTTAAGTGACTTCTTGCCCAGGATCACTGAGCTAGTAAGTATCTGAAGTCAGATTTGAACTCAGAAAGAGTATACTTCCTGACTCCAAACTCAGTCCTCTATCCACTGTACCACCTAGCTGTCCCTTTACATTATAATAGAGAAATACATTTCACCCTTTATGGGAAAGGGAAAGGAAAAGGTAGAGGCTCCTTAAAAGAGATTAGATTAAGTGAAGGATTAGTCCAATAATATACAAAAATAAGTACAGTTCTTTTCAAAGGCAAAAAAAAAAAAATGGGAATATTAGAGATTGCATCTAATAGTTGCTGGCACATAGTAGGCACTTTAAAAATATTGGTTTACTCTGGAAGACTCATATGAACTGAGACAAAGTAAAGTGAACAGAACCAGAAAAACAATTTACACAATAATAGCAATATTGGAGAGATAATCAACTATAAAAGTTTTAGTATCACTGAACACCACATTGACCTACCATAGTTCCAAGAGACTTATGATGAAACACACTACCCACCTCCAGAAGGAGAACTGATGGATTCAGTATAAATTGAAATATATATTGAAATATAATTGAAATATACACATACATACACACATACATACATATATATGAGAAAGAGGAATTCTGGAACATGGCTAATGCAGAAATTTGTTTTGCATGACTTCAAATTTATGATGGCTTTTATATTTCTTGTCTTCTCGATGGAAGGAAGGAGTAAAGGGAAGAAGAGAATATGGAAATGAAAACAAAATTGAAAAATAAAAATAAAGGTTTATTGATTAATTACTTGATGCTAATCTCTCTTTACTTGAATCTCCATACTAGGAAAGACTAATATATAATTCATTATTTAATTGGCTCTAATTAGTTTAAAGAGGTCAATTTTACTTCTTAGAATCAATCTATTAATCAAGAATTTATTAAGCATGTACTGGGTGCCAAATATTATACTAGGTTCCAGGGATACAAAGACAGGGGAAAAAATCTCTGCTTTCAGGGAGCTTACAATCTATCAAAGGAGACAGCATGTACATATATAAAGAAGTATAAATACTAGATGGCTACAGAAGGAAGGCAATAGCAGTTTCAGAATTCAGGAAAAGCTTCAAGTAGAAGATGGTGCTTAAATTGCATCCTAAAAGAATCTAAAGAATCTGGGAGGCAAAATTAAGGAATTCCTATTCTAAGCATGCAGAATGTCTGAGGCAAACTCAGAAAGAGAAGGCTTGCAGTGAAAGGCAAAAAAAAAATTGGTTAGGCTGGAAAGTTCATGAAGGAGATTAATATATGATAATGCTGAAAATAAAAGGAAGCAAAAGGGAACAAGCATTTAAATCCCCATTATGTGTTATGCACTGTGCAAAGTACTTTTTTTCTCTTTTTTTCTCCCTTTCTTAAATTTAATTTAATTTTGTTTTCAGCTTCAAATTTCCTACCCCTGCCTTCCCAAATTGAGAAGGTAAAAAAAATAGAATCTACTACAAATAATGTAGAGTCATACAAAACAATATTTTTTTGGTTTGGTTGCGTTCTCCAAAATGGCATTTAATGGCAATAGACAACTTGTTAGATGAAACATTCAGAAATGCTCTAGTTTAAATTCATTTTAATAAACCCACACAATGTTGTTTCATATGTATGTTACATACAGAGCTCAAAAGTATCCAAGAAAATGATTACATTTGAAGAAAAAAGTTTAATAAGTGGTCCTTTTAAAATTAAAAAAAATCAAGAGAGAATAGTGGCACAAAAATCCAGAGAAGAGAGAATATTCAGGAGGAAAGCATGCTTACCAAAGTTAAAAGCAACACTGGTTGAGAAGGAGGGATATTGAGAAAAAAGACATCAAATTTTGTAATTTAAATATTATCGATAACTTTAGAAAGTGATTTCACTTGAATGAAATGGTTGAAAGACACATTGCAAAGGCTAAGAAGTGAGAAGAGAGAAAAATGGAGGCAATGTTATGAAAGGGAGAAAAGATTCAAGACTGTAACTTGAAAGAATAAGAGAATCTAGTGAAAGTTGCCTAGGAGAAGGGAAATTTGGATTTAAGACATCCAGGAAGGAACCAAGAGATAAAAATCAAAGATTGGAGAGAGAAAGAGAATTAGATCAAAGACACTTCTATAAGGAGGAAGAATCTCATTATAAGAGACTAGAAGAAAGAAGAAGAAAATGGTGGGTGATGTCAGGTGTCATGAAGAGAAGGAAGAAAAGAAAATGGCCTCAACTTCTCTCTGCAAAGGGAGAAATGTCTAGCTGAAAAGGCAGGGGGTATGGAGTTGTGAGATACATTAGAAAAGAAGAGATTTAGAAGCACTCTTTGGGAAAGGGGATAGGCAATCAATTAGGGAGTAGTAAAAGGATTGTTTGCTTCAGTGAGGACCCAGTTGAGTGAAAGGAAGGGAAATTGTAGTGAACCCAATCAGTTAAGTTTAATGGCTTATTCCAACTCCATTCAACAGCATATGAATAGGAGAGAAGGCAGATGGTAGAAGTAATAAAGGATTGGGTTTGGTAAAGGATGAACGGTTTTAAGACAAGAGGGAAAGGAATTCAAAAGCAAAGGACTTGAATTGTTGAACTGTATAATTTTAGAGCCAAGACAAAAAATGAAGGAAAGGAAAGTAAGAGCAGGTGTAATAGCCCAAGAAATTACTAAGAGGTAGAGGAACTGAAGGGTGAAGAATAGGCTTAAGTGTACAGCAAAGGAGGGAGTGGAAAGATGAGAAGTTATAAACAAATAGAGGAACATCAGATGTTTTGATCATGAAAGTAGAACACTTGGGAATGAGAGCCAGAACCTTGTGTATGAAAAGCAGATTATGAGATCTGAGGAGACCAAGAAACTGGAAATTTAGAGTATTTGAAGGAGCAACAACATGAATGTTGAAGTCCACAGGTTGAAGAAAAGGAAAAAGACAAATGAGAAATGTACTCATCTTCTTGAGAAAGGAAAGGGAATGACTGGGTCCTATTAGGTATTAGCCACCTTGATCTGATTGAATAATGAATTTCAATAGAAGGACCTTTAAAAAAGAGGCTACTTAGTAACAATGGCAAAAGGAAAGTTTGCAAATGATCAAAGAATAATCTGACTCCTCTTCTCAGACCAGTAAATAGGAAATGGGAGATGCAACCATGATGATCAAGGGCAAAATTTTCTGGAAAAGCTGAGTGTCTATGATTGCAAGTAGTTGTAAGAAATCTAAAGAGGAAGTGGTCAATTGATTGGGGATTCCAGAGAGCAGTAGCAATGGGTGAAAGATGAATTAGAATGCTTGAAGTCTAAGAGGTTCTGAATTAGTGTATCTTTAAGGGACCAGTAGGTTCTACCCCTCCAGGGGAAAAGTAGGCTAAGAGAGTGAAATTATTTTAAAATTAGTAAGAGACTCCTCAGTGTAGCTAGATAACTGTGAGAGTTGATTGGATAAGGTAAAACGGAAAGTCCAACTTCTACAACCTAACCCTTAGAATGTGGGAACTGATGATTGTATCTAGCCACTCCCTTTCTTCTTTCACCAAGCATAGTCTCAGTTCTACCCCTAGCTGGAGAATCTTGTATATGCATAGAAAGAAACTATGTAAAAAGGTAATATAAACAACATGGTAACCAAGCCCCACCAGACTGTTATTTTTATATAGCCTCACTGCTATTTTAAAGCATGTTTTTAGCTTACTACAGAAAGGACCAGATCCACTGATTTGATATTTTTCTGCTTTAGGAAAGTTTACAAAATATAACAACAAGATCTCCTGAGCCCAAATCAAGACAGAATGCCAACAATTTAAACAGCGGATCTAAACTTCTATCCATTTCAATTTTGTTCTCATTATCCCCTGTATTTTTCAGTCAATTCTTGTAAAAGATGAGATTTTATCTGGGATATGAAGGAAGCCAGGGAATTCAAGAGGCAGAGATAAGAAAGGAGAGAATTCTAGATATGAGGAAAATTTAGAAAATCCTAGAGCCAAGAGTCAGTTGTTATTTGTATCTTCGTTCTTGAAGAGAACCATGGCATCAGAAAAGCGATGCGATGGAGCCATCTAGGTCCAGCAACCAGATATAAATCTGGACAACTGGAGAAAAACTTGGATGCAGTGGGAAAGCTAAGGTCTTTAACAAAGTGTCTCATACAAGGAATATTAAAGAAGCTAGCTAGTATCACTGGATTTCAGAGTGCATGGGGGTGAATGAGGTATCAGAAAAATGGAAAGATAGGAAGGGACCAGGTAATGAGGTGTTTTAAAAGCCAGAGAGGTTTTAATATTTGATCTTAGATGTACCAGAGACCTACAAGAGCTTATTGAATAAGCAGATGAAATGGTCAGATTTGCATTTTTAGAAAATCTATTTGACAACTGAGTAGACTATGGGCCAGAATGGGGAAATGAACTTGAAGCAGAGAATTTAACTATGTAAACTAATCAGGAATCAGAAAATTGAATAGAGCATATAAAAGAGCTCTAACAAAGGTAAAACTGACAATACTGAGCAACAGAATAAATATGGGGATTCAGATATGGGGGTTCAGCCCAGGTTGTAAGCCTAGGTCACTTAGAAAAAACCTTCAATAGAAACAGGGAAGTTTGGAAGAGAGGAGAGTTTGGGGGGAAAGAGAATAAGCTCAATTTTAGATATGTCAAGTTTAAATGTTTGCAATTCCCTTCCCTATAGAGGAGCAACTGACCAGCAGGGAGGAGTTAAAGATCTGATAAAGAAGCTCAGTGGTGATCCCTACAGAGGACAATGCATTGAAGAACCACTGTGTGGCAGTATAACAGAAGGAATAGCTCAGGAGTGGACATGACCAGCTCTCAGTCTAATAGTCTGCAGCTGGATAGCATGATCAGAACATCAGAGAGCATCAGCAGCCGGGGACAGAGAAGGAAGGGAAAGAAGCCCAGAAGGAAAAATCAAAGGCAGAGGACAGAGCCCCCAAAGTGTGAATTCTCCTGGCTACCTGGGTCCCCTACATATCTGCCCTCTCACATACACACATCCTAGCCATGTTATTTTTCTCCTATCAGTGGTTTGAGACTGTGGAGAAAATAATCCAATGCATAAAGGGATGAATTTTCCTTGTCATTTGCATTTGCTTTACTATACTGTTTAATTATGTATTTTCTGCTTTGAACTAATATGTTCTCTAGTTTTTAATGATAAAGGAAATATCAGTGATATCCAGTGGTAATGCTATATATAAATATTGCTGTCCTCTTCTCTTCTGTAAAAGTACCCCAAAAAGTCTTCTTTCCCCTTTTATTCTTAGCTTTTGTATTAACAGTATATAACATTTCAATGAGATTTAACAAGCATTTATTAACTGTGTATTAGGCAAAAGTCACAGGGACAAAGCAAAGATTAAAATAGAACAGTTTCTGCCCTCAAGGAGCTTACATTTTATTTCATGAAGACAACATGTTAGCAGATAAGCAAATATGAAGTATATACAAAGGCATTACAAGAATAAGAAGGTAATATTCCCTGGGAGTATCTAGTAGGAGTTGGCAGTTGTACAGAGGTTTAAAACGTGATGTGATAGAATAAGAACAGGGACTAAATTTATGAATTCATTGATATATGGAACTACTGGGTGAGGAAATTTCCTCTTATAATGCCAGTCAATACCTTTGCAACTTATAGTTTTATGACTTTAAAAATCAACTTGCCTAGGGTCATACAACTAGTGTGTAACAGAGGTAGCACTTGAACACAGGTCAGAACCACAGAACCAGCTTTCTACTCCTCTTGAAAGAAATCTTCTTCCCACTATCCAAAAAAAAAGACAGTTCAAAGAGCAAGAGTTAGAGACAAAGACATATTTTACAAGATCAATGTAATCTAAGTTATAGTGCTTCAGCTGCCTTTTACTGGCTGAATTACTATAGTTATGAGTCTGACTCACAAAAGGAGCTAGATTAGCTTACAACATCAGCTTCCAACCTCCAAGGCTATGTAACATATACTTCCAACCAACTCCAGATCCTTAAAGGATTCACAAATTAACCTTTTGAGTATATTACAAATAACATTTTCACCACTTTAACCATAGTAGCTCAGCTAATACAGCTGTGGATCGGTGTTCGGAATTTTTGCACCCAAATTCTCAAAAATGACTCTTATGGAATGATAGTGGGCTGTAGTGATTTTTAAAGTTAATGCAGTATGAAAGAGCCGTTTATACAAAATAGAAACAAAGGTTAGTGAAAACCTCACTGAACTAAACATTAAAAGACTTGGGTGTGGTACTACTTCCCATTTCATACTGTGTAACCTCAGATACATCTCCTGTATTCAGTCTCTTCATCTACAAAACTCAACAATTGATCCCCATAGTCCTTCCATGACACCCCAAGAGAGCAGAAAGCCCAAGCAATTGTAGGAATCATTTTCTTTTCAGAATAATTGAGTTACTTGTTGAAAACTTTTCTTAGTTCTAATGTCTGCAAAGGGAGAGTGAAACTTGGTAGTGAAAGAAATGAAAGTTTTTAGTCACTGCTCAAGCTTCCTGCTACTACATAAATTTTGTACTATTTTTTAAAAAAAAGTCGAAACCTTTTAATGTTTCAAATTGGTAAACTACTCCTTTTTCATTGCAAGAGATCTAAACATCAATAATGATAAATTTGGAGATAAGGAGATTTCAGTCATGATCAGACATGATCCACGTGTTGTCAAAAATGTCAGAGACCAAATTTTTAAAAATAAAATCAAAAAGACTGTTCTTTAGAAATTTCGGCTTTCTTAAAGTGAAAAGCTCTAGAGGAATCCATCACCAGAAAAACATGCCATTGAACCAAACCCATGCCAAGCCAAGTGGGGTTCACTGCATTAAGATCCCATTGCATAACTAGTCATTAGTGGTCCTAAAATGGAAAGCCAAATTCTGGTGTAGAAAAAGAATTTAAACTCCAAGGCATCTGAGCTCTGATGATAGAAACTAAAGGTCAAACCACATTTATTTTCTCTATTTTTCAAAGGAAACACAATTGTTCCAGGAGGAAAAGATAATGTGGTTTCCCTTTCTGACAAAAATATCATTTTCACTTTTCCTACTCTGCTGGCCTGGCAAAGGTCAAAAGAGACAGCTGCCAGTTTGTCTGCCTAGAAAAAATGCCAAATGAAGGGCAAGGCTAAACAAACTAAGAGATTCAGAGGATCCCTCTGAAACTAATGTGTAGTGCAGCAAGCTAAAAAAAATTCTTACGTAAATATGCTTAGAAAAGTTGATGAAATGTTTATTATTTCACTTCAAAGTTCATCTTCTAAATGAGCTAGGTTTAGTCAAATGTTTCACCAGTTGGAGCATCCATTGCTTTTCTTAAAACTAAGTTACATAATTTTTCTAGTTCCAAACTCAGTTCTCTTCTCTCATAATCATGCTCTATAATCTGACAAAAAAAAAAAAAAAAAAAAAAAAAAAAAAAAAAAAACATGTAACCTCCCTGGACTTCAGTCATCTCATCTGAAAATAGAGATTATAATAGCCACTCATCCCTCCACCTCCAGCTGCTCCCTACAGGAACCCACTGAGATTTTTCCCTCAGAACTTTTGACTCATTGCCTCTATTTGTGAATTTGCTTCTCATTGATGAAATATAGGAACTTTAGCTCTCAGTGACATCTCCCAAAAGCAGAACTAGTCATCCACATTCCCAAGGCTAGGGATGGAAGCTTCTCCTCAGTTCAGCAAGATGCAACTTTATCCTCTGCCATTGCCACAGTCCTTTGGAACCCAAAACTCCAATAAGCTCTGATCTATTCCTATAATAATAATATATAATATATAATAATAATATATAATAATATAATAATAATACATGCAGTATTATGTATATCCATACATAATACTCTTTCCAGAAGCTAAGAAAAATTGGTAAATGAAGGAGGAGTTATTAACATCTTGTTCTGTGGCAGCTTTGAGGTCAGGATGGCTTTTAGGAAGATGACAGCCCTTAGGAATGAGGCAGCCAAGGAAAAAGGAGTTTTGAACTAAGCTCCCTTCGGGAGAAAGATTAAGAACAAGAAATAAAAGTATAAGCAAAATACAAGGAGGAACAAGACATTCATTGTCCTTTCTCCTTGTCACTGAGCACACCATTATGGCAAGGGGGCTGCCATGGTTTAGTTGCCATCAAGTCCCTTATTTTCCACCTTCAGCAGAACTCATACTGTATTCTCACTGATGTTGCCAACCTCCACTCTTATTTCTCTAAACACCATGAATCTAGGGATACAAAGAAGCAGATATAATTGTTAGAAAACATAGGACTGTTTATTCACTTAGAGAATAAATGCCTTCCAACTCGAAAACTTTGCCCTGCAGGTGATACCTGTTCCCAGTTAGCCTAGCTTCCAACTTCAATCACCTTTGTCTCTGCCATGTTCTTCACACACCTCACAGTCTCCAGTTGCTAAATTTTACTGAACTGAATGTCCTCTTATTTCTTCAAATGCTTCTTTGGGGCATTTCTTCTTTAGAATCAATATTATTCAGAGCCATCAGAGAGCTCATATCTAAAAAAGCCATCATTATTTAAAGAGTATATCTCTCGTTTACTTCTGATGCTCCAATAATTCACTTAGATACTCAAAGATTTCTAGAGCTCTGCTTTAGCAATTGAGAGACAACATTACATAGTGGATCATAGCAGACTTAATTCTAAAAAACCTGAGTTTTAATCCTGCCTCTGACAACTACGAGCTGAATGACCATGATTAAAGTATTCAAATTCTCTCAGCCCGCTCATATGTAAAAAGGCAATAATAACACTTATTTCTTCTTTGTAGTTTTGAAGCTAAATGAGATGAAGTATTAAATACTTTGCAAATTGTAAAGCACCATATGATTGTCCATCATCAGCTAAGAAATTTAATTCAACAAATATTTAAGCATTTATTATGAACTGAGTACTGTGCCAGATACTGGGGCTACAAAGATGATGGAAAATAGCATAGACCCTACTGAAGGATGTTGTTTAAATGAATTCCACTAAGTAAGCAAAATCAAAGTCATAACAAGAATGGGGCCAACAAGACTTTATCCAGAAGGCCAAAATTTGCAGATAGCCCTTAACTATAAGCATAGTAACAACTAAATTTCATAATTGGATAATAAGAATAATTGATTAGAATTGATTAGAAAGGTGAGCTCTTCCCAGAATTACTAGTCGTCAAAACTTCAAAAGAAGTTTCAAAAGAAACAACACAAAACACTCACAAACAGACACTGACAAAGATTTAAACAATAACTTAATTACTGTTATGCTCTCTCAAAAAAATTAATACTTAAAACATGAAAATAAGAATCATTTTACAAAATTACTAAATAGGCATTTCACATTCCTCTCAGATCTGCCCTATTTCTCTTAAAGTCCTTAATTTCTGCTAAGCCAGCCAGGAAGTTTCCTCCTCCTCTTGGTTGTCATCTTTGCCTCTAAGAAGTGGAGCATTTCTTGAAGTGTTGGAGATACTAACTTAGGGTTCCAGAATATCCTGATTTCCTAGAGTCACAAGGTTGCCTCTTAAACTGCAAATGTCCATCTCAGAATTTGGTCACCAAAGGAATATAAAACAAAAAAGGCAACTAGAGCTTTGAGATCAAATCTCAAACTTGCTCAGCCAGTTATGTGCTGTTTGCCATATACTGAGTTATGGGAAGGAACCTTGTTTCTAAAACTCACATTTTTCCAGTTTGCAATAAATAAAAGTTCTTTCTTTGGCTTTTAAAACAATAAACTGTTCATATATAAGCAAAGCATCAATTTATGTAATTCACAAGGGGATTTGAGTTTTTATATTTACATCATGATACATTTGCCTCAAAACTGCTCAGATCCCAAATGAAAACAGTTTCTTCATACATGCCATACACACATATAAACACACATATATATATACATATATTTAACAAATATGTATATACACATATATATGTATGTGTGTGCATATATATATACATATATATACATGCATATTTTTTCTTTGCACAAAAATACTTTTTCTACCCCCTTTTGGCACTAAGCCAACACACTTATTTTAGAAAAAGTATACCTTACAGCTGCATATCATAGGTATAAAAACCAATTCACTTATTTTAGAAAGTGTATACTTTATAATTGGAGCAGTTAGTTGACGCAATGGATAGAATGCTAAGCTTGGATTCAGGAAGACTTAACTACTTATTAGCTGTGTGACTAGGCAAATCATATGACCCTGTTTGCCTCAGTTTCCTCATGTATAAAACTCAAGAAAGAAATGGCAGAACTCTCCAATATCTTTGCCAAGAAACCCCTTCCCTCCTTCAAAAAAGAAAAAAAGGAATTATACAGAGTTGGACATGACTGAAAAATGACTACACAACATCATACTTTAACAGTATGACAAACCTGCATTTGAATAGCTTAGTAGAAAGAGCAGGGAATTTTGGATCAGAGGACCTAGGTTAAAATCCCTTTGGGTAAATTAAATCCTCAGTTTCATCATCTATTTATAAAAAAAAAAGGAGATTGTATTAGATGACCTCTAAATTCCTTCCCGTATCTAAATCTATAATCTTATGAATTATAGATTCATAGTTTCCAATGAGAATGGTCTCATGGGAAAAAATAAACAACAAATAGTTGACCCAGAGAGATTGACCTAGCATTGAATATTATAGAGAATAAGGAGAAACAATAAAGTTCTTTCATGTCGATCCAATGTAATGGACTCCAAAAGAAAAAAATTCCATCTCTCTCATTTCTCTAGACAACATTTGCCAGTATTTCTCAGAATGTTTGAATTTAATCGTTTGATATTTTTAAGTTCCAATTAGTTCTTTTTACATAAGATAATTATATTTATAAGTTCTCAATCGAACTCTCTTCACAACCTTCATATCATTCTCTATATGATTTATCATGCTTTTTTTTTCAAAAACTTATATATGTAACTCTAGAAAGCTTTAAACAAAACCTTCCCAGAAAGCAAGTCCAAAAATACCAATCCATCATGTTTTTCTTTTCTTTAAACTCTTTTTATTATGAAGTTAACAAACAACAATAATATTTCAATGTACAAAAAAAGAAAGTATTACATATGAAACTATTAAATTTTGTTATAGTTTTTATATGTATATCAAAATTCACATGATACTAACAAAACTGCTTTATTTTTCAATGTGCCATTCTGAAGTTATTTCTGCTTTCTTCTATGCATTTGAAAATGTTTAAATGTTGTAATCTATTTCAGCTCTGAAGATCTTTATCACAACTCTCACTCTCATTTATGAGTCAGATCTCCAGAGGTTGACTGCATCTTTCCCAAAGGGTTCTCAAAGAATTCCTGAAGGGTCAGGGATAATTAATGCTATTGGCTCAAGTCCTTTATCACTGTGCTTCACTCCAAAATGATCAATTGAGTTAGCCAAGTTTCACAAAGTGTCCTTAGCTCCAGATGCAGATCCTTGGTATCAATTAATCCAAGGGTCCATCTAGGATATTATTGGGAAGATGGGAACTGTTGATGCTGGAGGGGATGATGCTAGAACACTGATAAAGAAGATAAAAGGATCAGCATCCTCCTGTCCTTTCAAGATCCTACTTCAGTCAGTGGGAAGATGGGAGGATGGCAGTAAAAAGCCATCTTCTCCCCCAGGTAGTTCCCCCTCAAGGATGTCCTGGAAACCCATATTTGCTTCAATGCCTCAAATGAATCTCTTCTTGATTCACTTCATAATTAATGAAGTGGCATTAGCATGTTCTTTGGGGTATAGCAAAGTTTTTTCAGTCTATCCAAGCACAATCCTTATGCAAAGTCATTTTAGCACAGTACCTGGCACATAATAAGTACTTAAAAATCCTTTTTCCCCCTTCTTAGTTGAGTACTCATTCAGAGATTATTAGGGATGATGGATTAAAACAAGTTCTCAGTTAAGGTATTAGGACTAAAATGAAATGGGATGATTTCAATGACACAATTACACAGGTTTTTTTTTCCTTTTTCTTTTTTTTTCTAAATTATTATCACTATCTAATGGGGCAGATAGGTGGCAAAAGGAATAAAGTACCAAGATGAGAGTCAAGAAAACTCATTTTCCTTGGTTCAAATCTGGTCTCAGACACTAGCTGTGTGACCCTGGTTACATCACTCAACCCTGTTTGCCTCAGTTTCCTCATCTGTAAAATGAGCTGGAGAAGGAAATGGCAAACCATTCCAGTGTCTTTGCTAAGAAAACGGGGTCATAAAGAGTTGGACACAAATGAAACAATTCAATAATACTATATAATAAATTCCCATGTGTATACATTTACAAGCACACACCCTGACATAGAAGCCCTCTCTTGTAACCAAGAAGTATAGTAAAGCATAATAAATCAACACATTGGCTATGTCTATATGTGTATGTCTTTTCATTACTTCTCTGCCAAGAGGGGTAGCATGCTTGAAAAAACTGGGAATAAAGAGGGTCTTAGAAGTGCCAGGTCTCACACTATACCTGACAGCAGTAATGACGCAAACTGTTTAGTAATATTTAGGAAATAGGAAAACCAATCAATGGAACATATTAGGCCAACAAGACCCAGATTCTATTAAATATAGTAACAATGATAACCCAAGGACATCAGTAGCTAATGTTAGGACTGACTTCCTAGCTAACAAAAACTGCTGGGAAAACTAAAAAACCATCTGGAAGAAATTAGGTCAAAGGCAACATCTTGTACCACACTCTACAATAAGGTCCAAATGGATGCATAACCTAAATATAAACAGGCCTATCATAAACAAATTAGAGGAAAAGAAGGTAATTCACTGAGAATAAGGAGATTTTTTTCATTATTTCTCTTAAGATCCTTGATTTTCTATTCCCCTAGATGAATTTTGTTTTTATCTTTGTAGTTCTATAAAGGAATACTTAGATAACTTGATTATTATGATATTCAATCTATACATCAATTTAGATAATAATGTTGTTTTTATCACATTGACGTAGCCCAACCAAGAACAATCTACGTCTCTTCATTTTTTAAGTATTCATGTACTTCAATAAAGTTTTTTGCAATTATGTGTTTTGTCATAAAATTATGTGTTTTGTCTCTCTATGTATGTTTTGATAGATAAAGCTGCAGATATTTTATGCATTCTATAGCTATTCTGAAAATAATTTCTCTACCTGCTAGATTTTATGGTAATAAACAGGGTTTATTTTCTATCAATTTTTTCAATTCATTTTTAGCTGAATCTCTATCATTTACAAGAGATTATTTTATTTCTTCTTTGACTACATTTATTCCTCAAGTTCTTTTTCTTGTTATTTCTAGATTTAGCATTTCTAGAATTGTATCACAGTGAACATTGCCCATTAGCTTTGATCATATTGGAAAAGGTTCTATTATAGACAATTGACATAGTGTAATTTGAGCAATTTTGTTGCCTAAAAGACTATTTTTTGAGAACTCACATGCAAGCACTCCTATGGAGGTCAGAAGAAACAATACCAAGGACACCCTCAAGGTCATTCTGAAAAGCTCTGGAATTAATTGTGAGACATGGGAGACTCTGGTACAAGACTGTCTAGTATGGTGTGCCGGCATTAAAGAAGGTATTGTGCTCTATGATCAAAGCAGAATTGCAGTAGCTTAAGAGAAATGTGAATTGCACAGATTTAAAGACATCTCCACTCCAAATGTTTGTGCCTGACCTGTGGTAGAACATTATGAGTTCACATTGATCTGATCACACTCACTGTACTTGATCCTAACATAGTGAAGTCATTTTGGTCCTCATTCAAGAATGAAGGACAATGAATGAATATTAGAGGTCTAATTCAAGGTCTTGGTTTTAGAGATGTAGTAGTTTATTTTAGTTATCTATTTTAGGCACTTAATAAAGCAAAATTGTTTCTATTAAATGGATGTGTTCTTATAATCTATTATGAATTTTTTCATGTTTTTATTTTGACTATTTTATTTTTAGTCTTTTAACCAAATTATAGAATGTCTACTTTACTAAGCTTTTTTAAAAATCCTATTTGTCAATTCAGTGTGTTTTTTAATTTGATTATTCTTTCTTTATTTTCCTATTGTTCTGTAGTTGGAATTTTTGATTTATAATTTTTCTAATCTTTTGCTACATGCCATTCAAAGTTGTCATCTTGTCTTTTATTAAAGTGTTTAAATATATAATCAGGAGAGATTATAACTCTCCTGATTAACTGCTTTTCATACATCACAAAATTTTTAGTAAAATTAGTTACTATTTCTATAATTTGTTATAATTTCTATAATCTATTCCTAAATAGAATTTTGGATTATATCCTTTATGTTCTATACAAATTTGAGCCTTTTCTTTAAGTCTCCCTTATGGATTATAAATAAATTTGTCTTCTATGATAGAGTTCTCTCTTTCTGTCTCTCTGTCTCTTTGCCTGTCTGTCTCTTTCTCTGATTCTGTCTGTCTCTCTCATTAATCTCATCAAGCTCCATTAATTTAACTATCATTTTTACTCAGTTGACTCCCAGAGTCATACATCTCTCTCCTGAGTCCCAGCCCAGCCCCAAATCACCAATTGTCTTTTAGTCATTTTAAGGGTTTAATATGTTTCTCTCTTATTTCATTCTTTCCATTCACTCGTGGGGTTCTTATAATCAAGTTATTGTTCTTTCCCTTGAGATTCTACTTGTACTTATAGTGAAGTTACTCTCATCTTCTGGGTTCACCACTTGGGTTTTTTCACCCAAGTGGTTTTCCATGTTTGCAATTCCCTTCTTTTTGCTTATGTCTGCAGTCTCAGTTCCTCTGCCAAACACCTATTGTCCCTTATTACATCTCTGAAATCCCATTGGCTTCTGGCCCTTATTTCATGTCTCTCACCCAGAATAGCAGAGACTTCTAGATATTCTCTTGTTCAGTCATGTACTGAATGGAAGAGCTTGTGGTGTTTCTCTTTTGTTTTAATTAATCTTTACTTCATTTGCTACCCATTTACTAGGCTGTTCCTCAGGAGGGTGGGTTTGGCTGATATCTTTCACAAAAGCCATATTTACTAGAAGTCCCTCCATCCTTTTATTCTGATGAACATTTAGTCTAGAGAATTAGGAAAAGAAATTTTGTGAACTCAAGTGACTTCCTGATATCCTAGTCCCTTTTGTAAAGTTAAACCTCCATTCCAAAATGCACTCCATCCCACTTCTGCTTCTCAGAATCTTCCCTCAAAACACAACTAAAATATTATGTTCTGCACCAGGCCTTCCCTAATACCTGCAGTTAGTAGGACACATTCCCTCCCATTATATGCCTTTTGTTTATCTGCATTTATATGGCATCTTCCCCAAGCCACAAATAGAATTTGAACTCCTTAGGACAGAGATTGCTTAGTTCTTGTCTTTTTTCCCCACTTCCTTGAACATAATGTAGTATATGGTTAATAAATGTTTGTTGAAATGGATCTTAAATTATTAAACCTATTAGTAAACAGTAAGGCCACAATTACAGTAGCATTTCCTGACTGCAACCACAAAAGTCTGACTCATATGTAGAATAAAAGAATTTAATTAAAACTTTACGGCACACTTTCATTTAGAAATGATGTTGTTGTTCCTCATTGTGGGAACCACGGGTTTTATGAAATGCTTGTGAATTATTTGAAACCCTAAACAAAACAGACATTTGCAGTACTTTTACTCCAGCAGCTTGTTCCCTAAGGCCATCTGGTCTAGATCAACTCATGATATAGCCTCATCTCTTAAGAATTTTCTATATTATTT
Source organism: Sminthopsis crassicaudata (assembly GCF_048593235.1). Classification (NCBI taxonomy): domain Eukaryota; kingdom Metazoa; phylum Chordata; class Mammalia; order Dasyuromorphia; family Dasyuridae; genus Sminthopsis; species Sminthopsis crassicaudata. The sequence goes on along the minus strand of NC_133622.1, from coordinate 167,710,494 downwards.
ATGCCTATTATAACATGGGTTGTAATATGTTATGAAAAAATGTGACCACATCTGGGGGTCATTTAACAAATATCAATAAACCATTTATGAATGGAACCTTTATTTGAGGTGTTTTCTGATTGGTTTGCTAAACCATGCCAATTTCAGTTCTATAGCTACATACTACACCAGTAAAGTTTTCCATCCAAATTTTCCTTTTTCCCCCCACGATCTTTATTTCTTTGGCAAAAGGATTCTTTAATCATGAACGCAGAGTATACCTACCCTGGCAAAATAAATAAATAAAGCCAAGAATTATCTCCACTTCTTTGGCTGACATATTGCCATTGCTAGAAAAATTAATCACCAAGCAACTACTCTGTATTTAAAAACTTTTCTTCCTTCAAAAGCAGACATCACCTGTTGACAGGACCACACTGGAGACCTTTCCAATATGGTCATACCTGGCAGAGTTTGAACTCTCTTAGCATAGAAAGAAGCCAGTGTCATCCCTAGTCATCTGGTTAGGAATTTGCAAAGAATATGTACGAAATCCTCCATCGAGATGGGTATCTAGGTGGCTCAGTAGATGGATCACCGAGCCTGAAGTCAGGAAGATTCAACTTTCTAAATTCAAATCTGGCCATAGATATTTACTACCTGTTGAAGCTGGCCAAGGCATTTAACCTTATTTGCCTCCATTTCCTCATCTGTGATGGCAAACCATTCTAATATCTCTGCAAAGAAAATCCTAAAGAAGGGCAAAAAGAGTCAACTGGAAAAAAATTGAGCTACAAATTATCCCTTCTCTCCAAAATAAGGCAATTACTTAGATAAAAATAATTTTAAGTCAACTTATTTAAATAATTACCTCAAAACTCTATTTCCCCTTACCTACAGAAGTCTCCTTTCAGAGATTAGCACATGAAGATATACCTACAACATCTACCCACATGCATTTATATTCTTGCACTCTCATAATTTTTCCTGCATATCTTTGTAGAAACAGAATAAGGGTCTCAAATTTATAGGTAAATTAAAATTTAAGAAAGAACTAATGCTGAGTTAAATTTAATGGGCCTTTAATGCTATACTTCTGGTTGTTGTTCAAAGCGAACAGCTTGCATGCTAAAAACAGCAGACACTACACCATATAAGAAGCTACTAGCGATTTTTGTTATGTGGCCAGATCTGTTAAGACTTGCCCCCATAACTTACTTTTATTGAAATCTTTGCAGTGTGCTATATTCTTATCTCATCCTGCAGTCCTTGAAATTGTATGTGGCTATCATGATCTAATATCACAACTCTATCTTGAACTTGTTTTCCATTTCTCTCCGCTACACCCTCTGTTTCTGATTTGCAACTTAAATGAAAATTTGTGGTCTAAGGTAATTATTTAGAATTCTTTGGAGGTCCTTGGAAATGTAACTAAACCCCACATTTCTTGTGACATTCTGGGACTCTTGGTTAATAGAAAGAGATTTGTGCGTCCAGCAATCATAGATAAGTGATGCAACTAATAAATATTGTTACTATCAGATGTGATCATTAAACAACATTGAAATCATTCAGTTTATTTGCTTTGACAGTTCTATTGAGCTCACTGAGATCTGTCCTTTCATTGGGACATAGCCAGTTTTTCCAATCTGCTCTGTTGAGAAGAGAAAAAATCCTACTAATCATTTAAAAGGCTATGTTTAAATTAAATAGATATGAAGTCCACTAAACCAAATAGACCCTGTAACAATTAATTAATTAATTATGCTATGTAACAAATTAATTATAATAATAAATATACCGTGAAAAAGATGGGACTGTGGAAAGAGATGGGAAGTGGATAAATGATGCTATCAAACTAGTTTAAAAGATGGCATGGTTTATTAGAAAAGTAATTAATTAAGAAGTGAAGGGGGAAAGAATTTGAATTACACTTCTAATATTAGCTTTGGGATTATATTAAAGCACTTAGGACAAGCCAGACAACTCAGAGCACTACCTTGCCCACCAACTCCCTTGACATCCTGATGGGAACAGCCCAGGATCTTGAACCCAAGAGCCCAGGGAATAACAGTGGTCCCCCAGGTCACTGAGCTTGCTTCTAGCCCCACCACAGCCCATCTGTGGAAATGTGACTGGGCAGCTGCCCCTGCCTGCTTAGTAATCATAGCTAATGAAAACAGAAAAGAAAGTCAGCCCTAAAGTCCTTATCACTGCTTAATGATTCAGAAATGGATATGGTTTTACTGATGGAAATAACATTGGAAAAGATGCGGTCCCTTCTGCTTTGCTGCTGCCCTCCAAGGGTCATGGGACCTTTGCCTCTGATCTGTTATTGATTTATTATCTCTTTCTAATACTGTGAGCTCCTCAAGAGGAAGGACTCTTGCTTTTGTATTTGTAGCTCCAGCCCTTAGCATAATGCTTTGTACTTTAAAAATATGTAATAAATGCTTTTTTTCATTCAGTAAGAAAAGCATCAGCAGAAAAAGGATACAATAATTACAGCTATGTAAATATAATGACCCCCCCCAAAAAAAGTTGAATTATAATAACAAAGCTCAGCTTTAGAAGAGAGATTTTTAAAATTTGCCTTTCTTCCTTTTTCATAGAAGTAAAGTCATATATGTGGAATATTACTTTGTCAAACTCAAATGATATCTCATTTAATCTTGCTAAATTGTTTTTCCTCACTTTTAAAAATCCATTGTTATAAGCCAATGATCATACTATCTCGTATATGTGAGTAATATGATATTTTAAAAATTATATTTATGACAATATCAATTATACTTAGTTTTACAGACTGCTACTCATGGGGGACGATATTTCTTATAATGTGACTAAATTTAAAAATTCACCTTCAAAAAATTAATTGTTATGAGGGATGGCTTTCTGGGGAGAGAAAAGATATATTTGGAAACAAAGGTAATGAGAAAACAAAAACTAATAGTTAAAAATTTATAAAGGAAAAATAGACAATACCCAGAAAACATGATACTAGCAAATTAGTTTAAAAGATAGCATGCTATATTAGAAAGATAATTAATTAAGGAGTGAGAAAAAGGAGTTTGAACTATACTTCTAATATTAGCTTTGTGATTATATTAAAGCACTTAGTATAAGATCTGGCATATATTAAGTGCTGTATAAGTACACATTACTTTCCCCTTCCTCCACTATTGGCAAGTCACTTAGCTCTTTGAGAGCATAACTTCTTATCTTTTAGAGCAGAACTTCTTAAACATTTTCCAGTCTTGACCCCTTTTCAATTGAGAAAATTTTGTGACTCCAGATACATAGATATATAACAGATATACAATCCAAATGTTTACTGATAATAAATCATAAAAATTATTTTAAAACAATTCTTTGGCATACATATAATTTTACTATTTGTTAAAGACAAAGGCAAATTTGTATACTAATAAGATGGATACGCTTATTTAATTTTTGTTTGGTTTGTTTTTTGGGGTTTTTTTTTAGGCAATTGGGGTTAAGTGAATTGCCTAGGGTCACACAGATAGGAAGTGGTAGGTGTCTAAAGCTATATTTGAACTCAGGTCCTCCTGAATTCAAGGCCAGTGCTCTATCCACTGAGGTATGTAGCTGTCCTGCTTGTTTAATTTTTAAATAAAGAATTAAACCTTGGCAGAATATTTGATGCCTTTTAGTGTTGCCAAATTTTTCTCAACCCCCACATTCAGTTATGCAACCAACCCACAGTTTTAAAAGTTTTATTTTACATTTTCCACCTCTCAGATTGTCTAAGATAACAGGAAAAAATACTAATAAATGTTGGAGAGGATAAGGGAAAACTGGGACACTAATGCATTGCTGATGGAGTTGTAAAATGATCCAACCTTTCTGGAGAAGCTTCATATACTATCCTCTTCTAGTCTTCTTACAATTTACTCACCACCACATATGATTTAAGCCAAAGACGCAGGCTCCTGGCTGTTCCATGAACAAAACCCCCCATCTCTCAGCCAATTTCTCTGGCTATGTCTCTTGCCTGGAGTGCTCTCCTTTCCTCCCAATTACTTACATTATTAAACCTCCCTGAATGCCTTTGGCAATAATCCTATCTTCTTCAATAAGACAGGTCTTCCTTAATTCTATTTGATTTAATTTTTTCCTGATCCTCCTTAATTCCATTGCCTTTCTTCTGTTGAATATTTCCAATTTATCTTGCATATATTTTCTTCATACCTAATTGCTTACATGTTGTCTCCTCCGTTAGATAATGTACTCCTTGAGAAAAAGGACTGTCTTGTCTTTATGTCCCAAGAACATAGCACAATACCTGACACACAGTAGGCACTTAACAAATGCTTATTAAGTAACTAAAACTCACCACTTCTAGACAGCCTTTCACCTCTTCCCAAAGATGTCCAGATGCTCTTGGGGAAGCACTTGTAGGAGGAAGCTGGAAGCAACGCTGAAGACAACCTGATCTATAGCGAAGAACACTAGATAGAGGGCCAGATTTGTTCACTTCCAATTCATTTCAACAGGGCAACTAGACAGTTAAGGGGCTACTGGAGTTTGAGAGTGGAAGACCTGAATTTGAATCTTGCTTCAGATACTTAGTTGTGTTATTTTGGGCAAGTCTCAGTATAAAGGAAAAAATGGAAAAGAAGGAGAATAATAGTTTTTCTCTTGGCTTATTGTGACATTGAAATGAGATAATATTTATAGAGTGTTATTTAAATGATAGGAGGTAACAAGATGACATAATTGATAGAGCACCCAGCCTGGAGTCAGGAGTCAGGAAAATTCATCTTCTTACATTCAAATCCAGCCTCAAATACTCACTAACTATGTGACACTGAGCAAGTCACTTAACTTGATTTCCTCATTTGTAAAATGAGCTGGAGAAGGAAATGGCAGACCACTCCAGTAGCTTTGCCAAGAAAATCTCAAATGGGGATCAGAAAGAACCCAAGACAACTGAAATAACCAAAAAAGAACATCAGCATCAGCATCAATACCAAAGAACTGGAAATGATGTCAAAGCAACTAAATTTCTACTTTCTGGGCAAAGCCCGACTGCCGTGCCTTAGTTATATTTTTGCTGCATTGGTTGGATTTGGGGGGGGGTGAGGGTGAGGAAGACTTGTTCTCAGTTATTTCACCGGAAAAGGAAAGTTCCATTTAAAAAAAAAAAGCCAGTCCAGGATGTTCACTCCTGGGTCAGAGATGAGGTCTGACCTAAACCCCAAGCTATGATGTGATGAGCATAGTGAAGCATCCCCTCCCCTGTGTCCTTTCCTTGTCTCCTTCCTTCTGCCCTAATTTCTTCTGTCTTTTCTTCTGCTTGGATCAGGACAGAGCTAGGAAAGTCAGGTCAGCCAGAGGCTCTATTGTCCCAGAGTGGCTAAATATCCATTCTTCTTGAAGCCCTGCCAAATCAAACCGGGCTTTGAAGCACTGGGCTGTGGGCAAGGAAACATGAATATTTATGAGTTCAATTTGATGAAAACTTGCTTTACACACACACACACACACACACACACACACACACACACACACACACACACACACACACACACTTTTTTTTTTAAGTATCTTTGCAGCCAAAATGAGAAGTCAAAACCTATGACCTCATGACTCTATGATTTGAGAATTCTTATGAATCTATAGGGAAATAGTGAGTGTAAAATATAAAAGTGTGTAAACCCCAAATGAAAGGTGATCTGAAGGGTCTCCTTATCCCATGAGGGAAAAAATACATCTTCAATTCTTTGCTCAAATGAGAAGTTTTCAATCCTGGTGAAAGAAGAAAAAGGAGACAAATAATAGACTCCCTCTCTTTTTTGCTTTCCCATGCTAAAGAATTAAGCCTTAATAAACTTGTCATTGACCTTCAGAAAATGTAACCTTCCTAAATTTAGAGGTTAGCCCCACTAAATAAGCACCAGTAATAATATTTCACTGTGAGAATTGAATTATAAGGAAAACCGAGTGCCACAGAATTGATGCTTTTGAATTGTGATGCTGGAGAAGCCTTTTGAGAGTCCCTTGCATAGCAAGGAGATCAAATTAGTCAATCCTTAAAGAAATTAATTCAGGCTATTCACTGGAAGGTCAAATACAGAAGCTGAAGTTTAAATACTTTGGCCACATAATGAGAAGACAAAAATTTATTGGAAAAGACTAAAAACAAAAGGAAAAGGGGACAGCAGAAGATAAGACTGATAAATATTATCATGAAAACAATGAATATGAATTTGGATGGACTTCAAGAGATACTGAAAGACAGAAGGGCCAGGTATGCTATGGTGCTTGAGATCATGAAGAATCAGGCCAGATTAACTCAGCAATAACAATACTAGTATGGCAACATGGAATCCAGTGACCTCCAATAAAACCTTTGTAAAACTTGTCTTCTCCATTAAGTAGAACTTTCATCAGAAAGGAGACTGGTGAAACTGGTGTCTTGCAAATCATTGCATCTTCCTGAGCCTCAGTTTCTCCATCTGTAAAATTAATAGGTTACACTGGCTTATATATTTGGTTATTGTCCTTTTTTTTCCAAAGTGGACGAAAATGACATCATTATATTAGAATCAAGATATAGAGTCAAGATACTGTGGCCAATCAAAGTAATAAGCATGAATTCTTTAAATTTGCACATCTGACATTTCTTTTGAGCTAGTTCAATTCTGTTTTGCTCATAGAGCACAACTCCTGCTCTGATAAGGACATTCTGAGATGGGCAGTCTTGTGCCAAAGTCTCTGATATCATCCAATTAAAAGTTAAAAGAGACCTTGAAAGTGTCCTTGTATGGTTTTTCTGACCACTATGTGAGTGTTTCTCATAAAATAATCTTTTTGGCAAGCGTACATTTGGCATTCAAACAATGTGACTAACCCATCAGACTTGTATCTCTACAGAAGAATTTGAATGTTTAGCAGTTAATTTGAGAAAGGACCTTGTGTCCGGTACCTTATCCTGCCAGGTGATCTCCAGAATCTTCCTGAGACAACTCAAATGGAAACAATTCAGTTTTCTGGCATGCAGCTGATATATTGTCCAAGTTTCACAGGCATATAGGAATCAAGTCAGCATAACAGTTCTGTAGACTTTCAGTTTGATAGTCTAATACCTCTTCTCTCCCACACTTTCCTTCAGAGTCTCCCAAACATTAAAATAGCTCAGGCAATGTGTGTGTCGACGTGTACATCTATGAAAAATATATTGCCAAGATAAGTGAACTTATCCACAGCATTCAAAACTTCTCCATTAGTTATAATTGATGATTCCACATATGAATGGCATGGTATTGGTTGATGGAGCACCTGTGTTTTCTTGATGTTAATTATAAGGCCAAAATTAGTACAAATAGCAGAGAATTGATCCATATTTTGTTGCATCTCAACTTTGGGGACTACATGGAGTTCCCAATCATCTGCAAACAAAAAAATCATGCTCCAAATCTCCCTCCACTTTAGTTTTGGCTTGAAATCTTTCCAAGTTGAAGAACTTACAATTTGTGTAGTAGTAGACCTTCATCTGGAAAGTGATCATCTACCTGACAGCCAGTGCAGCTTCAGGAAAGGCCATCGAATGGTCAATAGGATGTGTGCTGCCGGACAACTGCAGAAGAAATGCCAAAAGCAGAAAAGAAGTCTGTACATAAAGGTTATAAATGTAAACAAGGCCTTTAATACTGTCAGTCACAAGGACTTATGAAAAATCATGTCAAAATGTTGTTGTCCAGAGAAGTTTATCAATATTATAAGTCAATTTCAGGGCTGCATACTTGACTACGTTCTGGACAATGCTCTCATGCTTTCCTAATCACCAATGGAGTAAAACTTTATACAGTGATCAATAAGTCAAAGAGAATTTATTAAGGACTACCTCTACTAGGCTGCCAGGAATATTTTTTAAAAGGCAATTAACAATACCTGCTATCAAAGAACAGACATACTAATGGAATAAGGTATATGGTATGGTAAAAAAGGTATATAGAAAAAAGAAAGAAAATAAGGGCAAGGGGAAGCCTAGAAAGGCTCCTGCAGATGGTGATATTTGAACTTACTCTAGAAGGAAGCCAACGAGAGCATTCTGGGCATGATGAATAGGTCAATGTAAAGGTGTATAGATAGGAAATGCCCTTGTGGGCAAGGGACAACAAGTAAATCTATATACCTGGACCATAAAGGATATGGAGAAGACTAACAAGTAGGGAACCTGGAATGGTAAGGAGTGTCTACTTCTTTTTATTTTTTATTTTTGATCCTGGAGGTAACAGGGAGTTTATTGAATTTATTGAGTAATGAATATGACATGATCAGATCTACACTTTAGGAAAATCACTGTGAGGAGTATGAATTGGAGGATGAAAAGGAGGCAAAACCTTGAGGAAGGGTGGAAGGTTCTGATTGTGAGCTTTGCCCTGCTTAGAATTCCTTATCACAAGTTCAATGTTCATCTTTATGCAGATAATTCCCAAATCTACACATGCAGCCCCAGTCTCTCTCCTTACCTTCAATCTACTGGGAATCTCCATCCGGATGTCTTGCAAGCATCTCAAACTCAATCTGTCTTTAAAAAGGATTCATTTGAGGGCATCTAGGTAGTACAGTGGATAGAGCTCCAGCCCTGGAGTCAGGAGGACTTGAGTTCAAACCTGATCTCAGACACTTAACACTTCCTAGCTGTGTGACCTTGGGCAAGTCACTTAACCCCAATTGCCTCAGCAAAAAATAAAAATGAAAAGGATTCCTTTCTCTTTCCTCCAAAGTTCATCCTAAACTTCCCTATTTCTGTTGTGGAAACCATCATCCATCCAGTAACCCGGTTCCCAACCTCAAAACAACCACCATTTCATAGTCCCTCAACCCACAAATCTAACAAGTGGCTAAGCCTTGGAAATGTCTCTCTCTTCCCTCCACCTCTCTCCACCTACATCTCACCACACTGGTTCAGTTCCTCATCACCTTCACCTAAACCATTGAAATAGCTCCTAATGAACCTGCCATCTCCAAGTCCCTCCAATCCATCTCCCATCCAGTTGCCAAAGTGACTTTCCTAATGCATAGGTCTGGCCATTGAATGCCTTGCTCATGAAATTGCCATTCTCCTCTAGGATAAAAATTGAGGCTTCTCTGTTTGGCATTTAAAGTCTTTTACAACCTGGCTGCAGGCTATCTTTCAAAGCTTATTATGTGTTATTCTTTTTCATTCATTCCAAAAATCCAGCCAACTAATTTTCCTGATATTCATCACATACAACCTTCCTATACCATCATCCCTTTCCTGGGCCATCCTGACCCTTTCCTAAGCCATCCTCCTCCATGTCTGGAGTTCACTCCTTCTTCACCTGCAGCATTTAACGATCCCCACTCTCCTGGAACATCCCTATGCAGGCAAAAGATTTCTCTTTGGGAGGCACAAATCGGGGCTCTGGAAACTGGTGGAGATTCTATCCAAAACACAATAGAAAATACCCAGTTATTCATGTACAGGTTTCATTTTTTTTAGTACCATTGTGATTTTGAAGCAATTTTCTAATTGACACTCTCTCAATTTGATCTCCTGATTCTTAGCTGAGGACTTGTCCCAAAGGCCCCTCCTAGGCTAAATTCCAGAGTGATGTTCATATCCAAATCTCTCTCTACTTTGCTTTTGATGGTTCCGACTTATCTCATGACCCCATGAATCTGGCGTTCTTAGCCAGGTGTATCAGCCCTCCACACTAACTCCTCCCTGTGTCAGGCACCCTTCATTTAAGTACCCAAATAAAGTTCTCTGGGCATAATAGAAGCATTTGGGTGAATAAAGTGCAGCTCTCAGAATCAGGAAAATCTGAATTCTAATTCTGCCTCAGACACTCCCTGGTTGGAAAATTCTGGGCCGGAGACTTAAGCAAGTACATAGCAGAGTACCTAGCACATGGAGGGGCTATATAAATATTTATTCCTTTCTTCTTCCCTTCCTCACCTAACTTCTCTGCACTTCAGTTTCCACATCTGCAAAATTAGGATAGTAAAATGCTAACCATAATTTATTTATATAACTATATGTGTTAATATAATGAATTAAATAAATAAGTAAATAAATTAAGTAAAAGATATCTTTTATAAGAAAGTAGGGCATAAGTCTCCAGAACACACTTTTGAAAACCACTCATCTAATCTATATTAAGAGCTTGGCAAATCTGAAACCACTATTAGTCAATCAATTAGTTGGAATTTATTAAACATCTACTATGTATGCTGGTATGCTAGGTGCTAGGGATGCAAAGTGAAAAATGTAATGTCAAGGGATTTTAATTCCATGGATGCAAACAACTTCCATACCTGTAATTACATAAGATGTACTTTGAGAGAGGAAGCACCACTATCTGAAGAGTTGTAGAAGAACCTCTTACTAAAGGCTGGAAGGAACCTAGGGATTCTACAGGATGGAAAGCAGGAGAGAGAGAATAGTCCAGGTATGCGGGATAATGTCCAAAGGCATGGAGCCAGGAGGTGGACATCACAAGCAGGGAGACAAGCTGGTTTGCCTAGAATGGAGAGTGGGTGACTACTTGTTGATGGATTGCCTAACTACCTGCCTGAGTAAGCTCCAGGAAAACAGGAATTGATGATCGAAGTCGAAGATAATTTTGAGACAGCAAACCTTGGTGACTGAAAAAATGATGGTGCCTTCCCCAGAAGGAGGGAAATTTGGAGAAGAGGTGTAGCAAAAGAGTGAATTTAATGAATTCTGTTTTAGATATGTTGAGTTTGAAATTATTATAGGACATGTAGTGGAAATGTCCATTAGACAGTTTGACTGGAGCTCAGGAGAGAGATCAGGACTGGATATATAAACCAGGGAATAAGTTAGATCATTGATTGAGAGCTGGGAAAGATCTTAGAGACCACGGGAATCTAATACACCTCATTTGACATGTGGGGAAACTGAGGCATGGAAAGGGGTTTGGCCAGAGCCATACAGGTGACTGAGGCAGATTTCAAATCTGTCTTTCTGATTCCACGTTTAATGTCCTAACCATTATACAAATGCCTCTCAAGTTATGTGTTATGTGAATCCAATCATATGCAACTATGTAAATGTTGGATTTATCATTATTATTATAATGAAATGAATACAAATGAAAACAATAAATGAAAATGGCCGAGTGTGGTGTTCAAACATGCCCAACAATCTGAATTGGGTACATATCATGCTTTCTCACCAAGTGGTGAATAAGACTGTAGCAAAATCTATATAATAAAGAGTCCAAGGTGCTCTGTACCCAAGAGGTCACAATCATGAGGGCACCAGGGCAAATAGAGGAAGCTAACAAAATTACCCAGAGTAACTAGTTTCACCTTGTAGGTTAGTTTAAACAAGACATAACTATCAGAAGGGTCAATGATTCATCAGATTCAGCCATGAGTTTTCTAATTATGGTGATTCAGAACAGCCATTTCTAATGAAAATTTTATCACTCCTTTGGCAGTTGAGCTCTGAGTGAAATGAATGTACGTCTCACAAAATCAAATTCTAAGACATTGTAAAAATGGATAGTTTTTCAATTTCCCAGAACTTGAGTTTGGTGGTTTATTTTAATCAGGGCATCAATCCGTCAAACACCTTTGGAATATGTTAATCCCACCTTCAGTTTTTTAACAATATACACTTTTCATAAAATGACTGCTTCTGGGCAAATGTAAAAACTTTATGCACCATATAAAAGTGAATTATTATTACTTTACACTAATAAAGCCTCTTACAGAACACTTGTCTTAAGTACAAAAGCACATATCTAAAACATGCAATATCTTCACAATAAAAACATCTTAGCTTAGCCAAAAGGGGCCAATTGAAAAATCCCTTCCCAGTGGGAATCCATTTTTTAAAACATACATAGCTTTCAACACCACCTCCATTCGTCAGTGACTCTTTAAAATGTTGGGCACCTGGACTCTCTGCACCAGAGGGCAGATTGCCTCCTTTTGTCACAGTCACAAACTCTAAGAATTTTCTAAGCCTTGTAATGTCACCAACATTTGAGCAGGGAAAGAACCAACAAGCATACTTACTTAGTATTTTGTTTGTAAGTTAAACCCCTTCTATGTGGGGCTCCTAGAAGCTCCACTTACAATCTTGATTTAGTTAGGATCCATCATCTATTCAAATTGATAGCTTCAAGCCCCCATTCCCTTTCTATTTTTTTTTTCCTTTTTTATTAATATGGTTTAGGCTCTGGGCTCACTAACCCAACTCATACTCAAACAACAAGATTGGACTCCAGCAAGAAGCTGAATATTGCTCTCCTCAGAATTATGGGAGTAATCCTAAAGGGTTGGAGATGCCTTAGTGTGTTTCTCCTGCTATGAATCCAATAGTTACTATATTGCCAGTATCAATTAACCACTTAATATCAATTAGCTTTTACAAAGAAATATTTTTGCTATAAAGTGATAGCAAGAGCTGAAGTGCAAATGCTCAGTCCCTGGGAACAGTGGAATGAGGGGGAGATCATTCTTGCCTCTGAGAGTTCTTTTCTTCCTTAAAGAAGACCTTACTAAGCTCTCTCACTTTTGGATGTGAAATGGCTGATAAATAACATATCTCAGCTGGACGGGTACAGATGTGTTCATTTACTTCTGACCCTGAGCTGGATCAAGCAGACGTTTCTTCAGGGTTGGTTCCTGACCAAACTCAGCCACTGTTGTCACCAGTTTGGGTTGCTAAGAGAATTTTTAATGGCTCTTCTGACCTTTTGAAACTTACAAAGTCAAAATCCAGTCTATTCTGTCTCATTCACCTAAGACATGGAAAGAATAAAATCAAAGAACATGGCAGCCAAGTGAGAAAAGGCTTTTGAGAGCCTATTCAGAGACTATTCAGACTATTTCAGAGGCTATTCAGAGACCTACAGTAATTTTTGCCTAACTCACCATCAGACAGAGAAAGAAAGAGAGAGAGAGACAAAGACAGATAGACAGACAGAGACACTCCAGGCTTTTTCATGAATACTCAGTTCCAGCTAAGCAGTCAATTGAGACTTGTCATCACCCCTACAGTATAGGGTCTTCTGTTGTTTACAAATGGGGAGGATACATCTTCTTCCATCATACAGTGTTGGAAGCAAACTTGACAAGTCTCCTTGTAGAACGGTACCAGGCAGAAAATGTGTTACACATTCCAAAGCCTCCTACATTAAATTGTTATAAAACTGACAAACGTGAACATTTTTCTGTACAAAGAATAGAAAAAGAGGATTGCATTTGAAGCTTTGAATCTTCACTACATATAGTTGGCTATTGGTTTGGGGTTGTTTTTTGTTATTGTTTGGGGGGAGCAAGAGTTGGTCTATTTGAAATTTAACTTGATGGTTCTAATATTACCCTATTATTTTATGTCCCCTTTATTATTTTAATGACTCATTGATGCGCCTTTCTTTCTAAGCTTTTCTATCACTACACCCTTTCCTCTCAGCTATCTCTCTCCATCGAAAGAAGTAAAAGTCCTTAATAATATAGTCACACAAAATAAACCTTCATGTTTATCATCATCTTATATCAAATAAGCTCAAATGATAAGCTCAAAATGAATAAATGATTTAGCTACAAAGGGTAATAACAAGCAAATTAATGGAACATGGAAGAAATTAAATGTCATATCTAAGATTATGGAAAAATTAATGGCTGAATAAGAGATAATAAAGATTCACAAGAGATAAATAATTTTGATTACATAAAATTTAAAAGCTTTTACACAAACAAAACTAATGCAACAGAATGTGGAGGGATGGATATTTGCAATGTCACTCTGATAAAGATCTCATTTCTAATATATTTAGTGAACTAAGTCAAATATACAAGAAAAAGCATCCTTCCCCACTTGATAAATGGTCAAAGGCTATGAACAGGAAGTTTTCAGAGGAAGAATTCCAGGCTATCAATGGCTATATGAAAAAAATTCTCTAAATCAGAGGAATCAAATACAGAGCAATCTTGAGGGATTAACATTAAAAATGTGGTTCCTACCTGATTTTGATGTTTTAATTATACACATGTGCACACACACACACACACACAATGTGATTTTCTAAAGCACTATGCAGCTCACAGGAATCTCTCTATATGGTTTAATGGCTCCTGTTTCTATTTGAGTTTGACACCATTGCTCTAAATCACTAATAATTAAATAAATGTCAATTAAAACAATTGAAGTACATCTATCAGATTAGCTAAGATGACAAAAAAAGGAAGAAGACAGATGCAGGAGGAGTTGTAGAAAAACAAGTACTTTGATGCACGATTAGTGGAGCTGTGAATTGGTCCAACCATTCTGGAAATCAATCAAAAAGCATAATACTGTACATACCTTTTACTCAGCACAACTAAGGCCATATGCCAAAAGATCAAAGGATAATGAAAAGGACCCATATGTACAAAAATATTTATAATAACTCTTTTAGTGGAAGCAAAGAATTAGAAACTGAGGAGTTTTCTATCAATTGGGGGATAGCTAAACAAGTCAAAGCATATGAATATAATGGAATATTATTACGCTGTAAGAAATTATGAAGAGGATGGTTTTAGAAAAATCTGGGAAGACAAATAAATTGATACAGAGTGAAGGAAGTAGAACTAGGAGAACAATCTATGCAATAATAGTAATATTGTCAATATTAAATAATAGTAATATTTGAAAGACTTAGTAACTGTGATTAACACAATGCCCAACCATAATACCAACAGATAGATCCATAATGAAAGATATGATTTACTTCCAGATAGAAAACTGATGGATTCAGAGAACATATAAAAGCATATTTTTCTCCTTTTCTTTTTTTTTGACATGACCAATTTTGAAACTCGTTTTGCATGACTGTATACATATATATGTATGAATGTATAGAGATGCTTAGAAAGAAAAGAACATCAATAAGTCATTAAAAATAATAAAGAGGACACAAATAATAAGTACCATTGGAACCTTCCATTTAAATTTCAAATAGATGTATGTATATATATGTATTATATAATGCATGTATGTATTATAAAAACTACCTGCTCCTATTTTTCAATCACAGCTATTGAGGAATGACATTTTTTATCAGTTTTCTATATATCTGGGATATCATATATTTATCAAATAACTTCACTGCAAAGATTTCCCCTAATTGACTTTTTCCCTTCTGATCCTAACTACATTGATGTTGTTTATCCAAAAACTTATTTTTATGTAATCAAAAATATCCATGTTATCTCCTTCAATCCTCTATTTCTTGTTGGATCAGGAATTCTTCCCTCAATCCAAGGTGTCTTCTTTTTCCTTGCTTCCCTGATCTTTGGATGATATAACCTTCTATAACATACCATGAGCTCATTTGGAGCTTATTGTAGTATATGGTATGAAATATTGCTCTAAATCTAATTTCTCAAGCTCTCATTTCCAATGAATTTCACAGGATCAAGCCAAATGACACATCTTCAAAAATAATAACTTAATTAGAAAGAATTGCAAAGTAAATTAAAATTTGTCTTAGTCATTTGTAGCATTTAATATGGTTATTAATAACTTGTCTTTCTCCTTTTAATTAAGAAGAATAGTTAAGTAAATTACAAGGAAATTGACAAAAGGAGCACAACCTTCAGTGGGTTCCCCCAGGAACAGTGGGAGAGGAAATTTTTCCCTTATAGGGAAATAGCTTGTATTTTAAGGTTTACAAACTAACACTCCAGAGGATGCATCCCAGCTAGGTAACCTGTCACAACAGGTCCATCAGCTCATCCTCCTAACAGCACATCGTGTCTAGCTGCTTATCCGCCATGCCTCCAAATCCATCACTTTATAAGCTGGGCTAATTGTCTGCTGAGCTGCTGCTGCCATCTGCTGGAAAACTTTCTCACCTGCTAGGGTTCTTTATCAAAGGGATTATTATCATTCCATTGAGAGTTCACCAATCCTAAAGCAAGGTTTGGAGGTTTACAAATCATTTTATATATTCTTTGTTTTGACCCTTACCAATAATCCTGCCAGGTAGGTGCTATTATTCCCATTTCACAGATGAAAACACTGAGCCACAGAAAGGAAAGGAAAGAGTCAAACCTAACACTATATCCCAACTTTGCCATTCCAGCAATTTCGTTAATCAGGTCCATAGCAGCATCCAATTATAGGAAAACACGTTTCTTCTTTTCTTATTTCTTTTTTCCTTCCTTTTTTCTTTATTTATTTTTCTTTAATTCAATTATTTTTTCTTCCTTTTTTTCTTTTACTAACCTGGTTCCCCCTTTGTAAGAACACCTCTGGAACCCACCTGATATTTCAATTAGAGAGTTTGATATCTTTCAGTCTCCATCATTCTCCCAGCAGCTGTCACCAGGATCATAACAATCTTCCTGGAATTATGCTTAATGATGGAAAGGTAGCACTTTGCCCTTTCCAGTAACTACATCTAGGTACTATCCTCTTAACACTTGGGAGGAAAGACCATAGGATTTAAATTAAAAGGTTCTTTAGGAATCATCTAGTTCAGCCTTTCTTTCTTCCTACCAATTTTACAAATGAGAAAACTGAGCCTGTGAGAGATGAAATAATCTGTCCACAATAGTAAGTATTTTTGGTGGTAATCTGTCATGGGTAGTGAGTGGTTTTCATTATAAACAAATATATAAAATGGTCTTTTACCTAATGAAAATTAAAACAAAGTACAAAACTTTCCAAGAAAACTATGAAACACCATAAGTGCATCTTATTGTATTTTAGGATTGTGGGTTACATATTATGTTGAGTATTAATAGCTCAGATTATTTTGCTTAGATTTTTTTTCTCCCCAAAGAATTTGTCCCTTGAAGTCCTTCTTCAGAATTAGCTTTCAAATGTCACATCTGGAAAAAAAGGGAGGAATGTAAAGCTAGGGAGAATTCCTAGCAAAACAACTCAATGTGCATAATTAGCTGTCATCTGTCTTTTCTCTGGGACCTATACTGACTAATAATTTGTAAGTGGATGTCTTTTACTGATAGAAATACTCTCCTTAATCTCTCAGTAATCCAATTTGGAAGCAATCTTATTTCATTGTAATTAAGGACATATTAACAAGGGTACAAACATGTCCAGCACTTCTTCATGTTGGTATGGAGGTGTTGCTAGGCTCCTTAAAATTGTGGCAGTAAAGCATAAGCTTAGGGGGTAAAGGGTCCCAAAGGCTCAAACAAATTGAGTGCAAGCCCAGAGACATTCTTCCTATCTAAATCAGCTTCCCAAGAAACAACCCAGATAAGTTTGTAAGGGAAGCTCTTCTCCAGGGATCACAAACTGGTGAATTTTCAGTCACAAAGACCAACGACTATTTGTTAGAGGACATGTGATCCAAGACAATGGAAGGAATTCTCAGACTGATGAAATCACAGTTGTATGATTCATCATGAAGATGAATGAGGTCAACCCAATCTCTACCATTCACTAACAGTGTCATCTTAGATAAGTCACCTCAATTTTGGGTCACGTTTCCTCACCAGAGGTCCGGTGTATTCTATAAGGTGGTTCTCTAATTCTCTTAGGATTGCAGTTTTCCTCTTTAACACAGAAACTCTTAACTGTTTTTAACACAAGAAAATGAGGAAGCTGGAGTAAAGAAGCTGATATCTATGTAATATTTTAGCATTGGCCAAGTATTAAGCATGGAATCCCTCACCTGAGTCTCATAACAACTCCATGAGAAAGGTGTTAGGCAATATTAGTTTCATTTTACAATAGTGCAGATACATAGAACATAAGCAAATAATTACAAAGTGCAAGAAAAAATGCAAATCTAGCAGGAACTAAAACTATTGGTCTATATTCTCTAGCAAGCTTGTATGATCATTATTATTCATGCAAACAAACAGCAAAACAATGTATTACTAAACAGAAAAAAATTACATTTACATGCATAACAGCAGTACAAAAATCTCAAAGCAAGTAAATTAAAGTTCACTCGTATTCAATGGTCATTGGAACTATTAAAAACAATATTTTTATTGTCATATCAAACAGCTTTTTTAGAGGATGGGTTGCACAATGCATTTTATATGAACCAAGTGCCTCATGTGATTGTTTGTCTTATATACTCTTATAAAAACCCTCATGAAAATTTCCAGAAATCTCTAAAACCAAGGTTCTCAAAGTGTGATGGAGAAAAGAAAGATAGAATTTGCAACTCAAAACTTTTAAAAATTCTAATTGTTTTAACATGTAATTGAAGAAAAAAAATATGGGAGAAAAGTATTACAGGAGTTCCTGAGTTCCTGAGATCATTTCAGGATGTCTGTGAAGTTAAAACTATTTTTATAATAATCCTAAGGGATTTTTTATTTCAGTAAAATCAAAATATATACATAGCTGAGTAAACACATAAATAGATATGTGTGTGTGTGTGTGTGTGTGTATATATATATATATATATATATATATATATATATATATATATACACACACACACACGTACCTGTATGGGTGTGTGTGTGTGTGTGTGTGTGTGTGTGTGTGTGTGTGTGTGTAAATAAATAGATATTAGTAGATAGCCAAACACACTAGACAGATAGATGGATGATGGATAGATACATAGATAGAATATACAATCGCTCACACACCACTCTTGGGAGTATTCAATAATTTTTAAGAAATATAAAAAGAGTCCTGAGACCAAAAAAGTTTGAAGAGCACTATTCTAAAAATTATTTCATTTTGGAGGGTTTTTACATTAAACTTATGACTTAGGGAGAGAGATTGTTGATCAAACAAAAAAGGGAAATAAGTCAAAGTTATATTTTATGATGTCAAATCTTAACAGAATTATAGCTTCAAGGACTTCTAAGTGAAAAGAAAGATATAACAAATCACAAAGATTTCAAATAATAGTACTTTTATGAGAATAAACTAACTCCTACTTTATCTCACACATAAAAACGTTAAAGTCTTCTGATATCATCTGCATTCGGGCTATTTTGTTTTGATTACCAGCAAGCTGCATTTAAAACTTAGAGGTCTGGTAAGTTTCACGTTAAACATTATACATTCCTTAACTTCACTTGTAAATTTAGGTTGCCAATATTATACTTCCACACAAATAATAAAATAGAAACATTCAGTAATTAATATGTATTTCAATATATGTTGATATATGTTGATATCATTATCAACATGACATGAGACATTCATTCCCCAAGTGAGCAGAGATGTTGCCATCCCCTACATTCACATCTACTTCTCCTATTTCCCCTGCAGCATCCTACCTCAGCTGAAGATAGATCACATGAATGTAGCTCTTTTGTTGTCCACTGAGCTTTCTGTATTTCAGATGGTTGATAGTATGAGGAGATGATAGGATGGTATGGGTCTATATTCCTTAAACTGAGCTTAATGAAAGCATATACTTACTCCTGAAGAAGTAGCAGGTTATGGGAGGGCAGTTCGAAATATGAAAAATTCCCAACAAGAGTCATCATAGTCAAAAGGTGCCCTTTACTGACATGAAAAGGCTCATAGCCAAAAATCAAAAGTGATTTATTTAGCAGCCAGCTATGAGTGAAGAGGACTTTCTAAAGATCAAAGAGAAGGGGAAGTAAGGGCAGGATCTAGAGAATTAGGGAAGAGTTGGGTCCTACTGGAAAACAAACTCACACACATGTTATGTCTAAGTGAGCAACTGCATGATGTGACAGTTAACTATGCCTTAGATACGATAATAAGAAATCTGACCTTCCTTTATATGTGTTATATGGTTATATGGGAACAGGATGGGCTCGTTTAAAGTTCACATTATTCTTGAATGGAAACCAGACAGACTAGTTAAAGTTTACATCATTCCTGTGCTACATCACTGCTGTAAATAGGGCCCCCAAAATGGTGGTCAATAGTGCCAAATGCAGTGGAAAGGGCAAGAAGTATGAGGACTGAGAAAAGAACATTTAATTTGGCGATTTGATTGACTACCAACTATGGGAGGAACAGAATCCATTGATTAATGATACTGGAAGTCGACTTGTAAAAAGTTGAGAGGTAAAAAGAGAGGGAACGTGTACAGACAATATTTTCCCCCTGAGGAGTGTGTCTAAGAGAAGAGAGATATACCGGACTGACTGGAGAATATATGGTGGTAGAGTTTAATGGAGATTTTTTTAACTATGGAATGGACTAGGAAATGTTTAAAGGCAATGGTGCAAGGGAAAAAAAACAAGTAAAATAAGGTTGGAGGCCAGAGGTTCCTAACATGGCAGCCTTACGCCTGGCTGCCAAGGATCTCTGTCCACTGGAATCCTATTTCCGGTGCCCCTTTGTCTCTACCTTCACCTTTTACTAACTAGACTTTAACTTTACTTCCAAACCCCATAATAAGCCTTTTTATCAATCTAGAAAAAAAAAAAAAGATAAGATTGGAGATTAGAGAGGGAAGGAATGATGGAGAAAGAAATCCATTGAAAGTATCATTTACATCTCTTAATCTCTCAGTATTCCTCTCAGAGGAAGCTCTTTAAAATCTAAATTGCAGGAAAGGTATTGAACTGCATTTGCAGAGAATTTGTTTGTTTGGGATCAAAGAAATCATAGATCCAATCCCTATCACTATTCTCTTTAACAATAAATAAATAAACAGCATCTTAAGATTGAAAGACCAGTCCCTCTGCATTGTTTTAAATTTAATTTTTGAAAATTAATGCTTATGACAAATATCAAAGGAATGCAAACATATGAATATTTTACATATTTGCTTGTAATAATTATAGTCATAAATGAACCTATTCAGTGAACTAAGAGAACTATAAGAGTCAGAAAAAAACAGAATTTTTAGCATTAAAAAAAAATAGAATTTTCTTTATGATCTTTTACTAATCATTCTAGTGACTTTGATTACTGGATAACCTCCATGAATTTCAGCCCTGCAAAAAATGAAAGTGGGAATTTTCTAATTTTTTCCCCAAGGATAAGAAGCAGCAACATGAAGAACAAAAAATGTATTTGAACAGAACAATGACTGCCCTCCAGTGTTTTAAACCAGAAATTAAAGGAAACCAAAATAATCCTTTTCATGGTTTTGTCTTTAAAATTCTGTTTCCATATGTTTTGTCTCCCCATTATGTGAGTCCTTTTGTGTTTTACACAAAGTAGATGCTTATTAAATGCCTTAGTCATTCATTAATTCATCCTATGTATTTTAAAGATAAAGTCATTGTGAGCAAAGTGAAATAAGCATATGTAAGACATTTACAATCTTACAGAAAAGATTGTAAAACAGCAGTGTACAGTGGGAAAAGTTCAGCCTCTGAAGGCAAAGATCCTTTGTCCGATTCCCACTTTAGTATGAACTGTTTATAAAACTTCAGGCAAATCACTTCATTCCTAAAAGTTTACTCTCCCTCATCTGCAAACATTAAAGCTGAAACTAAATCAACGGTTTATAACCTGGGGTCCACTGATGGATTTCAGGGGATATGAAAACTTGGATGAGGAAAAATTACCCTTTTATTTTCACTAACCTTCATAACCTCTGGTTTCTCTATAATCTTATAAATTTTATTTTATGCATTTAAAAATATTATTCTGAGAAGAGCGTCCAAGGACTTCAGCAAAGATTTACAAAGGCAAAAAAAAAAAAACTAAGAATCATTGGCCTAGATAATCTCTAGATTTCCCTTCTTACTCTAGAGATACTTCTTAGAGAATATAACCAGAAAATAGTAGCATTATTCATTTTTCTTTAAAATATGTAACCACAGGGCAGCTAGGTGGCACAGTAGATAGAGCAGGAGGGTCTGAGTTCAAATATGATCTCAGACACTCAATACTTCCTAGCTGTGTGACCCTGGATAAGTCATTTAATCCCAATTACCTCCACAAAAAAATAAAATATGTAACTATGTATATTTGTGTATAACAGAAAACAGTAGAATTATTCTCTTTTCCTTATATGTGCATATGTGCAGTGAATAATTCAATTGTTTTCTGATTATATTTTGGTTATATACCTATGTAAATATATACACATACATTCTTTTATACATATAAGCTGGAAGTTAATTGCTTAAATTACCTCATATTATTAAAATCTTATCACAATAACATTATAAAAAACTTGAAACAAAAAGTTCAATGGTATGAATCATATTTTTATTGTATACTACCAATATGTCTACTATATTTTATTATGCTAATAACATTTTCAGCTAATTTTTAATGAAGGTTTCTATAAGAAAGTTCAACATAAATATTAGATTTCTTCAAGTGCTAAGGAAAGAAATAATAAACATAGTTAGATACTAAATATTCTGGTTTAACAACACAGAATCACTACTGGGCCCTGAGGAGCTAGAGTGTTAATCCTCTTCCTTTAAAGGGGCCTATAGCTCACTTGAATTAGTTCTATAAAGTCTGCCTTTTTCCCCCATTATAGAGTAAGTTATGGAAGAATCATTTAAAGCTTGAATTAGGCTTAAAAGGGACAACAGAAAAGTACTCAATGAAGAAAATACATCAGGCTTAAGACAGCTATTTATTTCTTCCACATACAAAAAACTACCTAAAACACAAAAGATATGCAAGCACATATTGACAAACATGAAACTGCAATTTATAGCTACTATAATATTCTTCCAAGAGGTTAATACTTAAAAACATTAAAACCTGAGATGTTTTGTGAGAGTTCTGAGTCAACATTTCACCTTAGCTGTGCACTGTCTGAATATAAAGCCCAAGACCAGTGAATCCATTTCTGGGGAGCTGATCAAGAGTTTTGAGGTAGAAAAGGCACCCAATAGAAATGGCAATCTGCTCTGATAGAGGGAATAATTACTTTGAGGAGTTGACAAGTTGATTGAAATATTGAAGTACATGTGTACCAGCATCTTCAATTAATATAAACATGGGATGCTAAATTACATGAATATGTTGTTCATATACAAAAACCTCCCAGGAGACACAACCTCAGACCAACACACAGACTAAATTGTAGTGATAGATCTTTCTCCTACTTTTCACTTAGCCAGAAAGGTCATATTCCACAACAGCTCTGGTACCAAGAATTGAATGAATTGGGGAAGGAATATCTGCCTCTTCTTTCATGCTTTTTTCTCATCAGGTTGAAATTCGAGGATTTTTTTAATTTGTCCTATTTTATTTGTCATTTTAAATTTGGGGTAAAAATAGTTCCATCCCCATTAGACCTGGATGCTCAAGCCATGGCTACTTTGGGAGCAGGATTCCAGTCCAGAAATGTAACTGGCTAACCCAGAGCCTAGGCGTATTTTGTTCATTGAATATTTTTCTATTGTTCCTTTTATGGAAACTGTAGATATAAGCCTAATTCTCTAGAGAACTGAGACTAAAACCCAAGGGAAAATGGAGAAAGGACTTTGGACTTTGAACTTGAAGGGATTGTGTTATTTAGAAACTGAACTAAACTGTGAAGGAGTCTAATCTCTTCTTCTCTCCAGAAAATGAGGGGGAGATTATGTCCCACCACCAAGGCTGGGAGAGGGTTATTTGTTTATTGTCTTTCCTTTGAAGTAAATATTTCTTTGAAAAAGATAAATGGTCAAATAGAATTGGATGTAGAGAATCCTTTAAAATCGAAGGAATACCATCAAAAGGGACTGGAACAAAGTGCGGAGTGTCTAGGTCACAGAACCCTGGAAAATTTGTCAAATATAAAATATTTCACAAATATAACATATATAAAAATACACTGTTAGGCAGTGGAGACCAAGGTGGTCAAAGAGTTCAAGGCCAAGAACAGGTGACAAAATTTGGCCCCAAAGGAGAGATATAAGAAGATTCAGAGAAGAAAATCTGCACATTCAAAAAGTTTATAATTTTGTTTACAATCAGGAACAATCTGAACATTATAAAAATGAAATCAAATTGATTTGTTTTGTTTCCATGACATTGTTTCTACATTTATTTTCTTATAAAACCGTTTTATCAATTCACATACATATACATAGAGATCCTAGATATATGGATAGATAAATTATATAAATAAGTGGGCAGTTCGTGATAGTGAGAAAAAAGTTGATTGATAGATGAATAGATAAATATGAAGAAACTGGGATTTCCCTTAGGATGGGAACTCCCTCCACTAATGCAGATTACAATCCCATCTATGATCTAGTAGTTTAATCCTATAAACTACTGGTAATTATATGACTTGCTTTAAGGCACACTCTTCCTAACTTGCAGTCCATCATAATAGCCATTTGGCCATATATTTTATATGTTTATAAAGAATTGAACCCAAGACTTTCTCAACTTTGTCTTGCATTCTATACATCAAACTATATACTACATTGCACATGTAGTCAGACAGACCTAGATTCACAAATTTCCTTTAACACATACGAGTTGTGTGACCCTGTGAAATAATTCTGCCTCTCAGAGATCCAGGTAAATCTCTAAGACTATAATTTACAAATAAGTTGCCAATCCCTCTATTTATATTCAAAGCATACATTACATATAAGTATGTACATGTTTAAGAAAAAATAATCTAGGGAACAAAAACTTCAGATAAATATAAAGGACAGAGATTTTTAAATCTCTATCTATTTCTTTTGAAGATTGTTAATGGTCCTGTTTTGGAATAGCTGGAGTAAAGAAGAAAAAATCTGAATCAGGATCAAAGCATCAACAATTCTAAACAGGTGAATCAAAATTGTGCATCATATTTAACACCAGGTGGCGATCTTTTGCTTCATAAAAAAGGTCTAAAATTAGAAAAAATATCTTTTCTGACCCCATTTCAGACTGGTTATTTCATAGTTTTTGTTACTTTTAGTAAATTCCAATGATATGTCTTCATTCCACGTGAGATACAACATAAAAATCTCATCTTTTTCTACATGATGCTATAAAAGATTAGTTGCAAAATCACTTAACTTTATTTGCCTCAGTTTCCTCATCTGTAAAATGAGCTGGAAAAGGAAATGGCAAAACACTCCGGTATTTTTTCCAGGAAAATCCCAAATGGGGTCACACATTGTCAGAAACAACTGAAGACAACTTAATAACAACAACAGCAAACTACCAAAATGCAGGAAAATAATTTAAAATGTTTTCTTTAAAACTTCTATAAAATCTTAATTAAACTCCATGAGAACAGAAACTGTCTTTTGCCTTTCCTTGTATAGTGTGGCCATTTGACTGACAAAGGAAAGGAATAATCATTTCAACAAAAGTAAAACTCCAATTTAGTATATTAAAACTGGAAGTTTTGGGGTTTGTTCAAATTTGTCTCTGCTATACAAAAGGATTTAATGGGAGGAAAGCTCTATATATACATTGGGAGATGATCCTAATTTTTTTTAAAAAAACAAAAATATTTATATATGCTTTCTCAAAATGGAAATTTATTATTACATATTTTGAATCCTCCCTGATATATTGCTAGGCACATGACAATATTTTTTGTTTATTTACCTTTAATCTTTCCTTTTATATTTTGTTTTTTCTTATTTTTATTTAATTTTAAATAAATATTTAGGGGAAAAAAGCAAAAATACCAGTTATTACCTGGATTTATTTTATGGGGACAGAAGTGCACCCATTGAACAATGAGTCTAATATTAAAAGGCCATAAATCAAAGCTATAATTTATATAACTAAAGAGGTTTCAAACAGCTTTGTTAGATTTTTATCTTAGTTGTGGCAAAGTGGAAAGACTATTGGTCTAGAATTAGGAGGACTTAAGTTTAAATGCAGCCTCAGACACATAGTTGTATTATCCTGGGCAAGTCACTTAACTTCCACTTACCTCAGTTTCCTCATGTCTAACATAGTAAGTTCTATAAAGGCATATTTCATTTTGCTGCACTTCATAGATGCTGATTTTTTTTTTAAATTAAAGCTTGTGGAATCCTTGGGTTAAGTCTATCATCAGTGCCATTTTTCCAACAGCATGTGCTCACATCTTGTATCTGTGTCATATTTCAAACTTCTTCATTTTTATTTTTATTATATTTGTTATAGTGATCTATGATCTGTGATCTTTGATGTTATTATTGTAATTTTATTTAAAACTACATCCATATAAGAGGGAAAATTTAATTGATAAATGTCTGTTTTCTGATTGGTCCTTTCTTTTCTCTCCCTATTGCCTGAGGCTTCCCTATTCCCCAATACAAAAAAAAAATATATTGAAGAATATTATATAAAATCACTTGATACAGCAGCAGCAGGATTTGAGGGGTTTGGCACAATTTTGAGGGAAATTTTACTGTGAGTAAAATGAAACAGAGAAATCTTTATAAAATAAAAGGTCAATGCAGAAAAATCCATTATTGTCTTATTTTAAGAAATTGTGACAGCTACCCCAACCTTCAGCAACCACCACCTTTATCAGTCAGCAGCCATCAACATCAAGGCAAGATCTTCTACCAAGAAAAAGATTACCACTTGCCAAAGATGATGGTTAGCATTTTTTAAGTAATAAAGTATTTTTAATTAAGCAATATACATTGAGAGTTTTTTTAGACATAATACTATTATACTTTCAATAGACTGCAATATAAATATAACTTTTATATGCACTGAGAAGCTAAAAAATCCATGTGATTCGCCTTATTGCAATGGTCTGCAATCAAACTTGCAATGTCACCTTTCGGTTGTTGCCCTTGTTGTTATTCTAGCTTTTTTTTCTGTTCCTGATCACTTACAAATTTTAATTTGATTTCTGTCTTCACTTAAGTCATTGATAAAAATGTTAAATAGGACCAAGCAAAGGATATAGCCCAGTGACCTGCCCCCAAAGACTTCTATTCCGTTTGAATATTGATCAATTTGTTTTCAGTTGCCTAGAAAGGCTACACAGACTTTCTGTAAGTTAGAGTTAAAATATAAACTCAAATGTTATGATTCAAAATCCACTGTTCTTTTCACTACTCCAAGATGCTTCCCTGATGTTTCCTAGATTTAAATTCATGTTTTTGCTCTGATGTACAAGAATATTTAACTTTTCCTCACCTCGGTTCCTTACATGTAAAATGAGGATAATAACACCTCCCTCATTGAGTTAATGTGGTGATCAGATTAAATATGTGAGACAATATTTTGAAAAGAAATTTAAAAAGCACAAGCAGAATGTTTAAAAATATTGTTGATAGAGTAAATGTAGGCAAAGGTCAAAGCTATATTTGTTTGATGACACAAGGGTCTACTTAGAAACTCCAAAAAATTAGCAATGAAGCTAATTTAGATAATTGCTTCTATGAAGCAATGAAAAAATAAATTTCTACATAGCAGTAGCAAACCCCCAAAAGAAAGGGAAATCCTCAATTAAAATAATTACAAAATGAATAAAATATCTGAGTCAATATACCAAGGCACTCTCAAAACACAAAAATATAGTTACAAAAATTCTTTAAAGAAAGAATAATTTAAATTATGTGGATAATTTAAATTATTTGCTCATAACTGAGCCATGACAATATAATAAAATGAAGGTGTTACATAAATTAATATAGATTTAGTGACTATGCTAATTAAGCTAATAAAAGTACTTTCTATGCCTAAGATATCTATCATATATGTCTAAATTTTATATTTTAGGCTTTTTTTTTTTGCTAAGGCAATTAGGGTTAAATGTCTTGTCCAGAATCACACAGCCAGTAAGTGTTAAGTGTCTGAGATCAAATTTGAACTCAGGTCCTCCTGACTTCAGGGCTGGTGCTCTTATCCACTGAACCACTTAGCTGCCCCCTAGTTTAGGCAAAATTAAATGAAATTTATTTGGAAGATTATAAGGAATAAAATTTCAAGGAAAAACATCTCCCAAGGTAGACTGTCACTTTTGATTAGATACCATGATGAAGTTTTTCCTTATGTGGTAAGGGATGTGGGAGGGAAGGAAGGAAAGATAATTGATCAAGGAACCTCTCAGGTTTATTGTGAGTATCAAATGAGATAATATTTGTAAAGCATTGTGCCTTACACATAGTGAGCACATAATAAATACTTATGCCCTTTCTTCCTTCCTTTAGTTTCCTCTTTCCTTTCTTCCATTCTTTTTCCTTCAATCTTTCATTACTTCCTTTACTCTCCCTTTTTTTCCATCTATTATTTAATCTTAATTTCTTCCTTCTCTTCTTCCTTCTTCCTCCATAGAAGGCTAGCTCCTTTTCAATTGTCAGAGATAACTCTCTCTCTCTCTTTGAGAGAGTTCCTCTGTTCTCTTTTTTTTTTTTCCCTGAGGCTGGGGTTAAGTGACTTGCCCAGGGTCACACAGCTAGGAAGTGTTAAGTGTCTGAGATCAGATTTGAACTCGGGTCCTCCTGAATTCAGGGCTGGTGCTCTATCCACTGTGCCACCTAGCTGCCCCGAGTTCCTCCGTTCCCAGCTGGATCTTTACAGACTGTTTTGAATTTAGAGCTAGCTGCCTGGTTTAATTAAGGCCACCAGGAGTATGGCTTCAGACAGTTATTGTCTAGCCCCCCTAAAAGTTCAACACCCTGATGTTTAGAGTCTGACCCTAAACAAGCTCAGAATAATAATGCTCAAAGTCTAAAAGGGTCAGAACCTTAACTCTTGCTTACCTTCATTTCCTGGGGGGAACTTAATTAGTCAAGTCTCTCCTGTCCATTCCCAACCCAAACAAACTTATATTATCCCTAAATTGACAACATCTGTGACTTCCTCCAGTTTTTCCTAGCTCCTCCTTCCAGGTGCAAACAGAACAAGTTTTATCCCCTATATTTAAATATAGCTATCATGTTCCCTACAAGTTTTCTCTTCTCCAGACTAACCTTGCCCTCTCCTTTAACCAATTCTCCCTATGATCATGTCCTTTGACATTCTACTTGATTCTTGGATACCAGCTTTTCTTTGTCTTTCCTAAATGTGATTCCCATTCCTGAACCCAGTACTCTAGCTACAGACAGGCGAGAGAGCGTACTTCCAGATTTATCACCTCTATTATTGTACATGACTCTCTTCATGTACCTGAGGACAGCATTACCATTTGGGGGGGGGGGAACTATATATCCTAGTGTCAGCTACTACATGCAGCTAAGTGACCAATGGATAGAGTTCTGTGGAGTTTAGAAAGCTTGAAAACCTCAGTTCAAATTCAGCCTTGGGCACTTATTAGCTGGGTGACCTTGAGAATGTTATTATCCCAGTTGTTTCCTTAGCTATAAAATAAGGGGGCTTGTACCTGATGGCATCTTATGTCTCTTCCAGCTCTAACCTGATTTTTATATTAGATATTTGAGAATTTTTTTTCAATCCAAATGCAAATTTTACATTTATTCTTCACCCCCAATAAAATAATAGAGCCTTATATCCTATTTATTCATTCTCTGAACCCCCTTGAAATCTATTCTTCATTAATATAGGATGTACTTCAAACTATGTCTTTTCAGCCACAAATTCGAAAATTGAAAGGTTACTTTTCCACAAGGATCTGATAATGAGTGATTCCAGTTCATTAGGCAGTAAGTAAAACCCTAAACAGATGTCTGGTAATTGAAGTCTGCCATCATACAATATCATGCACCTGTACCAGGTTTTTAAACCATAAGTTCTCCGGAAATTCTTGTCCAGGTGGTCTGAAAATACAGTTGGTCTATACAATGCAAATGCATGTAATGAGGGCTTATAAAATAACTTCCCTGAAGCCTTGCAAATCTAACCGAAAGGTCCTTAAATTAAAAAGAAATAAGTGGGAGGACATTAGCTAAGGCAGTTATCACAGAGAGAAACTTCAATGTTCAAAGAATATATAAGGGTACTCTGAGGACTGAGGGCAGCAATAGAAAAGAAACTAAAGCCAATAGCAATTTAAAAAGAAAAACCACCATTATTTCAGCTGTCTTTACATACAGATTGCAAAGCACAGTGTTGTTAATAAACATATCAAACTAAAACAATACCTCTGAGATCTGGTAGGGTGGGAACTCATGATTAGAAATATGGTTCTGGAAGTGTTTGTCTTATTAAGAAGAAAGAGGACTAGTAAAAAAAGGTTTGACTGAAGAAATTTATAGTGTAGAGCATTTATAGGAAGATAAACAAAAGAAAAAAAAAGCAGAAACATCATTTTAGGAGTAAACTACAGACCATCTAGACAAAAGGAAGAAAGAGATGAAGTCTTCAGGAAAGATATAATCAGCCTGGTGTGGAATCATGATATAATAGTGTTGGAAGACTTCAATTATCTGGGCATTTACTGAAAGGTTATCCTTGCCAAAAGCAAAGCAGTTAATAAATGCCTGACTTGTCTTAATAATTTCATCCTTCTGAGACACCTAGGTGGCTCAGTGGATAGGAGTCCTCTGAAGTTAGGAGGACCTGAGTTCAAATCTCGATTAAGACAATACTTCTTAGCTGTGTATCCCTGGGCAAGTCTTTATTCTTCAAAAACTGAAAAGTCATAAGAGGAACTGTCATTTTGGACCCAATTCTAACCAATGAAATTGCTAAGATGCCTGGGAGAAACATAACCACGTTATCTTTAGGGGGTAAGGCGTCCATTTAAAAAGTGCTGATTTCAAAAGGATCACACAGGGCAGATTCCCATAGCCTTAAACAAGGGAAATCAACTGGAGACAGGTGGGATGTTCTGAAGGATAAATGTCAAAACAAACAAACAGAAAATTCCTAACAGAGGCAAAAAGTGAATTGTCTGAAGAGATTAATGAGGATGATCAGGAAACTTGTCAACCCATCTAGTTTTTGAAAACTTCTACAGAGAATAAATCCAAGGGCAAATAAATTGGGATAAATACAAAAGCTTGGCACACTCCAGTAAGAATAATGTCAGGAGATGTTAAATCTGAGAATGGACAGAGACTGGCAAGGAATGCTAAGTATAGCACACACAAAAAAAGAAGGGCTTTAAAAAAAAAAAAAAAAAAATATATATATATATATATATATATATATATATATATATATATATATGTATACACACACACATATATATAATAGGGAAAAGTGAACCACTCGACCTTGATTTTGCTTCCTTTTTTTCTGCAAAGAAAAATGGAAAGAACCAAGCAAAAATTATTAATGAGTTGAAACTCAAGATGACCATAGATACAATAAAGGAAAATTTAGTCTAGGCAAACTATTTCACAGGACACTGACATAATTTTTAAATGAGAAGAACATGCTAGGTAACCTCATCTTATCTTACTCAGAACCAAACCACCAAAATACTGTCCAACTATTTCTAAACTATGCAGTCTGTACTCTGAATCCTCATCCCCCTGGCCCAAGAATTCAGGCTCTGTCCCTGGGACTCTAACTCTCACAAGTGAGTTTTTCTCCAAAGGTTGGCTAGAGTCCAATTGATAAATGGTCAAATCAAATGTTGGAGGAAATGTGGGGAAACTGGGACACTGATACATTGATGGTGAAATTGTGAATAAATCCATCAATTCTGGAGAGCAAATTGGAACTATGCTCAAAAAGTTATCAAAATGTTCATACCCTTTGATCCAGCAGTGTTACTACTGGGCTTATATTGCAAAGAGATCTTAAAGAAGGGAAAGGGACCCATATGTGTAAAAATGTTTATGGCAGCCCTTTTTGTATTGGCTAGAAACTGGAAATTAAATGGATGCCCATCAATTGAGGAATGGCTGAATAAATTATGGTATATAAATGCTATGGAATATTATTGTTCTGTAAGAAATGACCAACAGGATGATTTCTGAGAGGCGTGGAGAGACTTACAAAATGTAAGCAAATAACAGAGAGAGTGAAAGTGCTATGTTGTGGTCCACACTCAGTTCCCATAGTCCTCCCTCTGGGTAAAGATGGCTCTCTTCATCACAAGTTCCAATTGGTCTGAATCATCTCATTATTGAAGAGAGCCATGTCCATCAGAATTGATCATCATACAGTATTGTTGTTGAAGTATACAATGATCTCCTGGTCCTGCTCATTTCACTCAGCATCAGTCCATGTAAGTCTCTCCAGGCCTTTCTGAAATCATCCTGCAGGTCATTTCTTACAGAACAATAATATTCCCTAACATTCATATACCACAATTTATTCAGCCAATCTCCAATTGATGGGCATCCACTCAGTTTCCAGTTTCTGGCCACTACAAAGAGGGCTGTGTGGCAGCCCTTTTTGAAGTGTCAAGAAACTGGAAACTGAATGGATGCTAAGTGAAGTGAGCAGAACCAGGAGATCATCATATACGGCAACAACAAGACTATATGATGATCAGTTATGATAAATTGATTCTCTTCAACATTGAGATGACTCAGGCCAGTTCCAATGATTTTGTGATGAAGAGAGCCATCTACTCCCAGAGAGAGAGCTGTAGGAACTGAGTGTGGACCACATTATAGCATTTCTACCCTTTTTATTGTTACTTGCTTGCATTTTATTTTCTTTCTCATTTCTTTTCCTCTTTGATTTTTCTTGTGCGGCACTATAATTGTATAAATATGTATGCATATATTAGATTTAACATATATTTCTACCATGTTTAACATATATTGGATTACTTTCCATCTAGAGGAGGGAGTGGGGGAAGAGGGAAAATTGGAACACAAGGTTGTGCAAGGATTAATGTTGAAAAATTATCCTTGCATATGTTTTGAAAATAAAAGGCTTTAATTAAAAAAAAAAAAGATTGGTTGGCTACTATGTCAATAGACCATTTCTCTACCATGTCTAAACTAAGCGTACTACCTTCTCCTAGTTCTAGCTCCCCTTCATCTGAGGGTACTCTTCCTTCATTAAGGAAGACTTTTGGGGGTTAGTTAGGTATCACAATGCATAGAACACCAGTTCTAGAGTCAGGAAGACCTAAGTTCAAATTAGCTATTAGATACAGACATGGGCAAATCATTTAACCATTATATTTTCAAAAAAATACAAAAACTAAACATAACTACTCTTTAAGGACCAAGATGGTATTCTTAGTGCTTGACACATATAAACCCTTAATAAATGCTTTTTTCATTCATATATACATTTCTTCAGAACTACAGAGCTACAGAGCAAACATATACTTATTCAAAACAGGAAAGAGAGAAATCTGGAAACTAGGTGAGTTTGACCTTAAATTGCAGCAAAAATCACAAGTCTAATAAATAGATTTGTCCCTACATAATTTGATAGTACTTCTCTAGTTCCCACAATCTTTCTTACAAATGGAGGTAGGCCCCTTCTTTGTAACTTACTAGTCTTGGAGAGTTGTCTAAGACACTGAGAAGTTTTAAAATTGTCTGGAGTTTTACAGCCAGCAAATGTCAGAGATGGAATTTGAATCCATGTCTTTCTCATTTCAAGACAAGCTCTCTACTCACTATACCACACTGCCTCTCTTTCTATATTCCTGTGACACATTATGCCGCATCCTCAAAAAAATTTTAGAAATTTAAGTTTGTTGGTAATGTTTCTATGAACCACATTAGTCTCTTGTAAAGCCGTGTTTCTCTTTCTGTCTTTAGAATTTCTTCTTGAGAGTTTCACACTGTACCTAAAGTAGACTTCATTTGTGTAATCTTATGCCATGACCCCAAAAAAATCAAAGAAAGAGGAAAGAGACCTATATTTCCCTATAGATAGATAGATATAGATATAGATATAGATATAGATATAGATATAGATATAGACATAGACATAGACATAGACATAGACATAGACATAGACATAGACATAGACATAGACATAGACATAGACATAGACATAGATATAGATAGAAGCTCTTTTCATAATAGTTCCAAACTGGAAAATAAGTAGCTCCAAATTGGAGTCCCACTTATTGGAGAATAGACGAGCTAATTATGGCATATGAATATAATGGAATATTGTTGTGTTATAAGAAATGATGAAATGGGTAGATTCAGAGGCAAATGGGAAAAGTTTTATGATCTGCTACAGAGTAAACATGCTTTGAATGAATAGATTTCAAATGCTTTGAAATCCATTTTTCTAAAATCTTACATAATCTTGGATTCTTTCTTTCCTCAGTTATTACTATGGAGATTTGGTGAGCAAATGTGTCTGGGAAGATGTTAATCGATGTTTCCCAAGATTCTGTCGCTGTTTCCAACCTTGATTAAATTTCTGAGATGTGGAGACCACCTATGTTCAAGAGACAGGAAATTTGGACAGAACCTCAACTGGAGTCTCCATTCTAGACTGCCCAAGCAGGGAATTAAATACTAGCCAAAGGCCTTGACCAGCTAATAGACAAAGGCTAAAAAAAAAAAATGTGGAGTTCAGTACAAACAAGAACTGAGAACAGATCAGAGAAGGGAGGACCAGAGCCAGCAGATTTGCGGAGAGCCAATGACAATGTATTGATCTGTTCCCTAGCACCTTTCGCTCTCTCCCTCTGCTTCTGTTGCAGAGAAATTGCCCTCCAAACTAATCAAATAACTAATTCCTTTTGCTTTTTCCACTACTAATGGATGAAATTGATAAATGGTCAAAGGATATGAACAGACAATTTTCAGATGAAGAAATTGAAACTATTTCTAGCCATATGAAAAGATGTTCCAAGTCATTATTAATCAGAGAAATGCAAATTAAGACAACTCTGAGATACCACTACACACCTATCAGATTGGCTAGAATGACAGGGAAAGATAATGCTGAATGTTGGAGAGGATGTGGGAAAACTGGGACAATGATGCATTGTTGGTAGGATGAACAAATCCAGTAATTCTGGAGAGCAAATTGGAACTATGCTCAAAAAGTTACCAAACTGTGAATACCCTTTGATACAGCAGTGCTACTACTGGGCTTATATTCCAAAGAAATTTTAAAGAAGGGAAAGGGACCCACATGTGCAAGAATGCTTGTGGCAGCCCTTTTTTAGTGGCTAGAAACTGGAAATTAAATTCTCCATCAAATAAAGAATGGCTGAATAAATTGTGTTACATGAATGTTATGGAATATTTTTGTTCTGTAAGAAATGACCAGTAGGAGGATTTCAGAGAGGCCTAGAGAGACTTACATGAATTGATGCTGAGTGAAATGAGCAGAATCAGGAGATCATTATATACTTCAACAACAATACTGTATGATGAGTAATTCTGATGGACGTGGCCCTCTTCAACAATGACATGAACCAAATCAGTTCCATTTGTTCAATAATGAATAGAACCAGCTACACCCAGTGAAAGAACTCTGGGAAATGAGTATGAACCACTACATAGCATTTCCAAACCCTCTTGTTTTTGTCCGCCTGCATTTTTTATTTCCTTCACAGGTTAATTGTACATTATTTCAAAGTCTTATTCTTCTTGTGCAGCAAAATAACAGTATGGACATGTAAACATATATTTTATTTAGCATATACTTTAACATATTTAACATGTACCTGCCATCTGGGGGAGGAGGTGGGGAGAAGGAGGGGAAAAATTGGAACAAAAGGTTTTGCAAGGGTCAATGCTGAGAAGTTACCCATGCATAAATCTTGTAAATAAAAAGCAATAATTTACAAAATACTAATGGATGAGAGAAGAGGAAGACCAATTTTGTCCCTTCTTGCCTAAAGTACCATTGCAGTTGAACATGGCCAACACAGGAATTTGTTTTCCTTGATTATTCGTTTGTTACCAGGATTTTGCTTTTCTTACTCTCTCAACTGTGGGAGGAGATGTGAGAAAGAGAGGGTGGATTTTCATTTGAAAATAAAAGCGAGGCATCTAGCTGGTACAGTGGATAAAGCCCTGCCCCTAGAGTTGGGAGGAACTGAGTTCAAGTCCAATCTCAGATACTAGCTGTGTGAGCCTGAACAAGTCATTCAACACCAACTGTCTTAAAAGAAAAGAAAAAAATTTCACAAAAAGAGTATAACCCTTTTTTAGATTTAATGTTTCCTAAACTCAATGATTTAAATAATCTAGACTTCACTGACTTTTGTTTGTCACTTTTGTTTTTGTTGATGTACCCCAAAATATCAGGGAACCCTCATGTACAAAGAAAAAGAAACAGATGTTGGAATGGAATATGTAAGATACAGCAAGAAAACTAGTTTGGCCAGATCATAATATGTGTAAAGGAAAATGATGTATAAAAAGCCTCGAAAGTTAGGTTGGTATCAAATAATGAAGTGACAGTGTTCATCTGTATAAGGATAGGATGATATATATGATCCTTCAACAACACAGTGACTTCCCTTCTTAATTTTTCCTAAGTTATCAACTTTGATCAGACTACTACTTTCTGCCTCCCCTATGTCGACCTGTTGTCCATTCACTATCTTCACTTGTACTCATGGGCTACTGAATGAAGCTAGAGGAAATCCCAAAATCTTGTTGACTGGATCCACTACAAATTTATGTTATATAATTTCAACTGGGCTCTCACTGAAGCAAGGCAATCCTCTTTAGACCTCCTTAACTGATTCACTACCCTATTCACCACAGCTTTTCATCCCTCCTCAAGTTTCCCATACAAATCCTTCCCCTCATCCCCTCAGCTAAGGGTTTTACTTCATACTTAATCTGAAAAATGAAGCTACTCACTGAAAACTCTCTTCTCCCTCCTTAGCGCTCTTCATCCAGATGTCTTTCCCTACTATGTAAAGTCTCACATGAAGAAGTGGCCCTTCTTATCAATGGCACTTTTGATTCAATTCTGCTTTTTTTTCAGCATATTTCCTCTCTATAATCCCTACTCTTTCACGAATCTTTAATCTCCCTCTATCTACAGACTGATTTCCTGTATTTCCCCATTTTACAGGTGAGAAAACTGAGGCATAGAAACATCACATAACATAAGTTTCTTAAGTAGGATTTGAATTCAGGTCTTTCTGACTTCATATCCACTATCTGCTCTATCCACTGCGCCACTGAAATGCTGTGTTGAGAAGTTTCCTTGCCACTTTTTTTTTTTTTTTTTTTTTTTTTTTTTTGTAGAGAAGAAAGAGCATAGAACACTACATCACATGGGAACTCCAAGGTCCCTTTTAATCCTGACCCCTAAGCCTCCATATTTACTCATTATCCCTCTCATTCAACTTAAATTGTCTTCGTTAATTATTTTATATTCACATCGTGGAGTATAAAATAATAAGAGGAGAAAGAGTCAGTTTCATGCTGCTTTCCCTGGACACTGATATTTCTAGTTATGACTCTGCCCACAATCGAAGTTAGTCCTTTTATCTGGGGAAAGAAGTAAAAGTCATGGCTAGAAAAGTTCTGCACAGTTCAGAGGCAGAAGTACTCATACAATTAGCCAGAATCCAAGATAAGGGACATGGAGCATGAAAGCCAGACGTGAAAAGCAGTGTCTGGAATCAAAAGTGGGATCAAGATCAAGAACGGAGTGCCAGAACTGAGCCAAATCATGCTCAGAGTCAGGCTGCAGAATTTTAATATGAGATAAGCAATAAATCTCCAAGGACCAAAAAGAATTTTCTCTTTTTGTTGTACTCATGTTTTACTGATGCACACAAGGATCTATGCCCAGTCTGATATAGTACCTGTCCCAGAGCAATGGATGAGTCTAAGGAAAGGTAGGCAGAGGGATATGGCTTTTTAATCACTGTAAATTTTGGCATCAGTTGAATAGGACTTAAAACCAGTCTTAAAATTATGTATTTCGAACTGGACCCTAGAGACCTGCTGGCCCAATCACCCCTCCCCCACTGCCCACCCCTCCCACTATCTCCCCATTTGAAGGTGAAGAATTGAAGGGACAGAGAGATTAAGTAATATGTGGGAAATTTTTGAATCCAGCTCCACTGAGGCAAGAATCAATCAGTATATTTTCTACTGCACCACATTACCTTTCCAAATAGCTTGATTTAGAGCAGAATTTTGAAAAGATATCAATTATTCCCCCTTTTGAGAAAACAATGATTTTTTTTTAATGTAACAGAAATCTCATCATGCCTAGGAGTCAGTTATCCAAATCAGGTCCAAATAATCTTATATCTTCAGCTGTCTTGCTATTTGTTAAACTCATTTTGGGGTTCCTCTTGAAATGTCCACATACAAAGTAAAAGCAAGGTTGTGGAGGAAGCAGTAAGGGCAGAGAAAGCCTCACTAGGAGGGAGGTGGGCGTTTAAACTGAGGCACAAACAGGTCTTGTACTACTAACAGAACTCCCTAAAAAAAACCTGTAAGGTTCTTTAGAAAAGTTCTCATCTCCCCTCCCCTGCATTTCTTTTTATTTTCTTTTAACATCCATAAAAAGAGCTTCCCATAGGTTCATTCACCTTCTGGTCATTTTACAAAAAAGGAAACCGAGGCGCAGAAGGGTCCCACCAGCGCGAGTTTTTGTTGGTACGGCACGTCTCATTGGGTACTTTCTCTTTATCCTAGACCATCCCGAAGCCCTCAGGTGAGGCACCTTCCCTGGCACGGAGCAGCAGCTGGAAGTCGGCCTCTCGGGCCCCGGCAGGCAGCCTCCTCCCCCTTGGCAGAGAGATGGTGTTGGGAGACGGACCTTGCACTAGGCGGCGGAAAAGGGCCACCCACCACCCGCGGTCCCGGGGCTGCCAGGCAGCGGGCGATGCCCCTTGGCGCAGCGGACCCGCAGCGCCCCGGGCAAACACAGCCGAGGCCCAGGGAGCCGTGGGGGCGAGCTCGCCCCCGGAGGGATATAACGCCGCCACCGCTTCCACCTGCAGCCCCTCTCACCACTCACCCACTGGCGAGGATCGCCGCGGCCGATTAGGAGAGTGGGCAGCGCGGGAAAAGCAGGGGGACGTGGGAGCCGGTTCTAAAGCTCCCCTTTCCCGCAGCACCCCGGGGGCAAGGAAGACTGAGAAAGCTGGGGCCGACTCTGCCGCCCCCGTGCCTCATTCTTTTTCCTCTCCTGAGAAAAGTTTGCCGAGAAAAGGGCCAGCGCCCTGGGCTGTTCCTCCTTCGCCCTGTCGGCATTATGTTCCAAACAGGGAGGTCCAGCGTCATGCCCAAACCTGCTCCACGCAACCTGGAGGACCTGGACTCAGTGCAGAGCGTCCTGATGCACAGGTAAGAGTCGGGGTGCGCTGGGAAAGAGGCGTGGGGGATGGAGTGCTCCCCTCTGCACACCCGCAGGGTCGGCACCTGGTTCTGCGTCCCGGCTGGGGGCTCTAGGATTTGCCTTCGCTATACCCCTCGGTACCCCAGCAAGTAGCGTAACCCCAATCCTCGCATCCTGCTTCCCAACCCTCATCTCGATAATTCAGCAATCTAGAAGGAAGCTGCCCGCTAACTTTAATTTCCCTTCAGAAAGAAAAGCAACTCCCTCAATCCCCCCCCCAAAAAAAAAAAAAAAAAAAAAAAAAAAAAGGATTGTGGTAGCGATTCCATAAAGTAACTGTTAAAAAATTATTTACACTTGCTCTTAATCTACCCAGGAAACCTTCAAAGAGCCACATTTGGAAGTTCATTAAATAGAAGGACAGTACAAGTTTACAGGCCCCTGGGGCGAGCCTGCTATCTCAGCGTTAGCTGCACTAGGGCGTTTGCCCATCCCTGCTAAGAGCAAATTTAGGGACCTGGACTTGCCAGGAATCAGGGAACGTCTCCTGGTGAATAAAGAATGTAGCGCCATAGAGCTGGGCTGAACAAGTCTGCTTCTTCATCTTGGATCCCAATGAGAGTGTCTGACCCCGAAGTCCTCCCGCTGGGCTCTTTAGTGCTAAGAAGCGTTGCTGTCTGGCGGAGGAGGGGGCAGGAGCTCCCTTGGGGATCTGTCCTAAATTGTTGAGTAGTCTGTAGAGAGGGAGAGTATGGGCCCAAAGGGTCTTTTGAGAAGTTTATAGGAATCCTCTCATCTGTATATATTTCAAGTGACCCTTTTTAAGCCTTTGTGCAAAAACACAAGGAAAGAACAGAGTTTTCTTGCCCTAGATGTGTGACTGAAAGATAGTGGGCAGAGCAGAAACAATCGCTCTCTTTCCAGCATCCCTGTGAAAGATGCAATTTGGCAGTTTTCTTCCAAAGAAGAGGGCCTGCTGTGCCCTATAAAATGCTGTCAGATGAGCCACCAAAGGGGGCTCTGAAATTTCCCTGGCCTTTATTCAGAAGGACCCCCTCTTACAGTATGGATGTGAACATCAGACACAAACTCAGAGCAAAACACATTCTGTAAAGTAAGAGCTGTGTAATTCCAGTATTCACTATTCACACACATACACACACTTCTTTTTTTTTTTAGAATTTTTCCCACAGTATATATGCATGAGTAATTTTTTTTATAATATTATCCCTTGTATTCATTTTTCCAAATTATCCCTCCCCTCCCTCTACTCCCTCCCCCCGATGACAGGCAATCCCATACATTTTGCATGTGTTACAATATAACCTAGATACAATATATGTGTGCAAATACCATTTTCTTGTTGCATATTAAGTATTAGATTCCGAAGGTATAAGTAACCTGGGTAGATAGACAGTAGTGCTAACAATTTACATTCACTTCCCAGTGTTCCTTCTCTGGGATACACACACTTCTTAACAGAAATTCTTCATGGAATAAGTGTCAATCACCAGAAGCATCCACTCTCATGATTAGCCTAGAGAGGGTTTTATCCAAAGAATACCTCCTACTAAAGCCAGGAGATGGAAGTGAGTGGGCTTTAACTCCAGTAGCAAATTCAGGCTGTAATGGTGACTTCAATGGCAGCACATTATTTCTGGAGCAAACCTGCCCAGTATCAGGCTTGCAAACCTTCTTTATCTGAGTTATAAATAAATGCTCTCAGATGCTTTAGGGTCCCTTGGAACCTGAGAAACTAAAATGTATTTCGTCCAAGAAACTCAGAGTAATATACGTTCTCTTGTTACATTTTAAAAACCAATGCTGTGGGGATTTGGGGGGAGAGGAGAATAAATTTGAACACATTTCATGTAGTTTCTTCCCTTCTTTTTGAAAATTGGGGACATGGTAAATGCCATCTCTTCAGGTTTCTCTGCCATTTACTTTGACATTTATTTGCCGTTTAGTTATTGGTTTGCAATAACTTTACAAAGAAAAATCCTGAATCTTTTTTTTTTTAAGATTAGAAGGCCCAGAAGCTAATCTAAACAAACCCATTTTCTTGAGAGTCAAAGTGTCTGGTCTATTTTTTATATAACTTTTCCAACATTATGTTTCTCTTTGAAAAGGCCCTCATCAGCCCTCCACAGACTTTTTGGTAACTACATTAAAAAAGACCAACAGCGTCAAGCAATGGGAAATCACAGGCATTAGAAAATGGAATAAAATCCTATTTTATTTTATTTCTTAATTTCCAAGTCTAAAACTTCTGGGTATTTATTTTTTTATATTTGTATATTTTGTTAGTATAGATTTCAAAATGCAAAGCAGTAAGTTGCTGAACTTTGTAGAAAACTAGTTGAGCCAAACCATAATTGAACCAAAGTTGCAAGCTCTTTTCTGCATGAAGTTTTAACTTCAAAAATATGTCTCTTTTAACATAACAATGGCAAAGCAGAAAACTCAACTAAAATGCTTTGGAAAAATGTTGGTCTATTTCCTGGGCATGTATTGTGGAGGAAGAAATTGGGAAAATTCAGTCCTGTTTGCTTACCTATTTTAATTTGAGATAGTCTTTAATATTCCATCATCTTAATTTAGGTGATTAAGCAAATTGGATTACGATTTCCCAAGACATTGCAAAGATTCTTTTAAATATTGGGGGAAAGTTATTTAGAGAGAAGAATCTTATTAAAGATTTGTAGCATATTGTGCTGGAAACCCACATATTGAGATTCAAAGTCTCATCCTTTCATTTACTAGTTATGTGACCTTGGGATTTAATCCCAACCTCAGTTTCTCTATATTGCCTTACATGATATACATGAATTGAAACAAAAGAAAAATCACTGAATAAATATTTGTTCTGGTACACAACCAAATCTTTATAAGTCAGTGTCCAATCTATTTTAGCATGTTTAACATATGTTAGATTGCTTGCCATCTAGGGGAGGGGGTGGGGGAAAGGAGAGGAAAATTTGGAATACAAGGTTATGCAAGGGTCAATGTTGAAAAATTATCCATGCATATGTTTTGAAAATAAAAAGCTTTAATAAATAAATAGCCAAAATTTCAAAAATAAGGTTTCAATTCTACTCATTACTTCCTTCAAAATAACTCATGTCGGGGGCAGCTAGATGGCGAAGTGGATAGAGCACTAGCCCTGAATTCAGGAGGACCGGAGTTCAAATCTGATCTCAGACACTTAACACTTCCTGTGTGACCCTGGGCAAGTCACTTAACCCCAGCCTCAGAAAAAAATAATAATAATAACTCATGTCCCACCTTCTTTAAGAGGCCTTTCTTAATTCCTGTCCCAATCTCTCCACTGCTATTATTGCTATTGCAACAGAATGACTTCTACTCAAGTCTATATGGATCTTGTATGTATATAGGTATTTCCATGATGTTTCCTCCCACACACATTAAACTATGAGCTCCTTATGTTTTTGCCTTTTTCTCTTTGTGCTCCTATACTTAACACTTTCCTTTGGGGCAAATTCAAGGTTAAAATACCACTTTAAAAATAGGATCTTGCTCTTTATTTTTTAAACTAAAGTAATTCCTACAAATTCATGATCTCTAACCTCAACTAGGGTCTCACTATTGCCTGCAGTTTTTTTATTAATCTCTAATTGAGTCTCCATCTAAGTCTCCATAATGGCTATTTCAAATCTTCTTTCTTATATTATCACTCCTTTTTCCTTTGCAATTTCATCATCCATTTTCTCTTCCCCACTAATTCCACACCATTCATGAGTTTCCAACAGTTAGGTGGCTCAATGAATAGAGCTTAAGCCTGGAGCCAGACGATCAGTGTTCAAATCTGGCCTCAGATACTTATTAGCTGTGTGACTGGCCAAATCACTTCAGCTCTGGCAGCTAGGTGGCTCACTGAAGAATGCACTGAGTCAAAAAGCCCTAAATTCAAATCCAACCTCAGACACTTACTCAGTATGTGATCTTGGACAAATCACTTAATCCCTGCTGGCTTTAATCCACTGGAGAAGAAGGAAATAGCAAACCACTCCAGTATGTTTCCCAAGAAAACCCCATGGACAATATGATCCATGGGGTCACACTGGACACAACTATCTAAGGATCTGTCCCAGATTCTCTTCCTTTCTCTATATGCATCATTCCTTTTTGTGGCCTTACCTTTTTGCAGAGAGATGGAT
Organism: Sminthopsis crassicaudata; assembly: GCF_048593235.1. Classification (NCBI taxonomy): domain Eukaryota; kingdom Metazoa; phylum Chordata; class Mammalia; order Dasyuromorphia; family Dasyuridae; genus Sminthopsis; species Sminthopsis crassicaudata. The sequence goes on along the minus strand of NC_133622.1, from coordinate 167,667,450 downwards.
AAAGCATTTATTAAGTGTCTATTATATATTCACTAGTGTATTGGGAAAGTAAGAAAGAGAGAGAGACTGGGAAAAATTGAGAGACTGAAACAGAACAATAGAGAGAGAGAGAGAGAATGAGAGAAAAGAGAGAGATAAAGAGAAAGTCAGAGACAGAATTCCTAATCTTAAAAAATCTGCAATCACAGTGGGGAAATGACTTCCAAATGTTTTATCCAGCCCTAATCTCTCTGGGACTCCAGTCCTTTATCTCCAACTGCCTGATGGACATCTCCAAGTGAATGTCTTGCTTCCAAAATAATCTTTTTTAAAGTAATCTTCCTAATACCAAGTCTGATCACATCTTGAATGGTTCTCCATTTCCTGTGATATAAAACACAGACTCCTTATTCTGGCATCCAAGATGCTCTAGTTTGCTCTTTCCTTTTCATGCTACTCATCTTGTTTTACAATCAAATTGAACCATAAGATACTTTTTCTTCCCTTTTTTTTCTCTTTTCCCTCTTCTGTTTACTTGTGGGTATTATCCTACCTAATAATAAAGAAACCACTGCTGGACCAAGAAGGCTGGGGCACTAGCCCATACCCTTTCCACAAGGAGCTCCTCTGTTCTGGATCCAGGCACCAGTTGCGTACTAGATTCAATGCCACAGGAACTTTAAGGACAAGAAGACTAGACTCCCTTTATTCACATGCTTCAGCTTGTTAAATCCCTTGCTCTGATATTACTGAAAACAAACTATTTTTTATTATTATAGGTTTTTATTTACACAACATATGCATGGGTAATTTTTCCAACACTGACCCTCACAAAACCTTCTGTTCCAACTTTTCCCTTCCTTCTCCCACCCCCTCCCCTAGCTGACAGGTAGTCCAATACATGTTAAATATAAAACAAATATTTATAAAGCAAGTTTTCTCCAAAAGAGGAGAGTAGAAATGTATTCAATGTAATTAGGTATAGGATGGTTATTTATTTTCTCCACACAAGAGAAATGCTAAAATACAAAAGATCCATAAGTATGTACTTGATTGGAAGGCAGACCAAATGACAGTGATAACTTTAGGTTTACTCATCTGGAAGCTGATCCTTAAAACTACGTTAACATGCAGCATTTTGCAGTACAACTGCTTGGTGCTAGATTGTCTGCCTCCGCTTCCTGGAAATCCAGGCTGACCTCTCATGATCAGGCTTGGTTTTGGCTCCTTTCCTCATCACTGGCTGACTTTTCCAATATAGAAGATTTCCTTCTGCATCCTTCTACATCAGTCGTCCCTACTCATTGAACCCAGAACCACTGAGAGAAATTAAGGCAAGAAAGCAAGCAAGAAGCTCTCTCTCCTTTTAACTGGTCGCTGGAGTGATATGGAGGAGGAATGAGGCTATTCAAGACTTCTCCATCATGCCAAAAGGGCGAATCCCAAAATAGGCTCCAAAGCTCCCCCAAACCAGGAAGAACAGTCCCAAGCACTTTTCATGAGACATCCTGTTTCACCTCGAAAAGACTCAAGAAATCTCCCTGTTGAAATCCTTCCCTTCCTTCAAGGTTGGATGCTTTCATCTTCTTGAGGTCTTTTCCTGATTCTTCTGACCAGAGGAGACTCCTTCTTTACCAATATCTCATGCCTTTTTTGACATCTTTTATATACTTTTTGCACGAGGACTGTTATTACTTTTCATTCTTTTTCCCCCAGCATGCATAATAACAATAGCCAATATTAATTAGCATTTATAAAGCTCCTTAAGGTTTACAAAGTACTATAAATGAACCTCATTTGATTCTCACAGCAACCCTGGGAGGGAGGTGCTATTTTCCCCATTTTACAAATGAATACAATTATCCCTTACACAAAGAGGCATGATATATCAGGTCAATATAAGAAATTAAATGGGAATTTTGTGAAAACTGCAGACAAGACACCAAGGTCAGTAGGCAATACAGAAAAAATTTAGAAACTCAGAAATGTATAAAAAGTATGTTTGCTTTTGTATAATACCAACCAACATATTTTATTTTTCAATGCTATAAAGACCCCGTTTTTATTAAAATGACCCCCATTTGATAAAAAGACCCCCATTTTATTAAAAAATAAAAAAACAGACTTCTCTGGTACAAGGGGATGGTTTTCCAAACTGCATAAACTCCAACACTACTAACCCCTACAATGTGGAAAGGATAAGTATATTTTATAAATGAGACTAAGATATTAAGTGACCTGTCTAGGATCACACAGCTAGTATGTATCTGAGGTCCAGATTTAATTGTACTTGCCTTCAAGGGCAATGCTCTAGATACCATCTACTACTCAGTATTTACCAGCTACTTATTAAAGTCAAATTCAAATTCAACCAATATTTGTTAAAAGTTCCTACTCTGTGAGTACCATGGCATAGTGGGTAGAGAACTGGTCTGGAAGCTGAGAAACCTGGATTCAAGTGCATTTCTGTATGATTCTGGATAAGTCACTAAATCTCCCAGTTTTCTAGACAATTTTCTAAAAACATGAGTTGCAGAGGTTGCTAAAAAGGCATTTCCCCAAGTAAGAGTCCCCTTTATCAATGAAATCCTAAATCCATCCCTTTTTTCTGTTTATATTCTGGGCAAAGCCAAATACTAAGTGCCAATGACAGATCTTTATCCCTGTCCTCAGAGAGCTCACATTTTATGGATGGAGAGGGGAAGTTATGTCTCTTATATTTAATAACTAAGTATTGAATTAGGACCGAGGTTTTTTCTTCTTTTCTACTTCCTCATCCAGAAACCAACAAGTGTGGGAAATCTTGGGCAAAGACTTACTCAGGCTAAGAGCTGATCAAAAACAATTAAAAAAAAAAGTTCTAAGTTTAGGTGAATGGATGGATACTGCCCATTGTGTTTACTCAGGTCTGGGAAAATGTGGACTCTCCCTTTTGTCAGATGGTGATATGAAAATTGATGCTTCTTTTGGGTAACCCAAGTCATGGATATCCAGGACTTTCATTAGAATGAGCCCACATCTCATAATATTCATTCGCTTATTGTTAACCAATCCAAAATTGCCACCCTCGGGAATACCTATCCTTCCAAGGACATCTAGGTATTGAGTAGGATCCATGAGGGATCTTTATCATTCAAGAGCATCAGTGAGCTATTTTATTAATAAAATACTAGCATTGTTAATAAAAATGACTAATTACCCCGAAACTGTCTCTTGAACTTTTAAAACAACATAAGAATTACTTGTTTGAATGTGAAGAGACTAGAGATAGCAGATTAAGTTTAAGAAACTTGTTCTGAACATAGAATAGGTAAAAAGAAGTAAAGTGAATTAAGGATAGCTGGACAGGCAGGGTCCAAACTGTGAAGTCATATCAAAAGAGTCTGTCCTTAGTTTTGTTCTTTGGGTTAAGTGTTACATCAGTGAATTTGTCTTTTTTCCTAGAAGTAATAAAAAATCCCTACAGTTATCTGAATCAAAAATGATCACAATTAGACCAATGGGCCTTAGAAAAATGAATTCATCAGCAACTTAAGAGACAAGAAACTGAAGGTTGGGTGACTAATTAAGAGTTTTTAACTGGTAAAGGATAATGAGGACCTGAAGTAGGATGGCTCTCATGTAAATGGAATGAGAGCAAATGGATAAAATAAATTTAGAGGCAGAAGATTTAGCAATTGGTTAAGGATTGGGGATGAAAGAGAGGGGAGAGTCAAGGATGGAGTGTTTGTTGAATAACCTGCCATAACAATAATTAATCTTTTCTGTTGCTGTTTTAAAACTCTATGTGCTTTTGTCTTTAAGGCTATCAAACAAATGTAAATTAGTCCTCAGAACTTCCTAATAGGGAAAGTTTGTGCAAAAATAATTCCTGAGCTGCTCCTACAGTGTTCCAAGTCCAGGAAAAGAAAGGTGCTCTCTGAATCCAATGTGAGCAGACTTGCAGAAAAGGCCCCCCTGCAAGATTTTCCTTGTTGGCCCAAATCACAAATGTATACCAAGTGAAATGCATGTAACCCCACATTTAGGGGGCATCATCTGAGAATTTGGTCATTTACAAAAGTATATTTTCCAGAAAACTGAAGCTCACCTCCTCACCCCACTTAAGGCTCTCATACTTTAAAAAAAAAAAAAAAAAGTTTTAACAACTTTGGGGAAACTTTTCCTTCTTGGAATATATGGGGAAAAGTGTAATTTTTTCTTGATGATTCAGGATTCTCATTGTACTTAGTTAATAAGCATTTATTAAGTGTCTATTATAAATAAACCAGGGACTGTGCTGAGGAACTGGAGATATTGGGGAGGGGGGGTAATGTAATACCTTTGGCTAAAGCCATCTTTCCAGATACTTTCCTACCATTATTAGCCATTTGTGACTAGTATCTCATTTCCATTCAATTAAGTAATCAATTCTATCAATTAAAAATCAGTCTACTTTTATGAAGGAATAAACTTTGAAGATATAGCAAGAACAGAAGTAGAAACATTTCCCCCTAAAACCCTAAAGTGTGAGCTCAGTTTCTCTATACCTGTGATCCCACCAAATTCACTTCCAAATGCAGCATGATTAAAATATGATTCACAACTACTACTAATGGACTATACCTGGAAGATGTTCCTTAGAGCATGGCTGCTGCACTGGCTGAAAAACGCAAGACTAAACTCACTCACCTGGATTCCCCAGGCTCTTGAACACTTTGTTCTCCTAAACTTTACAGATTAATCTCGCTTCTTCAACTATAATCAATAAAAGAGGTTTCCATTCACTGTGTGTATGGCAAAATGGAATCAGCTACAGAATGTTGATACCTACTCCAAAGCCTTTCTAAGAAACTTCCATTAATATTTGGAAGCAAGTTTGCTAGCTTCTTGAACTTAGAAAAATGCATCAGATAAGCAGGCTAAATAACACATTATTGCATTATTGGCCAATTCCCCATTTTATGTGTATGCGGAAATTTTGTGAATTAAAGATCATTACCCCTGTTTCATAGATGAAGAAACTAAGGAAAGAGAAATTAAGCAATTTACCTAATTAGTTAACAAAAATATTAGCTAATAATAAGCAAAAAAAAGTTTTTGTTATAATGATACAGGGAAAAATTTAGGAAATGTAAAAAATATATATTTGCATATATATAATCTCTTTTTAAAGACATTTTTAAAAGAGTTTTTCTTTCTAATTTGCTGCTTCTAAATGATTATGGACTGGTTAACAAGATAAGGAAGATTTTTAGGACTGTATATTTAAGAGTAAATTAGATTCTGCCTGAATGAGGAGCTGAGGAGATCTGATCTGAATATCATATATTAGCTTGGTTGTCCTGTCCATATTTTTGGCTGTTCAAAGGCCTTTTGCATAATTCTAGGCTGTCTGCTATATTTCAGATAGTTAAAACTGCTAAATAAGTGAGGCATTCATTACAAACCTTTTTTAAAGTAGATGATTACATAGTAAGGTCATTCTGCAACCTGGAAAGGTACCAAAAAAATGATTGCTATATTGTTGTCCTTAATCCTGATTTTTCTCTTAAATTTCATGAGGCAAGACCCCAATCCTTTTTTAAAAATAATACATGCTATGCAACTCTTCGTGATCATATTTGGGGTTTTCTTGGCAAGGATAATCCAGCTCATTTTATTGATGAAGAAACTGAGGCAAACAAGATTAAGTGACTTGCCCAGAATCACATAGCCAGCAAATATCTAAGGTCATATTAGTTCCTGATGAACTGAATAACATGCATTTTATGTCCCTTTTTAAAATTATAAAATGAAAATTACCTCTGTGGATCCAAGTCTCACTTATTATTGCTAGTTTCTCTTACCACAGAAGGATTCTTTGGACTTGCTAAAGATAGTAAATATTTAATTATGTTTATCTAGTGTATTTTATATCAGAATTGTATTGTTTGCCTAATTTAGATTGTAATCCATGGAAGTAAGGAACTTATGTTTCATTCAGTTCCACTCAGCACATCACTGGGCTTCTGAAGATGAGGTGGATACTTCTTAAGTAGTGGAAAATGGAAGATGATCCTTGCTCAGTATAAATCTTTTAGACCTTTTTCTACTAGCTAATTATATAGAAGTGAATAATCTTTGAAGAAAAACAAAAGAAAAAATTTATTATTTATTTAAAGTATTTAAATGTTTACTTCTTTTTGAGGACTTATAAATATTAAGATATAATTAGTTCAAACATTACACATATAGTAGGATTATCATTAAAAAATTAAAAACAGAATAATCAATTTCTTATCAGGTTTTTTTTCCCTTTCATGATGCATTTATGTTAGGTCAAATAAGGCCTATTCCATCACTTAATAAACTAGTTAGTGGAAATAGTTAACCTGTATTTAACTTCCAGGAAATTTGACATAATATATGGAAATAACTGATATAAAGGACTAAGTTGTGTGAGAAATTTTTCCATGTATTATTCCTTGCTTTAAGGAAAACAAATATGAAAAATATTATACAAATGGGAATAGCTTTGTTATGTATCTCTATTAAATTTGTAATTTTTTTTTTAAATTCCTCCAAAGATTCTTTTAGCAGAGGAAGAAATGATTAAAACATTTGCTGTTACAAAGAAAGTCTTGAATTACTTAGTTATAATGGGTTATAAGTATCATAGTATATAGTTATGGCTTTCTTTTTCAGTCCCCTTATTTTATAAATGTGGAAACTAAGACCCAGACAGTTTAGGTTACTTGTCCACTGTCACACATTTCAGAAGGATGTTAATAAGTGAACGAACATTCACAGGAAAGTAACCAAAAATGTCTTTGCTTCAAATGATGTGAAGGAGACATTGTCTTTAGAAACTGTCTTTAAGAAACACAACCAAATTCAGACTAACAGGGAATGTAAGAGAAAGGATTTGAACTCAGGCCTCTGGTTCCAAATTCAAGGCCTTTTTGACCAATTTTTTTTTCCAATTAACAAATGTATATTTTCTCTCTCTTCCAAATTCCCTCTCTCCAGATGATAAAAAAGGAAAAAACAAAACCTTTTCTAAAAATATACACAATCTAGCAAAATGAATCCCCTCATTTGCCATGTCCAAAAACATATGGCTTACTTTGCATCTTGCATCCTTCATTTCTCTGTCTAGAGATAGATGGTATGTTTCATCATTTATATTTTAAAATCATGGTTGATCACTACATCATTCAGAGTTCTTATGTCTTCAAAAGATGTTTGTCTCTTATAGTGGTGATGTTATACTTTGTTGTCCTGATTCTGCTCACTTCATCCTGCAAGTCTTCTGAGATTTCTCTGAAATTGTCTTTTATCATTTCTTATAGTATAATAATATCCCATTATATTCTCATGTCGTCATTTTTCAGCCATATTCCTATGGATGACATCAAGTACCATGCAAAGATCTTTTTGACATGTCATTTGAGCCCAAATGAATCCCCAGAAGTGCATAGTATAAAAGTTTCTCCAGCTTGCCTGGATTCATACACTTTCTAGAAAGATGGCAGATCTCTCTAATATGAATAGTAGATTGACAGTTGGCAGACAGCAACCAATACTATTCCTCTCCTCTCCTCTGGGGTTCAGATCTTCCTTCCTTGGAACATAAGCAACTTTATCTTTTTCAGAGTACCCAGAATTCTCCTGTACCAGAAGTGCTCAATATCCATGATATAATTTTCTCTGTTCAATGTCTTTTCTTCTTTTTGGTTTCTTGTTATATTGTACCTCCAATATTTTCAGATCCATTTTCTCTCTTTTATTACCTTGAAGCCATCCCTCCATTGTTAAAGAAACACTTAAACTTTCCTGATAAACTGGAGAGGGGAAGAAAACTCCTGTTTACCTACTCTGCACTACAAGTCACGGGAAAATGGCAAACATTGTACATTCTCTGTAAATGACTACAAAATTTCCCTTGCCCTCCAAACTTGCAAGAAGTGAGATCTTCTATCCTCAGTCTTTTTATCTTTTTTGTTGGCAGTTCTTTTGGAAACAAGAGACATAAAGTCCAAAAAAAGCTCATGCTTGAAGTCCTTCCAGCTTGGTAGAATCAAAACTGACATCCTTTCTTGTGCACCCAAGGGCACCTTCATACCACCAGGAAGCATTGGAAGAGAACTGATTTAATAAATGAGTGAATTAATGGATTATTAGTTAATGAGTGAATGAATGAACAAATGGTTAAAAAGCTAAGTAAATAAATATGAGTATGAATGAATTGATTAATGAAAAGAGGAAAGGAGAGAAAGAAAAATAGAGAATGAGAGTAAGAAAGAATGAATAAGAGACATTAGCTTCCTAGTAATAATCTACAGGTACTTCAGCTAACTATGACAATAACTATGAAAGATCTTCCAAGTCGTCAAAGACTAACATCAAACCAGATTTTAGCAGTGGACCAATACAGATTTTTGTTTTACCTCTTTGTCCTTTCTTTTGTACTTTATGCTCCTTCATGCATTCATTCAGCAAATATTTATTAAGCATCTATTTTATATAGATTACTGTGGGAAATAAAAAGTTTATAAATTAAATAGACCCTGTCCTCATGGAAGTTACAAGGTTAGCAGAAAGATAAAATACAAATACAGAGATTATATATTTAGTTTTGCATTTCAGAACGTTAAAGAACTGTAAAACACAGTGCTATGTGCAGACAGGTATTTAGGGAAGATTGTTATTGATCAGAAATAATCAGGGAAGACTTAGGGGAGGAGGAATCATTTATGAGTTGATCTTTAAAGAATGGAAGTCAGTTTCCCCATCTGTGCCAGCCAGCCACCTGAGTCACTGAAGTGTTCAGCAATCCCTTAGTCCATGTCTCTTAAGCTATCCTCTATTTTTATAGCTATAATACCTTAGAGGTCAATTTCAATAAGACAATGAATGAGAGTTCATTCAATCAGGTTACAAAGAATTGAGAAGATTGTAAAGAGTTAATAAACAGAGTCATGGGTATAGCTAATTTTTTTCAAAAAAGGGGGATAAGAAAGATGAAACAGTGGTTTAATGGTTTCAGAAAGGGAAAGGGCAAGCCTTTTTAGAACTGGGAATGAGTGAACAAATGGCTAAAAAAGTATGAACATGAGTGAATGAATAACGAAAGGAAAGGAAAGAAGGAAGACAGAGAATGAAAAGGACAGGTTTTTAAACAAATGGATAGGAGCCAGTAGAAAGGGAAAGACTGAATAAAAATCTGTGAGGGGGAAAGGATGCCTACTAGAGCCAGAACATGGAGGATACAAGAGGGGATGAGATCAAGGACATGTGTTGTAGGACAGGCCTTGATTTAGGCCCATATGTTTTTCAAGTCCAAGTTGGGATGAAATAAACTCAGTTTATCTAATGCTTAACAAAAAAAAAAAAAAAAAGGTAATTAGAGCATGAAAAGAATAACCAGCAAAAACACAGCATTGATGCAGTCAAGAGCGCTTTTATTGCCTCTGTGTTGGCCATGCTGGTCTGACAGTCAAAAGCTTGGGATAGGAGCTCCTGAGTTTTCTTCCTGTCCTTGTACTTAGACCATCAGGAAGCTGTATCAGTAGATTGAACATTAATGCCCTGGGTCTATTAAAGTTCAAGATTGGTTCCTGGGATAGTGTTCTCACCTGGGAAAGGATTAGGTTTAATGAAAAATAGGGCAAAGTATATGTAAAGGCTAGCAGAGACAATAAACTTATTTTCAGAGCACAGATTATATCTCTACCAGTTCTTTCTAAACTTATTTGCAAAAATTGGGAGAAAAACCTTAGTTTAAAAAAATTAGATAACTCTGAACCCCAAAATATATTTGGTAATAATTGGGCAAATGACCATTGGTACTGGTTGTAGTTGACATTGTTTGCTTTTCTTTGTCTATTCATAGACTTGGGGGAATAAGAGAGACAGATTATTTTAAACGGAGAAATCACCCCTTGAGTCCATTGAAAAACCAATCAGTTCTTCTGGAGTCAGTTTTGGAGTCTCTCTTTCTTACAGAGGACTACAATTATATGGGGTGAGGGAAAAATAGTTCTTTCTATTCCTCCTACTTCCCTTCTCCTCCCATTGGCATAGTTTTTTCATAGATGGCCATAGAAGACATGGGCTTACATATAGCTTGAGGATGGAACTTTTCCTGGACTCCACTCTTTCTAAGCCCCAGGAGCAGTAGATCAAGAGGTGACAGACCTCAGAGCTGAGACTCCAAAAGAGCAGAGCTTCTTGATTGTCCTTCGATAGGGATTCCGAAAGACCACAGAAGTGTCTGAGGGAAGGACTTCTGCTGAGCCAGAAGCTGGAGACAATGCATACCATTGAAGCCACACCGCCAGCAGATCAAGGCATTCAGTGGAGAAGCAGGGCAGGGATAGCAAGAGAGATAACAGGGACCCCACGGTGTCAAGAGAGTTAACAAGCATTCCCCTTCTGTGTGCTCCTTTTTTCCATAAGTACTTGCTTACTCTACCTAGGACATAACAATGTGTATACTTGTGGGAAAGCATGCTCTAAATTCGGAGGTGTGTTCTATTACAAATCTTGCTTTACTATTCCAGTAAATGCCTTTGTTTCATCCTAATTTTATCCTCTGATTATTGAAATATAAACCCCATTGGGTGAGATATTGTGAACTATAATCATCTTCTAAGGAGCCTGATTCATGAGATTGCCAATCAGGGGAGAGGGACTCCCCAGGGTATCCCACTATGATCCTACTCTTGGGTTTAGGAGGGAAATGTCAGGAGAACAGTGAAAGCAGAATAATCTCCATGGGAGGCATTGCAACCTTTCCATAATACCCATACTAACAAACACCTCCTAGGGCCTAAATCCTATGATCTTAGGCTATGAACTGCCTGTGCTCCCAAAAGACATTGCAACCTTTCCATATCATACTAATAAATACCCCCTAAGGCCTAAATCCTGTGATCTTAGGCTGTGAACTGCCTGTGCTCAAATAGCTAAAGGGGGGACCTAAAACCTGAGAATTTCTATTTACTTAGTATATATATTTTCTATTTGTATGTGTGTCCATGTTACTTCTCTCTCCCCTCTCCCACTCTGAAGGCTATTATTCTGTCTATCTTTATATATCTCTCACCTAGCAAGGTGCATAGCACACAGTAGGTGTTTAATAGTTGCTGAATGCAAAAGGCAAGCCCAGGATGTGAAAAATGGATCTTCTATGTCACAAAGTAGTTGTAAGGAGAGCTAGCACTTTGTAAATTGTTAAGTGTTAGAGAAATGTGAGCAATTATCCTTGATGATGATGGTGGATTTGTCCAGTGTTTTTTCCCACTATTCTACATCCACTCCCTGCAGCTCAGGAATCCAGGGGGACAGGAGCTTGGAGGGCCCTTTCAAGCCAAAACAGGCGAACCACTTGGCATAAGCCCTATTCTTTCTCAGGAGAAATGAGCAGCATCCATGAGGTTCTGCAGAAAGGAGTACTCTTTTTTGTTTTTCCTCTTCTAGTCTAATCTCCTCGTTTTACAGGTGAGGAAACTGAGGCACTGCCAGGTAAAGAGAATTGCCCACATACTTAGAAGCTGTAAATAGCAGGCGGGAAGAAAATGAATCTAGACTTCCAGCTGTGCCTCTTCAGTTGCATCATATTGCATTACATCACCCATTCCCTTCTTCCTCTATTCTTTTCTCTGCCCTTTTTCTCCTCCTCTTCCTCTCCCTCCTTTCCCCCTTTTTATCTCTCTTCTCCTTCACCTTCCTCCCCTCTTTTCTTCTCTCTCCTTCTTCCTATCCTCTTCGTTCTCTACCCTTTTCATTTTTCCTTCCCTGGCTTTTTTCCTCTTCCCCTTTCCCCCTGCCTTCTTACATTTTGCACTCATCCTCCTTTCCCCTCTTCCTCCTTAATTTCTTCTCTTTCCTCCCTTTTTCTTTCCTCTCCTCCTTTCCCCCTTTCCTGCTTTTTATCTTCTCCCTTCCGTTTCTTGTTCCCTCACTCTTCCTCTTTTTCCTCCCTTCGCCATCCCTCTTTCTTCTTTTCCTCCTTCCCTTGGCTTCTATTTCCTTCCTTTCTTTCCCCTCCTTTCTCCTTTCCCCTCTTTCCCTCCCGAGCCCAGAAGCTTCACCGTCTCCTAGGTGACCTCAACAGCGGCCAATAAAAATAGCAGAGAGTGCTCACGTGGCCCAACGCCCCGCCCCCAGCCCTGATTCTTGGCCTAAGTTCCCAGACATGTCGGGCGAGAACACCTCCCGGGCCTGGCGGGAAAGGCTGCACAGGCAGACCTCTCCACTGCCCGCAGGGAAGACGGAGGCGGATGTGGCGGCCACGGCCCGGCTGAGTGGCGCCCCCGCCTCGAAGGAGGAGGAGGAGGCGGCCGAGAGCGGGGAGAGCGGCGACAACCGAAGCCGCAGTCCATCGTATTTCTCCGGCAGCGGCAGCGACAATGAGTAAGAGTCGCGAAGAGGGACATTTCTGTGTATTTACTGAGCGCCCTAACGAGGACCACGTGATGGGGGCGGGGAGTGAGGGAGCGGGACCTAGCTGGTCCTTCTTGGGTGGCTGTTCGTTCCACCTCGGCTGTGGGTGGTCTGGGGGAGGGTGACACCGAGGCCCTGAAGGACCCCGGAGCTGGCAGCTGCCTCCAGCCTATTTTCCATCTGAGCAAGCGGAGGTCCATAGTAAGATGCTCCCCCAGGTCACACCCAGGGGTTCGGGCTGGATTCGAACCGAGGGCGGACACGTCCCAAGCCAGCGCCCCTTCCACTTTATATGCCTCCTAAAAGACTCTCCGTAGTGGAGGGTTCGCAGCCGGCCCCTCCCCGGGAATTATGAATTTCAATGTCATCAATTTCTTAATCCGTGATTGCTGTCAATCACGTATCGTAGAGCGCGTTTGCGGTTCCCGTGCTGGGTTTTGAGTAAGATACAAAGTTTCCAGCACAGGATCAAAGATTTGGAACCGAAGGCCACGCCCTCGTGGAGCTCCGTCCAGTGGGAGGCTTCCTGGGCCACGTGCATAAGTAGAATGTCAGTGTAATATCTGCTGTAATTTACAACATTCCTGATTCACCGAACAAAAGTACCTACTGTGTGTATGTAGCACGAGCAGGGTGCCTGAGGAGCGGAAGAAAAAGTTTAGATAAGATTGGTTCCTGGTGTTCAAATACTCCCAGTCTTGTAGGGGGCTAAAATAAGCTATTATGGAAAACATCGCAAACATCATTATATGATGAGCCATGTGGAAGAGCACAAAACAAAATGCTTTTTTTGAAGGGAAGACTTTCACAGAAAAAGGAAGTTCAGGATCTCATCTTTGAAAGAAACCTTAGAGAACCTAGCGCAGGCCATACTGAGCAGGGAGTCTCCCTACAACCCAGCCTCCATAGCTTGTCACTCTACCCTTAATTTTCTAAATAAATTCAATAAATAAACTTGAAATCTTGCTGGAAACTACATAAAGATAATTTCATAGATACAAAACAGGGGAGGGGTGGATCAAGACAACAGTTGTTCTGGAAGAGATTTGGGGGTAGGCTTCGTGGTATGTGCTCAATAAATAGGTAGAGTGATATATCATCCAAAGCATCAAATGCAAATCTGGGCTGTGTTAAATGGGGCTCAGGAGTGGGAAGGTGATAGTTCCACTGTTCTCTGTCCCCTGTCCCGGTCTGAGTTTCCTCTTCATTCCCAGGGGTGTGATTTAGGAAGGGCCTTGATTAATGGAAGTGTGTCCACTTAGAGCCACCAGGAAGAGGAAGGGCCCGTGGGCCTTAATGTGAATTGAGGGAACTGGAAAGAGTCAGACTGTTGAAGAGAATACTAGAGAGGGCATGCTAGCTGTTTTCTATTATTTGAAGGACTGCCTTGTTGTGGAGAAGGAATTAGACACACTTATTTAGGTCCCAGAGGGCAGTACCATGAGCAAGGAATGATGTTCCTAGAGGCCAATTCAGTCCTGATGTCAGAGAAAGCTTCCTAAAACTTAGAGTGGAATGGACTGCCTAGCAAAGTAGTGGGCTCCCCCTGCTTAGATGTCTCCAAGCAGCTGCTGGATGGTCGCTTGTAAGGGATGGGGATTCCTCTTCTGAGTGCATTGGACTAGATTGGGATTCTCAAGCTATGGCCCGCAGGCCAGATGCCGCCATTGAGGACGTTTATGCGGCCCTCCGGGTTATGGCAAATGGACTGAGGGCCTGAGACAGAGTGTGAGTTTTTGTTTTTACTATAGTCCAGCCCTCCAACAGTCTGAGGGACAGTGAACTGTGCCCCTTATTTAAAAAGTTTGAGGACCACTGGACTAGATTATAGCTGAAGTTCTTGCCAACGCTGAAACTCAATTCTGTTTCTGAAGTAGAGTCTTATTCCAGGAATAGCAAGGATGCCAATGTCATTAGATCACGAATGTGTGGGTGGTATAAGGTATAAGACTGGAGTGATAGAAGGGGCCAGATTATCAAGGGCTTTGAATGCCAAACAGAGAGGATTTTATATTTGATCCTGGAAGCCATAGGGAGCTACTAGAGCTTATTAAGCAAAGGGCTGACATGATCAGACCTACACTTCAGGAAAAATCACTTTGATGGCTTAATGGAAGGTGGTAGAGACTTGAGGTAGAGAGACCCATGCTTAGCTATTGTGATTGTCCAGGGGATAAGAGTCTGCACCAGAGCAGTGCCTAGAGAAGAGGGCAAAGGCAAGAAATCTACAAAGGAAAAATCCACAGATCTTGGCAATAGGTTGAATATGGGGGATGAGAGAGAGTCAGGAGTTAAGGATGACACTTGATTGTGAGCCTAGAAGGATGGGGTGTCATCAGTAATAAAGAAATTAGGAAACAGGGAAGGAGTGGTAGAAAATGAGCTCAATTTAGGATGTGTTTAATTTGTCTACAGGATGTCCAGTTTGAGACTTCCAAAAAGCTTTGGAAATGTAAGACTAGAAATCAGCAGAGAGGTTATAGCCGAATAAGTAGATCAGAGGATCATAAGCAAAGAGATAATTGAATGGATGGGAACTGATAGAATAACCAAAGGAAACAGTATGTACTGTATGGAGAAGAGAAAAAGGCCCAGGACGTCCTTAAGGGACACCTACTGTTAGTGGATATGACCT
Source organism: Sminthopsis crassicaudata (assembly GCF_048593235.1). Lineage (NCBI taxonomy): Eukaryota > Metazoa > Chordata > Mammalia > Dasyuromorphia > Dasyuridae > Sminthopsis > Sminthopsis crassicaudata. Next base: position 167,652,425 of record NC_133622.1, on the reverse strand, counting down.
GGATAAAGAATCAAGAGAGAGAGATGACTTGAAAACGTGGAGAGAAAAAAGTGATTGACATGTCAGAAAGGTCAAGAAAGAAGAGGATTGAAAAAAGGCCATTGGATTTCACAGTTAAGAGTTGTTAATAATTTTGAAGAGAGCGGTTGCAGTTGAACGATGAGGTTGGAAGCCAAACTGTAGAGAATGATGGGAAGGGAAGTGGGGACCCCATTGTAGACAGCTTTCTCAAGGAGTTTAGCCATGGAAGGTGGAGAGAACTGCAGCAATGGATAAATCAAGTGATGGGTTTTTGAAGATGGGGGAGTTTGGGGTGTGTTTGTAAGCAGTGGGGAAACAGCCATAGACAAGAGAAAGATTGAAGATTAGTGAGAATGAATATGATAGGATAATTTGCTGGAGAGTACAGGATGGGATGAGATCACTCATATATATATATAAAGAGAGGGGGGTTTGCCTTGCTTGGGAGAAGCACTTCATTCTGTGAGATAGGAAGGAGATAGAGGCAAAAGATGAGGTGAGAGGAGGAGGTTTCCTTTATGTGAATGGCCTCCATTTGTTCAGTAAAATAGGAGACAAGGTCTCTCAGAGAATATTCAAAGGGGAACCATGGGAGTTTGGGAAAAGGAATGAAAAGATCTGCTTTGATGAATGGAATGGCGTAAAAGTGTAAAAAATGTAAAAAGGATTTCCTTGTTTCAGTAAGGGTCCAGCCAAAGCTATGTAAGAGAAATCTCAGAAAGAGAAATGTAAGAGTCTCAGACTCAGTTAGCATGGGACCCAGTCAAGTGCATATAGGAGCAAAGGCAGAGAATTCTGGGATTGGTCCAGAACTGAAGTTGGATCAACGAACACTAAAGAACGAATTGATGAAGAAAGATACTTCTAAGCCCTGCATTGACTGCATGCACATTTTGTTGGCTGGTCTAGTCTTAAGTGGTTTAAGAATCTTCCTTATATTTTAAGTAGTAATAAACTGATAATTGGTGTTTTGGTTGCTTCCTGAATTAACTTTTTGAGGGTGACCCTGAGGCACTGAAATGACAGCCCTTGTGGGTGACCAAAGTTATTGCAAGAAGATATTTCATGTCAGGAACTAATGTTAAATCACAGAAAGACTTTTTCAGCCACAGATGATTGCATGGTCAGGAAATTCCATCATCATTAGGCAGCTGGTGGAACAGTGCACTGAGTACTTGGTAGAGTCTGGAATCGCAACTATCCAAGTTCAGATCCAGCCTTGGATACTTTATTAGGTATGTGACCCTGAGCAAGACATTTAATCCTGTTTGTCTCAGTTTCCTCATTCATAAAATGAGGATCATGATAGTACACATATTACAGAGTTGTTGTAAGGATCAAATGGAAAGATATTTGTAAATCACTTTATAAACCTCAAAGTATTATGGGAACTAGATAGACATGCAAGTTTCATATTATTACAGTGGCCCCGGGGTCAGGAAGGCCTGGATTCAAATGCTGCCTCCATACAGGTCCACTGTGACCTAGACCAAGTCCCTTATGCTAGCACTATCCCAGGCAATTCTCTAACTTAATAAATTGCAAATCTGTATTGGCACTGTGAGTGTTCCTATAGAAGAATCCTTTTATCAGTGGAATCACAAGATCTGTTTAAAACATTTTTGATGGCTTTTTTATGCACTAATTGGTGGAGGTTTTGTATTCTGAGTGCTTACATAAGGAAAGCATTTACTAAATGCTTATTGTGTTGACTTGAATATTGTTTTAAATTTTATGGTAGTCTATTTTACAATCATTTTAATTGTGTTAATAATTGAAATTTATAGTAATGGTTCTGGCTCCACATCTTCTAATGCCTTTAGAATCAGAGATCATAGAGTTAGAGCTAGCAAGGGTCAACAAAGGATCTTCCTCTTGTTCAAAGTTCTCATTTTGTGATGAGGAGTCTGAGGCCTATGGAGGCCAAGGCACTTGCCAGTGATCTGTATAGGATCATAACTAGCAAAAGCAGTATTTGAATTCAGGTTCTCCCACTCTATTGTCACCTCTAGAAAATCAGTATAAGGGGTATAAGTGTTAGCCTGACCTTTAAGCTTGCTCCACCTTCATTTTTATCATTGTGCCAGCGGTTACTAAAGCCCAGAAATTCCGATTACTGTGATTTGCAACCTCAGCCAAATGGCCTTACATTGTGGTTTACTAGCTTTTTTGGACAAAAGTAGCCTAATTCTGATACCTTGCCCAGATTTCTCAGGACACCAGAACTGTCTGCAATCCAAGAAACAGGTATATCTATAAAATTTCTTAGAGTGCCTTTTTTTTTTCCTCTTGGATTTTTTTTTTTTAATTATTGTCTATCATTGACTGCTGCCATCTTTTTTCATCGTTACCAGTTGGCAGGATACCATGAAATCTGAGTTTTAATTGTGCATTTCTCTTCCTATCAATTAGAGTACTCTGACTTGTTCTAGCTGTTCTTTTTGGTGTTCCTGTCAGTGATTTAGAACAAGTTCTCACAAAGTCATTTATAATTTGAAACTTATTTTTTTGACTGTGCATTTCCTTTGAATGGCTCTTGATATCCTAAATTTGTGTGAATTCCCATTATTTTGAACATTAGACTTTTCGTGGTATTAATTGATAAACATATTTTCTCCTATTAACATTTCAATTCTAACTCAGTTTTTTGATTTTTATCATGCAAATGATTTTCCAGTTTTCTGTACTCAAAACTATCTTTTTATCTTTTTTTATTTCCTTCATTCTTGTTTGGATAAAAATTCTTTCCTTGGTTGTAATAGTGAAAGGTATGTGGTCAAGCCTAATCTCTACCCTACTGCTTTCTGGGTTTTTTTTCCAATAGTTCCTCTCAACAAAGAAGTTCCACCTTTAGGAATTGAGGCTCCTTCATTTGCCAAGGCATTGGATGACCATTGTAATGGATTTTGTTTTTGCCTTATCTAGTCTAGGTTATTGTGCATTTTAATCAAGCACATGAATTGTGGATGACAACTTCTCGATAATATCATTGGACTTTTCCACGTCTTGCAGGTTCAAATCAAGCCATGTTTTTGTTTCTATTTTGCAAACTAAGTAGAAGAGCAGACTTTTTTTTTGGTTTTCCCTTCCCTGTGTTTAAAAACACAGACTATGTCTTTATGCCCTTTTGGGTACTCCCTACAGAGACAAGTATAAAAAATTTTAAATTATTTTAAGATGAGCTCAGAATGCCTTTCTTCTTGTTATCAATGTGTCTTTAGTGACATCTAGATTAAAGTTCAGAGGACTAAGTGTCTTGATAATGGGATCAGTTCTCAGAGCAGTTGATAGGTAAACAGGCGTGTGATGACAAGATCACTAAACATCCCTTCTAGATTTATAGACTAACAAACTAACCCAGCTGTGTAATAGCAGTAACAACAAATCCTGATGTTTATATGTTTAAGTTTTGCAAAACAAGCATCATATTTGATCCTTTTGAAGAAATTGCTATAATTAGCCCTATTTTACAAATGAAGAAACTAAAACTGAAAAGGGTTAAGTATCTTGCCTGTGGCCACAGAGCTAATGTATCCGAGACAGGATTCAAACTTGGTTTTTCTGATTTCACATGCAGTGTTCTACCTAGTACCCAGGAAGTGAAAGTGGTCAATTGTAAAGGGCTGAAACTCTGAGTTAAAGCACTGGAATCTGAGCACTTAAGGCTAATTGGGGATTGGACAATACTCTATTAGTATATGCTTATAAAATGGCCCTTCCCACTATTCTGTGCTGGCGAGATCTTTTGATGTATACAGATAATTGTAGGAGGGATTAGGTGAAGTAAGACAAGCCAGGGTCACTTTAGCAGTAGACGAGGAGAAGGGAGGTCATGGAGATCCTGGATCCATTCCCCTTCACTTCTACCCCTAAAGACCAAGAATAAAGACCAAGGATTTTTGCTTATTCTGACTCTGGCTGATTCCAAGGCATCCAGGGTGATAACTTGGTCTTCACAGCTTCACATCAAAGCTAAGGGCATGGGTAGAAAAGAAGTTTTGTAGTTCATAGTATTTTGATTTGAAGGACATACCTGGATTTTAACATCCTGAATGAGAGATCTCAGCAGGGAAATACATGAGTAGAAAAGACAATGTCAGGCAGGCAATTGCTTAGCAAGCAATTAAGTATCTACTGCATGTCAGTACTAGGCCAGGTACTAAGGGATACAAAGACAAAAAAAATGAAACAGTTCTAATCCATAAAAGAAGATAACATAAAATTATAAGTATGTGCAAAAAAAATACATAAAATGTAGACATAAAGTAAAAATGGAGGACAGTTGTAGAAGAGGGATGAAGAAAGGCTTTGTCATGAAGAAAATGGGATATACCGAGAGGTGGGAGATGAGGAGGACATCAGGGACAACTAGTACAAAGGCCTAGAGATGAGAGATGGACTGTTCTGTGTAACAAAGTCAAGTGGGCTTGGATTATTAATTAAGGGAAATAGTATATAATGAGGCTGGAAAAATAAATTGAGATCAAGTTTTACAGGGTTTAAAAACCAACAGGAATTTATATTTTATGTTAGCAACAATACGTACTACTAGAATTTTTTGAATAGGGGACTATCTTGGTGAGATTTCCACTTAAGTAAATTTGCCAACTGTGAAGGATAGATTGGAGGGAGAAGAGACTGTAGAAGTTGTCTAGGTGAGAGTCATTGGGTGCCTGAACTAAGACAGTGGCTATGTGAGAATATAGCAGGGGTCCATTGCCAAAGCTGTTGGGAAGGTAGAGATGCCAAGATTTGGCAGCTGATTGGGCTGAGGGAAAGTGAGAAGTTGAGGTAACCCTGAAGTTGTAGGTCTTGGAGCCTAGAAAAATGGTGTGGTTCCCACAGAAGTAGAGGCGTTTGGCAAAAGGAAAGCAAGGAAGTTCTGTATTGTCCATGCTGAGTTTGAGATACTTATGGGAGATCCATTTGGAAATGTCCTAGAGGCAACTGATGAAATGGGCTAAAATGGATATATGAATCAGTGAGTTATCTGCATACTAATTAAAACCTGGGGAACTGATGGAGTCAATGAAAGAAAAGTGGGCCTAGGACAAAGCCTTGGATAAAATCCACAATTAGGGAAGTTTCTTGGAACTGTGCCACAAAGTGAAGAACTGTTAAAGAGCACAAATAACTGTATTAGAAATATGTGTGTGTGTGTGTGTGTGTGTGTGTGTGTGTGTGTGTGTGTGTGTGTGTGTGTGTGTGTGTAGAAAGCCAGTAGCCAGTAGGCTGAGTCTCTCTGGTTAAGAAGGAAAAGACTTTTTTATGTAAAAAGAAAAAAGTAGAAGCACGAGTGGTAGAAAACTACAGGTTAAAAATAGCTATACGAAACTGCTAGCTTGATAAAAATGTGTTGGTTAAGCAGTTCTCAGACAGCTGTAGAATCTTCCTGGCACACTTATGGTCTGCTCTTGGTGTCTTTTTGAGTTTTAGTGATGCATCAAGGATATGGCAACCTCATACTATGCATGGTAAGCCAGCCAAGGAGACAGAAAAGGTGAAAGTGGTGAGAGAGAGAGGAGATCCAGGAGAGAAAAGTGCCATTAAAATCCAAGAGAAGTGAGATATCCAGGGGAAGACAGGTCAGCAGAAAGTTCAAGAAGAATGGGGACTCAGAAAAAGACTGTTGGATGTCAATAAAAAATTATTATTGATCTCAATGATCTTAGAAAAGCATGGAAAGACTTATGAAATGTACTGTAAAATAGTAAAGAGTAAAATGAGCATGAGAATAAAATGAGCATAGCCAAGAGAACATTGTATATAGTAACAGCAGTATTGTTTTAAGAACAATTTTGAGAGACTAAGCTATTTCGACTATCATAAATACCCAATTAACTATAAAGGACAGAGGAAGGAAGATGCTGTCTGTATCCAGAGAAAGAACTGATAAATAGAAGTATGTGCAGGATAACAGGATAATTTTACATATGTTATATATATATATATATATATATATATATATATATACACATACACATATATATATATATACACTTATCTGTGTCTAATGTTAACCATCTCTGAGGCAGGGCAAAGGTGAAGAAAAAAAAGGGAAGAAAGAAATTTACTTGAAAACTTTTTTATACATTTAAAAGGAATAGCAAATTGTACATAATAGATTTGCAGTTCCATATGCAATCATCTTTTTAAAATTATACTGTGTAATGGAAATACTTGTTTTATTCCATAAATCTTAAAAATGAGATTCTTACAACTATTAGAGATTGACTCTGGAGAGAGCAGTTTCAAAAGAATTGGAGACCAGAATTCAAAGATTTTGTAGTGAGTGAAAGGAAAATTAGAGGAAACAAGTGTAGACAGGATTTTGACTGAAATTGGAAGACAGTGAAGAACAATGACGTGAAGGTACGGTTGAGTTTAGTGAAAGATTTGGGTTTTTTTAAAGGATACAATTGACTTAGGAATAGTTGAGAGCAATAGAGAAGAAACAGATAGATGGGAGGAAATCGAAGATGGATAAGAGGTATGATTGAGGAGTGAATCTGCTGAAGAAGACCAGGAGGACATAGAGTTGAAGGCCCATGTAGAGATGTTCAACTTGGTTAGAAAAAGGGTCACCTCTTATCAAAATTAAAAAAAAAAAAAAAAGGAAAATCACAGAGAGTCATTTTTCCAGCCCAGATCAGCATAAGGAAACAGATGAAGAGATCTGTAGACCCTGAGAAGGGGGGTTGAGCCAAGACAAGCTTCACAGATCTGGGAAAAGTCTGGCATCAGAGCAAAAAGTGGAAATGTAAACCAGCCTTTCTGTGGCTCACTATGCAGTTTCAGGTCCCAAATCTAGAGTAGACCAAGCAGAAGACTTTCGTTTCAGGACAGTGATCTTCTAACCTGTGCAAGGAGAAGGAAGAAAATGCACAACCAAGCAATAGTTACATGGTTCTGACCCCAAGAATCTTCAGTTGCAGTCTCCAACTCAATCCAAAGCTTACAGTGGGATAACTTGGGCAGGGATCCCGGAACAAACATAAGCCTACACTTAAGGGGCTACCCAAGAATAATTGTTTATATACTAATGTGAAGGGCTGATTCATGTGTCTCTTTGGAACTCGGTTGTCATCAGGGGTCATGGAGGAAATCTCATTAGACAGATGGCTGAGGATAGTGGTTGTTTCATTTTGATGATCGTGAAAGAAGAGAAGAAAGGGAAGGAGGATAGGAGAAATTATCTCATGTGATCCAAATATACAAGAATTGTATCAATGTAAGGGGAGAGTGGGTCAAGCAGCTGACACTTGAACCTCTCTCCTCTAAACTAGGAAGAAAGGAAAATAGATAAGAGTTGGATATTAAAAATATATTTCACTGAAAAGGAAAATAGGAGAGAGGGGGGATAATAAAAAGGAGAATAGAGTAAGGAAGGGATTAGTCTTAAATAAAACAAACTCTAACCAAGGATGAACAAAAATATTTATAGAAAAAAGAATTTGTGGTGCAAAGACCAAGAAACCGAAGGGGTGCTTGCCAATTGGGAGGGGATTGGGTTAAGGAGGATAGGAATAAGGGATGGGTAAATGGGGACAGAGACAGAGAATGGGATTTGAATGATTACAGTGTGGGGGGGTATTGCTGAGATAAGGAGTTAAGTCACTGAGATGGGGAATGTTTGGGGGAGGGAGATTCTTATCTTTTGAGGAATGACTTCAAGTACATTATGAGCATTCATAAAAGTCTCTTTTGTTACTGTCATCGTCTTCCTGTGGCTCCTTAATTTTCTATTATTTTTAAGTTAGATCTTATTTTACATTCAAACAAAGATCCTTCCTTCCCTCCCACCTGTTTTTTTTCTACAGTAAGAAAACAAGAAAAATTGAAATCTTTATTATGTGTGTTTTAGACCAGAGAGGTGCTTGACCTGGTGTATTCTGTCATGATCAAATCATATCTAGCTGGCTCAGTGGATAATAGAACACCAGACTTGGAATCAAAAACATTTGAGTTCAAAACCAGCCTTACATACTTACTAGCTATATGACCTAGAGCTAATCACTTAATTGTGGTCAGCCTCAATTTCATCATCTATAAAATGGGGGATAATAACACCTTCTTCCTGGGGTTGTTTCAAAGACCCAATAAAAGAATGTTTGTTTTATTTAATAGTATTTTTATTTTTTCCAATTACATTAGATAGTTTTCAACATTCATTTTTGTAAGATTTTGAGTTCCAAATTTTTCTCCCTCCCTCCCTTTCTTCCCCCTCTTCCCAAAATAGCAAGCAATCTGATATACACTATATATCCACTATACATGTACAAACATGTTAAACATATTTCCATATTAGTCTTACTATGAAAGAAGAATCAGAACAAAAGGGAAATACCATGGAAAGAAAAAAAAAAACATAAAAAATGAAAATACTTTGCTTCATAGTCCTTTCTCTAGATGTTAATGTCATTTTCCATCACAAGTCTTTTGGAATTGTCTTGGATCACTGTATTACATTGTACAATGTTGCTGATAATATGTACAACGTCCCCCTGGTTCTGCTCACTTCCCTCAGCATCAGTTCGTGTAAGTCTTTCTAGGTTTTTCAGAAATCCACCTGCTCATCATTTCTTATATACACAATAGTATTCCACAACTTATTCAACCATTCCCCAATTTATGGGCATCCCCTCAACATCCAATATCATGTTACCTCAAAAAAGAGCTGCTATAAATATTTTTGTACGTTTGGGTTCTTTTCCTTCTTTTATGATCTCTCTGATATATAGACCTAGTAGTAGTATTGCCAGGTAAAAGGGTATGATAGTTTTACGGCCCTTTAGGCATAGTTGCAAATTGTTCTCCAGAATGGCTGGATCAGTTCACAGCTTCACCAATAATGCATTAGTGTCCTAGTTTTCCCACATCCCCACCAACATTTATCATTATCTTTTCCTGTCTTCTTAACCAATTTGAGAGGTGTGAAGTGGTACCTCAAAGTTGTTTTATTTTGCATTTCTCCAATCAATAGTGTTATAGAGCATTTTTTTCCTGATTATAGAAATGGCTTTAATTTTTTCATCTGAAAATTATCTGTTCATATCCTTTGACTACTTATCAAATGGGGAATGACTTGCTTGTAGTCTTACAAATTTGATTCAGTTCTCCATATATTTTAGAAATGATACCTTTATCAGAAATACTGGCTAGAAAAATTGTTTCCCAATTTTCTGCTTCCCTTCAAATCTTGGTTCCATTGATTTTATTCATGCAAAACCTTTTTAATTTAATCAAAATTGTCCAATTTGCATTTCATAATGTTCTGCATTTCTAGTTTGGTCATAAATTTCTTCCTTCTCCAAAGATCTGACAATAACTATCTGTTGCTTTCCTAATTTGCTTTATACCTTTATATCACCCTTTATATCTAAATCATGTACCTTTTTCAACCTTAATTTAGTATAGTGTATGAGATGTTAGTCTATCACTAGTTTCTACCATCATTATTTTCCAGTTTCCTTAGCTGATCTTGTAAAAATATAGTGAGTTATTATCCTAGAAGCTAGAATCTTTGCGTTTATCAAAGAGTAGATTAATAAAATTAGTAACTATTGTGTCTTGTATATATAACCTATTCCAATGATCCATCATTCTAATTCTTAGTCAGCACCAAATGGTTTTGATGATTTCCACTTTATAATGCAGTTTGAGGTCTGGTATGATTAGGCTGCCATCCTTTATATTTTTCCCATTAATTCCCTTGATATTTTTGACCTTTTGTTTTTCTTGATAAATTTTGTAAATATTTTTCCTAGCTGTATAAATGAATTTTTTGGCAGTTTGATTGGTATGGCACTGGATAAAGAAACTAATTTAGGTAGAATTGTCACTTTTATTATAGTAGCTTGACCTACCCATGAGGAACTAATATTTTCCCAGTTGTTTAGATCTAACTTTATTTATGTGCAAAGCATTTTGTAATTGTGTTCATATAGTTCCTGAGTTTGTCTGGGCATGTAGAATTCAAAATATTATATATTGTCTATAGTTATTTTAAATGGGATTTCTCTTTCTATTTCTTGCTGCTGGGCTTTGTTGATAAAATGTAGAAATGTTAATGGTTTATGTGTGGGGTTTTTTTTACATCCTGAAACTTTGATAAAGTTAATTGTTTCAACTAGTTTTTTATTTGATTCTTTAGGATTCTCTAAGCATACTATTATATCATCTGCAAAGAGTAATAGTTTTATTTCCTCAATGCCTACTCTAATTCCTTCAATTTCCTTTTCTTCTCTTATTGCTATAGCTAACATTTATGGTGCAATATTAAATAATAGTAGTGATAATGGACATCCTTGTTTCACTCCTGATCTTTTGCTTCTAGCTTATCCTTATTACATATAATGCTTGCTGATAGTTTTAGATGGACATTATCATTTTAAGGAAAACTCCATTTATTCCTTTGTTCTCTAGTGTTTTTAATAGGAATTGATGTTGTATTTTGTCCAAAGCTTTTTCTGCATCTGCTGAGATAACCATATGATTACTGTTAATTTTGTTATTGATGTAGTCAATTATGCCAATAGTTTTCCTAATATTGAACCAACCCTGCATTCCTGGTATAAATCCCATAGTGTATTATCCTGGTGATAGATTGCTGTAATCTCTTTGCTAATATTAGCCAATCTGATAAGTGTTAGCTGATACCTCAGAATTGTTTTAATTTACATTTCTTAATCAATAGCGATTTGGAGCATTTTTAATGTGACTATAGATAACTTTAATTTCTTCATCTGAAAGCTATCTATTCATATCCTTTGACCCTTTACCAATTGGGGAATGACTTGTGTTCTTATAAATTTGATTCAATTCTCTATATATTCTAAAAATAAGGCCTTTATCAAAAACACCTGTAAAAATTTCCTATCTTTCTGCTTTTCTTCTAATCTTGGTTGCATTGTTTTCGTTTGTGCAAACCCTTTTTAATTTAATATAATCAAAATTATCCATTGCATTTCATAATCTTTTCTTATTTCTTGTTCATAAATTCCTCCTTAATGAGATAATAATTTTAGGGGTAGCTAGGTGGTGCAATGGATAGAGCACCAGCCCTGAAGTCTGGAGGACCTGAGTTCAAGTTTGGTCTCACAGACACTTAACACTTCCTAGTTATGTGACCTGGGCAAGTCACTTGCCTCAGGAAAAAAAAAAAAAGAAAGAAAGAAAGAAAGAAAGAAAGAAAGAAAGAAAGAAAGAAAGAAAGAAAGAAAGAAAGAAAGAAAGAAAGAAAGAAAGAAAGAAAGAAAGAAAGAAAGAAAGAAAGAAAGAAAGAAAGAAAGAAAGAAAGAAAGATCATTATTTGTAAAACATTTCACAAACCTCAACATGCTATATAAATGGTAGTTGCTTAGAATATTGTATTTAATGCTTTGCTCTACATTTTCGGGAGGATATTGATAAACTGAACCCTGCACAAGAATACCAAGCAGGGTGGTGAATGGCCTCAAAATTGTGCCACATAAGGATTGGTTGAGCCAATCTGATAAAGGGAAGTGTTGGGACGATAAGATATTGGTCTTCAAATTATTATGGAGAAGAAGGGTTAGATTTGTTTTGCCTGGCCTAAGAGGGCAGAACTATAGAAATGAAAAGAAGCCACAGAGTAGCAAAGCTTAGTATATTAAAAAAAAAAGTTCATGAATAATTTGAGTTCTACCAATGCTGGATAAGCTCCCCTTGGAGGGATTAGAGTTGCCATCCTGTAGGGGTCCCAACAGAAGCGGGAGGAATTCTTGTCCAGGTGTTGTTGAGAGAATTATGATTAGATATGGTCTAGGCTGATAGTCACTGAGCCTTCCCTCCTGCTACTGAGATTCTTTGGCTGAAGATTTGTTGGTGATGACGAGGGGAAATGACAAGGACTCTTTGGCCTTGGAAGGTTAGAACTTGCATTTTTGCTACATCAAAACAAAACTACTCTGCACTGAACTGGTATGTGACTGGCAAATATGGCTGAACTATCACTTCCTCAGATTTCTTTAATAGGGTTTTTTTTCCCCTTTAATTTCTGACTTCTCTTTGGGCTTGAATAGAATTGCTAATGAAGAAAGTAGCTATATTTCTGTCTGGTTGAATGATCAGAATACAAATTATACCATTTTATGCCTGCATTTCTGAAAGAACTCTGCCTGGATGATTATACCCCAGTTTTTATTAAAAGGAAAGTGGTTTATAAATTTTGCTTTGGGTAGATTGATTCCATGTTAAGCTGATGCTATAAAATCAGTATTTTTTCCTGCATTTTTAGAATTTAGGTTTTTTCATTGCCTTACTTCTCAGAAAGATATTTTGATTCACATGTTAAATTATGAAATGTGTGGTTTACTGTTCTCCTACCATCATCTATGAGAATTGTCTAACAAATTATAGGTTTTGTGCTTGTGAATGCAAATTGGCTCATAGAACCATAGATTTAATGTTGGAAGGGACATTAGAAGTCATTTAGTTCAACCACTACATTTTATGGATGAGGAAACTGGTGTTCAGAGAGTATTTACAGAATGCAAATTTTAAGGTTTGTAAAGCAAATTAACATGTACTATCCCATTTGATCCTCACAAACAACCTGGTGAGGTAGATGAGGGAACAGAGATTGAGATAGTATCCATTCACAGGTCCACTATATCATCTTGTCACCTCATAAATAAAAGCCATTTCTTAATGTTCATAGAGTTCAAATGGTCATTGTTTTGTGTGCCTGAAACAATCAAATTAGCAGTATTGCTGAATAGTATAAGGGAGACATGTATCCAAATGCATTTTTGATGTCCAAAAAAAAAAGAGACCTCCTTACTTCTATGAGGGGAAGGAGAGAAGTAGAAAATAAGAAAATTGCATTGTATATAATTTAACATAACTATTTAAATAGCACCTATTTTGTGCCAACCACTATGCTAAAACTTTACAAATATTATTTCATTTGATTTTCCCAACAACTTTCTCCTGTTAATTATTCCCATTTTGCAGTTGAGGAAACTGAGGCATCCATATTAAGTGACATGCCCAGTGTTACACAGCTTGTAAAATGTCTGAGACAGGATTTAAACGCAAGTCCTCTTTACTCTAGGCCCAGTGATCTGTATATTGTGACAGCAGCTATCTCTGGATGGACAGATAGAGATCCTTACTCATCTGTGGTTCAATAAAATGGTGAATATTAAGACATTAAAAAGGGCTGTTTGACATCCTAGACAAGAGTGTTTTCTTCCCCCACTTAAACTTTCCCCTGGTTCCACACAAAACTTTCTAAGGGGATTCTAGATATGTTCACAATAAATTAGAATTCTGGGGGGCAGTGGAATCCTAAAGATTCTGAGACACATCTTGGAAAAGTTGTTTCCCTTGTTTGTGGCTGTTCTCCAAGTATAATTTTTTTCTTCTTTTTCACAGTGACCTTGAGGCAGAATGGTCAGACAGTGTGCAGAAATACGGGGAGCTTTTTTATCTAGAGCTGAGTGACAACGAAGAAGAAAGCCTCATTTGCGAAATACCAGTTGTGAACCATGTCAGATTCAGTGAAAATGAAATCATTTTTGATGAGGATTATCTCCGAGAAGGAAGAAAATATGAACCCAGACTCAAGAAGTTTTCCAAAATTTTGAAAAGTCGAAGACTTTTGCCAAAACGTTACAAGAAAAAGAACAGCAATGGACCAGTATCAATCCTAAAGCATCAGCCTACTCAGAAAATGGGCATCATCCTTCAGCAACGGTACAAAGATGTGTCTGTCTTTGTAAACCCCAAAAATGCAGTGGTCCTGAAAGCAAAAGAGCATCTCAAGCTTCTGGAAGTGTTGCTGGGGATTATTCACCAGACTAAATGGAAGAAAAGAATGGAAGGCACCAAACTAGTAGTACACGGCTTACTCCCAGGAGGCCCAGCCATGAAGAGTGGACGAGTGTTAATTGGTAAGTATCCCTCTTTGCAGATGTTGAGCAAAATGGTGATCTTGGACTCCCTGGGCAACATGCATGAATGTTTCCAAGTGTGAGCTCTAGTTTCTGAAATAAACACATAGAAATGAGCAGCTGGCAAGTATGGCAGAGAGAGTACATGGGTGAAATGAGTTATGTTTCCATGCTTCAGTAATTCAGAAGATCTGGGCTTTCACTCACGCTTCCGCCAGTGTAGAGCCCAAACTCCTCTATATCTTAATACTTGGTTTTTGAGAAGCTGTGTTTAGCCAACATTTTTGTCATCTAATGTAAATACCTCTTTGAACTCAACTAGGCTGGGTGCAGAGACTGCAAAAGGGCTGTTACTCTGCAGGGAACCAAGGGTCAAGCTTTTCTGGTAAAGGCTTTAAGAATCCAGATCCCCACTACACTATGGTGAGCCACAATACTGAGCATTCGGAACCCTGCCTATGCACACATGCGTGTATGTCTGTGTGTATGTTTATACATGCATTGTATCTATGCATACATATACATGCGTATGTACACATGTGTATATTCACTGCATATCTGTGACATGTGAGGTTCACGTGGGCTTATCTCCATGTGATTTGTCATGCCAGGAATCATTTAACTAGGAATGCATTTCTCTGAGTCCGGAGATGCCTTAATCTTAGCCTGGCTAAAACTAACACCACAACAAGCCGAACCCACTAATAGCCAGGAAAAGTTTAAGATTTGCCCAAAACCAGATAATAGAAAATATATAATTTGTGAATAGAAATATTCTAAATTAGACATCTGTCCTTGAAAGAATAAATAGTGAGATTTCAGAGTGGTTTCATACAACCTACATAGCAGCAGTGTAATCCACAGGTTAGCTTTTAGGATGCTCATCCTGGAGGGAAAAAGCCTACCAATCACAAAGTCAAAGAAAAAATCCACATCTTTTTTGGAATGCATGTGATGGTTGTCTTTTTGTCTTGTTTGATGGATTGAGAATCATAGGTGCCTCCTGGATGCTTCTGCATCCAGCAGAAGCCACATTGCTCACCTGAAGTGGAAGGAGGCTTTTTCTTTTCTTTTATTAAATAGTATTTTATTTTTCCAAATACATGCAAAGATAGTTATCAACATTAACCTTTGCAAAACCCTGTGTTCCAAATTTTTTTCTCCCTCTCTACCCTCTCCCCTGTCCCCAGTATAACAAGCAATCCAATATAGGTTAAACATGTACAGTTCTTCTAAACATATTTCCATGTTCATTAAGCTGTTCAAGAAAAATCAGATCAAAAGGAAAAAATACAAGAAAAATAAGCAAATAATAAAAAGGTGAAAATACTATGCTTTAATGCATATTTAATCTCCATAGTTCTCTCTTGGGTGCAGATGGCATTTTCCATCCCAAGTCTGTTGGAATTGCTGTGAATCACCACATTGTTGAAAAGAGCCAAGTTCATCAGAGTTGATCATCATATAATTTTGTTGTTACTGTATACAATGTTCTTTGGGTTCTGTTCATTTCACTCAGCATCAGTTTGTGTAAGGTAGGAGGCCTTTTCTAGATTGGTGAAAGGAAGAAGGCAAAGAATTTTGCAGATTGACTCAGCCTCAGAGATGGACAGTGGGGAGGAAAACCTGACATTTAAAAGTACTTACGACAGTGTATCTGCAGTGGTTTCTGGCTTTTGTTTCTTTTCTATGTGAACATGAAGTTCCTTCTGACCAATATCACCATCAGTGGAGAACAGGAACTGCCATTACCATATTTGTATTTTGGCCTTCTGTATGAAGTTAGAATTCTGCCATAAATAGGCTTTTCGAGTAAATTTTCTAAGTAAGTCTCCAGACTGTCACCTAGCAGCATATTCATTAATCTGCTCATTTTTCAAATGTTTTTCATGCTTTCATTTCTTTTCTGGTTCTTTTCTCTCTGCCCTCATGTCATTTGTAAGCATGAGTTTTCTTCGTTTCCTCTGGGCCAGGCTCTTCTTTGTTCTTGAGATATAATTTAGAGGAGTTTTATAATTCTCATTTGGGGGATATATGTCTTGTTTATCCCTGGTAACCTTAGTTCCTTTTCATGGGAGTCTTTTCTCATTTCCTCCTTCTACCCTTACAACTTAGTTGTTGGACTAGGAACTCTGCAATTTTAGAGAGAACTTCACAGTCTTAAATTGTTTGGGTCTGTGTTGTATTGGATTCTGCTGCTAAGTTCTGTGGCTATTGGTGTCTTTCTTCAAGCATCATAGGGGTGCTGCTACAAATGTTCAGTGGGCACTAAGTAGTCTTATGTTAGAAGCAGAATGACTATTGTCCTCGTTTTGTTTCCAGGATCCAGATCCTGGTTTTGGTCTAGATAACACAATTGCAGACTGGCCTTGGGTAGAACTCCAGGAATAGGTTTTACACCTTCTCCAGGCTTAAGAAATGTGCTCTGAATAAATGAATGAAACGGTTGTTCAGTGATTTTTCAGTCATGTCTGACTCTTCCTGACCCCATTTGGGATTTTCTTGGCAAAGTTATTGGAATAGTTGGCCATTTTCCTTCTCCAGCTTATTTCACAGGTAAGGAAACTGAGGCAAAGGGTTAAGTGACTTGTCCAAGGTCACATAGCTAGTATCTAAGATCATAGTTAAACTCAGGTCCTCCTCACTCTAGATCTACTGCCCTATCCACATGCCCCAGATGGATGAACAGTGCAAGGAACATTTTTGTGGTATAAGACTACTTGTGTAACCTTGGACGATCCATTTGTTATGATTCATGTCCTCCCTGCAAAACTGAGCTTTATTCCTTTCTCTCCTTTCCTTCTTCTTATAAAGCTGAGGTGAAGATTAGATTAAAAGCTAAATTTAAAGGGTGACTGTGAAGTTCTTCAGAACCACAAAGTGGTAGGAGAACAGTGACAAGTGAGAGGTATTATTTTAAAACATCACCTGATTCTTTTGGGTGCTCCCATCCTGTTGGCCTCCAGAAGTTTGTAATTCTCTTAATCTGATTTCTCCTTCATCTTATCTGAAACCACCTTCTATTTTTATACCTGTAGTCACAATCATATTCTAATTTGTATTATATTGATCAGAGGACACATTTACCTACTCCCTGTACTATTATGTGAGGTCCCTGAGGACAGAAACCCTATTATGATTCTCTCTCAGTCAATCAGTAAGCCTTTATTAAGTGCCTGCCTTGCATCAGGCACCGTGCTAGGCACTTGGAATACAAGTATGAAGAAGGAGCCCCTGCATGTAACAGGGAAGGAATGCTTATATGTAGCAGATTCAGTATAAGATGAACAGATACACATCCCCGTGTGCAGGAGTTAGGAAATACAAATTCATCTGCAAGGAAAGACCCCTAGAGTTGGAGTGATTCACAGAGAAGGTTGTAAGGGGCAGACTGCCCTGCCCAGATTATGCCAGTCGTACGGAGTCATTTCTTCCAGAGAATACTGAGACGTCAAAGAAAGCTTAGGCACTAATAAATTTTATTTGGGTAAATTAGGATTTTACTCAGAAGTGGTCAGTTGTCCTGGGTGGCAACAGGACAAAGTAACCTCATGGATCACCACACCAACACCAAGCCACATAAGTTATCATATAGAAACAGAACAAAGAAGGCATGGGCTCACAAGGAAGTTTCCTCTGGGATAGTTGGAGCTTCTTTTGCTCGATACTTTTATTTACGGTATATCCGTTTTTCCGTGGAGTCATAGATCACATTCCCATTCTGGCCTAACAGGGGTGATACTTGAACTGTATCCTGAACTTGCTAAGTTGGAGGTAAAGAGGGAGGTGTTTTAGTAACGTGGGATTATCAGTACAGAGACACAAAGATAGGAAATGTCCTCTGTGAGAAACAGAAAAGGAAAACACCATTTTGTCTGGATCCCAGAGCACAGGAGAAGTCGTACCCTTGGAAGTTAGAAAGATAAATTGGGAACAAGTTGCATTGGGTTTTAAAAACTAAACTAAAGAGTTTAAATGATTTTAATCAGTGCGCATTTATTAAGTTCTACTATGTACCAAGTGCCATATTAAGCTCTGAGAATACAATGGAAGGCTTAGCATGATGCTTTGATATTTTAGAGATAATAAATAGTGGATGGATTTGAGGAAGAAGGAGGGAGTTTGATGCCTATCACAAGGATTAGCACATGGAAGACAGGATCAGAACTCTTTCCTTAAGGAAGATTATTTTATCAGAAGGGTATGAGTTATTTTGTCAGTGGATGGTAGGAAACTTGATACAGAATTCTGCTATCGTCATGTAGTTGACAGGTGATAAAGCTTTGAACTAAAATGGCAACTCTCAGTTCCAATGATCTTATGAAGAGAGCCATCTACACCCAAAGAGAGGATTGTGGGAACTGAGTGTGGATCACAACATAGCATTTTCACTCTTTTTGTTGTTGGTTGCTTGCATTTTATTTTCTTTCTCACTTTTTTTTCCTTTTTGATCTGTTTTTAATATCTTTTTTATATCTGTATAAATATTTTACATGTATTGTATAAATTAATTTTATAAATATGTATACATATATTGTATTTAACATATATTGGATTACCATTTAGAGGAAGGGATGGGGAAAGAGGGGGAAATTTGTAAATAAAGTTCTGCAAGGATCAATGTTGAAAAATTATCCATGCATATATTTTGAAAATAAAAAGCTTTAATAAAAAAAATTAATTGGCCCAAAGAAATACTAAAGAAGGGAAATGGACCTGTAGGTACCAAAATGTTTGTGGCAGCCCTTTTTGTAGTGGCTAGAAACTGGAAAATGAATGGATGTCCATCAATTGAAATGGTTGGGTAAATTATGGTATATGAAGGTTATGGAATATTATTGTTCTGTAAGAAATGACCAACAGGAGAAATACAGAGAGGCTTGGAGAGACTTACATCAACTGATGCTGAGTGAAATGAGCAGAACCAGGAGATCATTGTACACTTCAACAACAATACTGTATGAGGATGTATTCTGATGGAAGTGGATCTAATTCAGTTCCATTTGATCAATGATGGACAGAATCAGCTACACCCAGAGAAGTAACACTGGGAAATGAATGTAAACTGTTTGTATTTTTGTTTTTCTTCCCAGGTTATTTTTACCTTCTGAATCCAATTCTTCCTGTGCAACAAGAAATCTGGTTCTGCACACATATATTGTATCTAGGATATAACATATCTAACATGTATAAGACTGCCTGCCATCTAGGGGAAGGGGTGGAGGGAAAGAAGGGAAAAATTAGAACAGAAGTGAATGCAAAGGATAATGTTGTAAAAAAAAAAAAAAAAGTTACCCATGCATATGTATTGTCAAAAAAAGTTATAATTATAAAATAAAAAATATTAAAAATTAAAAAATTAATTGGAAGGATAGTATTCAAGTATGAGATCAGAATTTTATTCTCACCTAGTAGTTAATGACATAAGCCTATTCTGTCCTTTATTTGGTTAGAACACAATATTATATAGTTGATTATGTTATCTGTTAGATATAACAAATTATACCTCCCACAAAAAATAAAATGGTAGCCATATATGTGAGTGGAGAGAAGACATCAGACATCAGAGATGTCCTAAAAGCAAAAACAAGACGATATGTGGCAATTGATTGTATAAGTAGAGTGAGAAGAGTATGAAGTGTCCAGGATGATGTCAAGGGGATGAACTTGAGATACTTGAAGGATGGTGGGGCCTTCCACAAAAACAGTGTGGTGTAGAAGAGGAGGATCTTGGTGGGGAAGACCCTGTGTTGTTTGGGATAGCTGGTCATACTGAATTTAATATGTCTATAAGGCATAGGTGGTAATGATGGCACAGGACCGAAAATCACAAGAGAAAAGAGCCACACACACATATACATAAGGACATATAAAACACCTCTGTGTGTGTATGTGATCTGTAAATGAGGATAATAATAGTACCTGTCTCTCAGCATTGTTGGAAGGATTGAATGAGAAAACTGTAGTGCTAATTTAACACAGTGTCTGTTATGTAATAAATATTTTATAAATATTAGTTATATTTATTATTATTATTATTATTATATGAATAGAAATTATATTAACTTCAGGAGAATTGATGAGGTTTCCAGGAAAGAGAGAGTGTAGCAGGAAAAGTAAAGGGAAAGGAAGGAGAGAGGAGGAAAAAAAGGAAGGAGAAAGAGACTACAAAAGTACATAGGAATTTTTCTGAGAAAGGGAAAAAAGATAGCTTGAACAGATTGCAGGGGTTCATAAAAGTTTTAAGGGAACATAAGGGAAATGAATATATTTAAAGGCATTAGGGGAAGAACCAGTCAATAGAGAAAGATGAAAGACTAGGAATTTGGGGGGAGGGTGACCAAAGGGACAGTCTGGAAGAGACAAGAAAAAATGGGATCATAGGCCCATGTACAAGTATTAGGTATTAGCTTTGGGAGGGAAAATTGCATGAATAAGAGATGATGTCAAATGATTTTGAGATGAAGAGAATGGGAAAAAGAGGGAATCTAAAACCTATTGCAAGAATTAGGACACAGAAGACAATAAATATTTGTCAATTGACAAGAATTTGTTTTTAGAATCTATATTAAGCACTATCGAAGTTTTAGAGACACAAAAGTTTTGAAACAGTGCCTAAATTGACACATTATTTAGTTTAGTGATGGCACAAAGCCATCTAATAATGCTTTAATAGCTAATGCTTTAAATAGAACTTCTGGTTATTCTTGCCAGTAGCCTTCCCACCTTGTCAGCAACCCTTAGATTCTTTCTATTTCTGTACAGTCAGGTCTCTCACTCCATGAGATAGGCTGGGACGTGATTCTGCTTATATTTGTGAAGAAAGTTATTGAACAAGGAGCCAGCAGCCTCCTAAAGTAATCTGAAAACCTGCCAACTTGCTTCATCAGCCAATTTTTGTTCAGCTTTTTTGATGTTCTTTGAAGACATTTATTGGGGGTGAATGTAGAAATAACAGTGAGGAAGGATTTTTTTTGCAAAGTCTAAAGAGTTTCTACAAGAAAAAAATGATCTTGGAATATAAGTACATATATAGTACTTATGTACAACAGTGATTTAAAATTTATTTTATGTTCTTGCTTTAAAAATGCTTATATCTGTGGTTTCATTAGTGTAGGGGACTGACAGTGTGTGGAAATCTCCAATGTGGATCAGCAACTCTTCTGTTGTTTGCCTTATATGATAGAAAATTTCTGAGGAAAGTCTTCCTTTTAGTCTTTATACATATGGCCACACATATACGAAGGAAATTTCTCAGATCTTTCACTGTCAGAGCATGGGATTCCATATATGAAGTTTGGAGAGACAGTAGATAAATAAATGAGAGCATCATCAGTCAAGAAATAATAGTTGAATCCATGGGAGTTGATGAAATGACCAATTAACTTAGAATAGAGGGAAAAGAGAAGGGAGCTCAGTTTGGAGCCCTGAGGGGTGATCTGGAGCAGCATCCAGCAAAAGAGGCAGAGAAGGAATAGTCACAGAAGAGAAAAATAAGGAGAGAAAGAGGGATGTCCCAAAAACTTAGCAGAAGAGATAGCAAGGAGAAGATGGTGATTGAAGTATCAAAAGCCATAGAAAGGTCAAGAAGGAGAACAGGCCGCTGGATTTGGCAATTAGAGAGATTGTTAACTTTGGAAAAAGCAGTTGCAATGGAATGAGAAGGTCAGAAGCCACTGAAGAGAGTTTAGAAGTGAAGGAGAAACAATTCATCAATGCCATTTCATCATATGAGACAGGGGAAGAAAAAAGTGACAGAGGCATCTGAGTGATGGGAGATGGAGGAGGCAAGAGAGAAGGGAGCTCCAGGCCAATGGCCTCCATTTTTAAATGAACTATGAGGCAAGGTTCTCTGCTATGAGGATTTTGGTAGGGGGAGCCATGGGAGGTTTGAGGAATTAAGTGGCTAGATGGCCCAGTGAATAAAGCATTGAACCTGGATCAGTGAGACTCATAGATTCAAATCAGGCCCGGATTCTTACTAGCTGCGTGGCCCTGGACAAGTCACTTATCTCTGTTCGCCTCCATTTTCTCATGTGTAAAATGAGGTGGAGAAGGAAATGGCAAACCACCCAAGAAAACCCAAATGGGGTCACGAAGAGTCATTCACAACCCAGAAGCAACAGAACTTTTGGAAAGTTCATTTCCAAAAAGGTTTGGAAAGTGGGAGAGTGCTTAGGATTGCCTAGCAGCAGTGAGAACCCACAGAAACTGTAACACATTTGCAGTGGATCCAAGTGCATGGCTTTCTGATTTTCTCCAGCTTTCTTCAGCAGTACATGTGTGTGATGGAGTGATCCAAGGCTGAGGCTTAGGAGGGTAAACTTGGTGATCCGATAAGGGAACAAGGAGCTCAAGAGAAGGGGACAGTGAGGAGTTTTAGTTCACCAAGGGGCCAAAATGAAATAAGGAGAGGATAGCCACTGAAGCAGTGGTGACCTGGGAAAGAATGGAAGGCTGGAAGGCAGTGGAGGTCCTGGTGAGGAGGAGCAGGTTTTGGAGAGGGAAGAGGGGGAATGGCAAAGAGATTGTCATCAAATAAGAGAATTTCAGGGATTGTAAACAGAATTGGTGCATTTGTGGGTGATGGAAAAAGAGGTCATGGGAAGTGATAAAATGATACTGAGGTGAGGGACTCGTGAGTCACTGAACTTCTCTGTTACATGTTACATTCTGTGAGGATTGAACTACATTATTTCCAGAGTGGTTTCTAGATTTAAAATCACAGCTCCTCACTTTGTTTCACATTCTTCTTTTAGGTGATATCCTTGCTGCTGTAAACGATGTGGATGTGACCACAGAGAACATAGAGAGAGTCTTATCTTGCATTCCAGGCCCTATGCAGGTACCATCCTTCTGTCCATTGTCTTATTCTGAATGTTTAACAAGTGATACATTCTATATTTGGACTTTTACTTTAAAGATATATGGAGACCAAAAAGCCTGATTTATTCCCTTCACATTCTGATCTTTTGTGCTCTAGAAGTTTTAATATTTAATTTAACTAAATTTCCAATTTGAATAATATGATTCCCTTTTTGTTGGAGGTAGTAGAAAAAGAAATGGGACATTATTTATACAAATAGAATTCTTCTAGATTCTCTATGTCACTTTCCCTCCAGGCTTCCTTCTGTTCCCTTAGGTGATGCAGTGGATAGAGCATAGGCTCTGGAGTCAGAAGTACCTGAGTTCAAATTCAGCCTTAAACACTTGATACCTACTAGTTGTTTGATCCTTAGGAAAGTCACTTAACCCTTCTTGCCTCCTTACCCCCCACAATGTTTCTTATGTATGGTGGCAGTTATATGATGGATGGATTGTAGTGGGAAGCAAATGGCCATGAGATAACAAGTAGGAGGTTATTGAATAATTTAGGGAGGGGGTAGTGGTGCAGTGGACAGAGTGCTAGGCCTGGAGTCAGGAAGACCTGAGTTCAAATCCAACCTCAGACACTTAATGTGTGACTCTGGACAAATCACTTAACCCTATCTGCCTCAGATCCTCTTCTGTAGAAATGAACTGGAGAAACAAATGGCAAAACCACTCCAGTATCTTTGCCAAGAAAACCCAAAAGAGATCACAATTAGTCAGACAGCGATGAAAAAATCTTTAAACAACAACGCAGTGTTAATGAGGCCTCAACACAGGTGGTATTGAGAGTACAGAGGGATCAGCTGAAGAAAGAATTCAAATTCAGATACCAAGAAAGAATTATACTCATACAAATCTTAGCAGTTCATTTAAAAGATAGGAGAACAGAGAATATAATATGCAGAAAGCTAAAGATAAATTATTACAACCAAGAACAATTTGCCCTGCAAAACTTGAGTATAATCTTACCGGGGAATGATGGATCTTTATAAGAAAGAGAGAACTTGTAAGCATTCTTAATTTAAAAGCCTATGCTAAGAAGAAACTGTGAGATGCAAACACAGGAACAAGAGAAACCTTGCTAAGTGAACAAATGGAAAGGGCTTTATAGTGGTGCAGTAATTCTCTTCTCATAAAAGTAAAAAAATCAAAGTTCATTTTAGAATCAAAGTTCATTTTAGAATCTTAGTGTCTTCAGTGATCTTGAAGGAAGAGGGTGGGGGAAGGTGGCTTATTTTTTATAATCAAGCACTCTAGAAGACTATTTAGATATGGAGAAAGAAGTAAGTTCAATACCATTTTCACTTCTTGAATTAAGACCCAAGAAAATTGAAGACAACACACTTACAGAATTTTGTATATAAATTTTGTGAATTCAAAAGGGAACAAACAGGGACAGGAGAGGAAAGTAGTATTATAGTTATTGCCTCATTTTATCCTCACATTACAAATAAGGAAATTGAGGCTAAGTGATTGGCCTAGAGTTACACAGTTGAAGTCAGTTCTTCCTGATCTTAAGTCCATCCCCCTATCCACTGTGCCACCTAGAAAGGTAAAAGATAAAGAGTTGAGGATCAATCCAACCATTCTGGAGAGTAATTTGGAACTACGTATGGCCAAAGGGCTATAAAACTGTGCATACCTTTTGACCCAGCAGTGTCTTTACTGGATCTGTACCCCAAGAAAATCATAAAGGAGGGAAAGGGATTCACATGTACAAAAATATTTGTAGCAAGTGGATGCCCAACAATTGGGGAATGGTTGACTAAGTTATGGTATATGAAGATAATGGAATATTATTATTCTATTTTTAAAAATGATGAGCACGCTGATTTTATAAAGGCCTGGAAAGAAAGATTTACATGAACTGAAGCTGATTTTAAAAAAAAAAAGAAGCAGAACCAGGAATACATTATACATAGTAACAATAGGATTGTGTGATAATCAACTATGAAGAACTTTGAATAGAAAACACTATCTTCATCCAGAAAGAGAATTCTGAAGACTGAATGTAAATCAATAATGCTATGTTCACTTTTTTTCTTTTCTGTTTTTTTTCCTCTCGTGATTTTCCCCTTTTGTTCTGATTTTTCTCTCCTAACAGGATTCATAAAAAAAGTGTATTAAAATTAATGTACATGTATAACAAGAAAAAAGAATAAAAACAATCTTTTAAAAGTTAAGGATCAGAATCTGGTCAAAGAAACAGTGGAACAGAAACAAATCATTCCTCTTTAATCAGCATCTTCTTTGTGACGAGAAGTGAGAAACAAAGAAAGAAAAATACATAAGTAAATAGTATAACAAAAAAATACACAATTAATAATGGGATGAATTCATCAATAAAATAAAAAAGGGTGGCAAAATGAACTAGAAACCAGAACCTAACAAGAAACACACTTGAAACATTCACATAGAGTTAAAATAAGAAAAATGTATTATGCCTTGGGTGAACTCAGAAAAATACAGGTAGAAATCATGATCTTGACATGACAAAAATAAAAATAGGGTTAAAAGAAATAAACAGGCAATCACAATGTGCTTAAAGATACCAAAGACAATGAAATAATATCAGTATATATATATATATATATATATATATATATACATAGAGAGAGGGAGAGAGATTAGTAATATACATATGCATTAACTGCCAGCATATATTTAAAAGAAATTTTAATTGAATTGTAGGAAAAATAACAGATAGTTGGGGACTTCATTTTATGCCTTTCAGACTTATGTAAGTCTAATAGAAAGATACAAAGAAATTAAGAATTTTTGAAAAGTTGGTTATGATTTACCTTAACAATACTGAAATGGAATCAAAAAGAGCATATATCTTTTCCATTTCTGCATGGCATCCTTACAAAAAAAAAAAATAACCACATGCTTATAAGCAGATGCAAAAAACCATAAATATTCAACATATTTTTATTTACCACAACACAAAGAAAATTATTATCAATAAAACACATTTAAAGAATGAATTTAAACTTAAATGGAGACTAAATACTTTAATCCTAAAGAATTAGTGGAGCAAAAAAACCCAATAATTTTATTTTTTAAAATGACAGTGAGAAATCCAAGATGACAGCCACCCAGCTGAATTCTCCAAACATTCCATTCCAAATAACTTTAAAATAACATCTCAAATCAAATTCTGAAGTGGCCAACCCAACAAAAAGTCAGGATGAGACATTTTTCCATTTAAGAAAACTTAAGAGGTTGGAAGGAGAAATCTGTGGCACCAGCATGGAGGCCTATTTGGAGCCTACACACATGATGGCAGCCACAGTGGTCACAGCAGAAGCTTTGGGAGCTCTCAGGCCAGAGACGGTAAGGAGGGAGGACAGTTGGTCATAAAGAGATTACTCTGCTTTCACTGGACATAGCCACTGCTGATTGGCAACTCAATTGCCCATATGCAGTTCTGGTCACAACAATACCAGGTCAGAGAGGAGCACTGGTGGGTAAGTCCCATGAGCAGAGACCCTGGTCACAGTTCCAAAGCAGAGAGAAGTGCTAGTCTCTATGACTTCTATAAAAACCAGAGCAGAGACTAAAAGACTAGTGACTATACCTGTCCCAGGATCACACCGACTTGGAAGCACCAGAAACCTGCAGACCCTCAGAAATAGCTTTGAAAACAACAGCAAGAAAAAGCCTAAAGTTTGGCATGATGTCCACTCAGGCAAACAGAGCTCAACTTTAACCTCAAGAAACAAAAATGTGCAAACAACAACAAATGAGAGAATTTGACCATAAAAAGATAATATGGTGGCAGGGAAGAACAAGATATAAACTCAGAAGACTATAGCCATATGAGAACAGCTACCAAAAAAAAAAAAAAAAAAACTCATAGAAAAATGCTATTTGGATCCAACCCCCAAAAAAAATTCTTGGAAAAGTTAAAGAAAATATGATAAAAGAAAAGTTAGAGAAAGAAATGGGAGTGATGCAAAAAAATTATGAAGAGAATTAATGTCATAGTAAACAAGGTAAAAAAAATGAAAATGATACCTTAAAAATAGAATTGATCGATGATAAATAAGGCACAAAAATCCACCAAAGAGAAAAAAACACCTTCAGAAGGAGAATTGAAGTACAAAATCTCACTGAAAAAAATAATTCCTTAAAAGTTAGCACCTAAAACAAATAGAGGCTAATGATTCCATGATATATCAAAAAAAAAAAAAAAAAAAACTAATAAAACAAAGTCAAAAGGTTGAAAAAATAAAAGAAATGTGACATCCCGTTGGGGGGAAAAAACATTTGACCTGGAAAATAGATTTAGGAAAAATATTTTTAAGAATATTAGACTATCTAAAATCTATGAAAAGAGAAAAATCTTAGACATCATATATCAAAAAAATTATCAAGGAAAACTGTTTTGGTATCTTAGATACAGAGAATAAAAAAGAAATTGAAAAATCCCAAAATGAAAACTCCCAGAAACATCATAAACAAATTCCAGAGCTGACAGTATTTTAAAGTCAGAAAGAAACACATCAAATTTTATGAAGCCATAATCCAGATCACACAAGATTTAGTGACTTTCAAATTAAAAGATCTGAGAACTTAGAATATACACTTTAAAAAGCAAAGGAACTAGGATTAAAACCAAGAATAATTTATCTAGAAAAACCAATATAATCCTTCGAGGGAAAAGAATGTGTCTAAAAATGAAATAGAAAACTTTCAAGCTTTTCTGAGTAAAAGGCCAGCTGAATAGGAAATTTGACATTCAAAAACAAAACAAAGAAGCATAAAAAGATGAACATGAGAGATTAATCATAAAGGAATTAATAAAGTTAAACTGTATATACATATATATATATATAATTTCTAAGAACTTTATCATTATTGGGGCAATTATAAGGAGTTTATGCTGATAGAGGGCATAGGTATGAACTGATTATGTTGGAATTCTCTCCCCAAAAGATGAAGGGATAAGAAAGGAGAAAGGAGAAATAGAATGAGGAAACTTTTCTCACATAAAAAAACACACAAAGAAGAACTTTCACAGTAATGGGGGAAATTTGGAGTGGGGCAATGCTTGAACCTACTCTTACTAGAATTGGTTCAAAGAGGGAAAACTATATACACACTCGGTTGTATAAAGAAATGTAATTTACCCCATAGGAAAATAGGAGAAAAGAAAATAAGAACAAGTAGGGATGATAAGAGGGAGGGTGAAGTTAAGAGAGACAGTGTTTAGAAGCAAAATAGACTTTTAAGGAGAGATAGGAGTAAAAAAAAAAAAAGAGAGAGAGAGAGGAAAGAAGAAAATGGTATGGAGGGAAATACACAGAAATAATGATTGAGGTCACTCATAAAATAGAAGCAGATAGACTGGATTAGGAACCAGAATCCAACAATGTGTTGTTTACAAGAGACATACTTGAAACAGAAAAACACAAAGAGTTAAAAATAAAGAATTGGAGTAAATTTGATATGCTACAGCTGAAATGAAAAAGGCAGGGGTAACAATAATCTCAAACATAGCAAAGCAAAGATATATCTAATTAAAAGATTAGGGAAACTACATTATACTAAAAGTTAATATAGACTATGAAGTAATATCAAAAAATTTTACATCAAGTTTCTCCTAAAGGCCTCATCTTTTAAATATATACTGAGTGCAGAACTGAGTCAAATTCCTAAAAATGAGAATCATTCTCCAATTGTAAATGGTCAAAGGATATAAACAGGCAGTTTTCGAAGAAGAAATCAAAATTATCTAGCCATATGAAAAAAAAAATGCTCCAAATTACTGTTGACCAGAGAAATTAAAATTAAAACAGTTTTGAGGTAAATGCTTTCAGAATGACAAATTCTAGAGAGAATAGGAGAAAAATAAGTACACTAATGAACCACTGGTGAAGAAGTTAATTGGTCCAAACAGTCTGGAGAGCAATTTGGGACTAAACCCAAAGGGCTGTGAACCTATGTATACTCTTTGATTCAGCAATAACATTTGAGATTTGTATCTCAAAAAGATCAAAGGGAAAAAAAGGAACTATATGAACAAAAACATTTATAGCAGCTTTTTGTGGTAGCAAAAACTTGGAAATTGAGGGGATATTCATCAATTGGGAAATGGCTGAACAAGTTCTAGCATGTGATTATTATAGAATACTATTAGTGCTATGAGAAATGACAAGGGGGGTTTCAGAAAAACCTGACAAGACTTATATGAGTAAGAAGAACTGAAAGATCATTATTCACAGTAAAAACAATGAAAGATCATTATACACAGTAAAAACAATGTTGAAATTATGATCGAGTGAAAGACTTGGCTACTCTGATTAATATAATGATTCAAGACAATTCCAAAGGTTTCATGATGAAAAAATTCTCTCTTTTTCTAAAAAAAGAGAACAAATGAACTCTGGATGCAAATTGAAATATGACTTCCTTTCTTTCTTTTTCTTTTTTTGCTTTTAAAAAATATGGCTATTAGGGAAATATATTTTATATGGGTAATCAATATCATATTACTTTCTCAGTGGATATGGGAAGGTATGGGAAGGAGGGAGAGAATTTGGAACTCAAAATTTAAAAAAGAAAAGAGTATTTGAAATAAATAATAAATTAATGTATTTAAAGAAAAGAAAATGACAATAAGATAACATAGAGAAACTTTCAAGATACAGTCAAAGTAGTTCTTAGGGGGAAATTTTTATCTTAACCCAAGAAAGAGCAAATCACTGACACTAGTGTAGTAGATGGATTGAAGTGAAGAAGGAGCACATGGAGATCACAAGGATAATTAGAGTAAGTGAGGTGGAAGTATGCTGATCCTTACGGAATAAAACTAGCCGAAATAACTGTGAAGTCCACCAGGGAGTTTTCAGCACAGGCTTTACCTGCCCAACCTGCTGCATTGCTGTGTCAGAGGAGGTATCTAGCATTCCATTTTGTGACATATATAAGCAAGGAGGTGCTATTTCCCAAGACAAGCTTAGAATAAGCCTAGTGGTGGTGGAGGCTCAGGGCAGAACTTAATGAGGAAATAGGAAAGGTCGCCTAGGACAGAGGAGGCAGGGTATGTTCTGGCCCCTACCTTCCTGTTACCAATCATGAGCAGAGTTTGGTAGGTTATGGCCCATTAACCTCAGAAAACCAAAGATGGTGTGTATCTGCCAATTGATGACCTTGTTGTTTTTAGGACATCTGGAATCCAAGCAGATAGGCAGGCAGGAGTGTTCCTAACCAGTCCAGAAACCAAGGGAGAAAGGAAAAAGACTCTATCCCAGAAGCCTAGCAAAAAAGTGGGACAGAGGGCATGGGACCCACTCTGTTCCTTGTCACTCTAAAAAAAAAAATCACCCAACAACCCAGTTATAAATGTTTTGGTACGCAATATATCCTTTCCTCTTTCTTTAATCTTCTTAGATTAGTTCTTGCAGTGGTCTTTGTGTATAGTTCAGTGACTTTAGGGGTATAGAATCAGATTGTTTTCTAGAAGGCTTGGACTACTTCAAAGTTCCACTACATTATTAGGGTGCCTATTTTTCCATGCCCTTCTACCCTCCCTCCTTCCCTACTTCCTTCCTTTCTTTGTCCTTTTTCTCCCTCCCTTCTTCCTTCCTTCCTTTCCTTTTTTATAGGTTTTTTTGGTCAATTTGCTATGCATAAGGTATGCCCTCAGAGTTATTTTTTATTTGCCTTTTTCTAATTACTAGTGATCTGGAGCATTTTTCAAATGAAGGCTAGCTCTTGTTTTTATATAACTGAATCAGGTTTTTATATAACTTTGGAGATTAGACCTTTTTCAGAGAAACTTGCTGAAATGACTTTTTCCCCAGATAATTGCATCCCTTCTAATTTCATTTGTATTAATTTTGTTTGGATAAAAGCTTTTCAATTTTGTGTAATCGAATTATCCATTTTATCCTTCTAAGATCCTCTCTATCCCTTGTGTGGTCATGAACTCTTGCTCCAGCCATAGTTGTGTTAGATATTAAATAGTTCTAGAGAAGCAAAGTAACTTGGGCAATATTGTCATTTTTAACATTAGCCCAACCCAACTATGACAATTAAAATCTCTCCAATTATTCACGCCTATTTTTTCTTTAAAGAATGCTTTATAATTATATTCATTCATATTCTTATGTGCCTTTGATAGCTGGACTTCCACCTGTGTGTTTATTTTATACATTTTCATAGTTTGCTGTTTCTTCTGGCTGGATTTTATTGATAGTATGTAGGAAGGCTGATGATTTGTGTGGGCTCATTTTATATCCTGCTACTTAGCTGAAGCTAATTCAGTTAATTTCATTAATTTTCTCTGGGGGGCAGCTAGGTGGCACAGTAGATAGAGCACCAGCCCTGAATTTAGGAGGACCTGAGTTCAAATTTGGTCTCGGATACTTAACACTTCTTAGCTGTGTGACCCTTGGCAAGTCACTTAACCCCAGCCTCAGGGGAAAAAACAAATTAATTTTCTCTGATTCCCTAAGTTACTGCTTCAGCTGACTGTGTTGTGACTCTTGGGGCTTCTATAAACCTAGGAAAGAGGAAGGAAGTGGTGTGATGGGCCCCTCATGGCCTTAT
This sequence comes from Sminthopsis crassicaudata, assembly GCF_048593235.1. Lineage (NCBI taxonomy): Eukaryota > Metazoa > Chordata > Mammalia > Dasyuromorphia > Dasyuridae > Sminthopsis > Sminthopsis crassicaudata. The sequence goes on along the minus strand of NC_133622.1, from coordinate 167,621,055 downwards.
CATAGTTAGAATCCTTAATTTAAGGAATTCAGAGAAGCGTGGAGAGATTTATAAGAGCCATTGCAAAAACTGACAGAACAGAACAGCATGTAGAGTGACTTTACACTGCAAATGAAGAGATTATTACGATCTGAGTTATTGAGGAAACTGAGACCCAGAGAGATTTTGTGATGGACTGAGATCATGCAAGTAGAAAGGATAGACTTGGATCTTAAATATAAATCTACTGACTCCATACGTAGCTTTTTTTTTTTAATATGTCTGTGTATATGTGTGTGCGTGTATGTGTATGTGTATATATAGAAATAACAATGTATGTATATAGAGAGGTATATATACATTTCACATAATATACATATATCTGCCACATTGTCAAATGATTTTTAAAAAAGTTTTAATTATACTTGAAATCAATTCACTAATTTCTGTTTATATATAACCAATCACCCAAAACTTCAACATTCTTGGGTTGCTGAACCCACTTTGCCCAAGCTAGAAAGGGAGTGCTATTTGAATGATTCTTTGAAGATTCTTAATCAAGATTCTGTTGTGTTTGGGGCTCATGGTATTGGATGGATGAGGAGAAATCACAAAATCATAGATTCAGAGCTCAGAAGGACCTTTAGAGATCTTCTGGTCCAGTCTCCTGATTTTTCAGAGGAAGAAACAGAGACCCTAAGAGGAAGACCAACTCATGGAATAAGTTTCTGAACCTAGGTTCCCCAAATCTAAATTAGGGCATTTTGTACCCCACCATTCAGCTAAGAAAAAAGGGGCTCTTTTGAGGCAGAAAGGAGGTTGAGTGGTTTGTGAAGGCTGCAGTTAAAGAAGGTTGATATTCATTTTAGGATTGTAGCACCTTAAGAAATCATTACTTTGTTTTGGTTTTTTGTTTTTGTTTTTGTCATTAATCTGCAAATCTAGGTTCTGTGTCTGTCCCCATTTAGTAAAACCTTCCCTATCTAAATCCCTCACCCAAAAACCCTACCAGAAAGACAACTTTGCCAAGATAGCAGAATAAAGAAAAGGACCCTACCTGAGCTTTCTCCTAAACCTCACCAAATATCTTTAAATAATGACTAAATAATCATTTGTGACAGAACCCACAAAAAGGCAGAGTGAAACAATTTTCCACCCAAAACAACTTAGTAGGTCATCAGGAAAATTCTGCTGCAGCAGGATGAGAGTGGAGCCCAGTCCAGCACAGGCTCCACCAGCATGGGTCCCAGCAAACCAGAAGCAGACCTCAAGGCAACTGAATACTGGCAGCAGTGGTGATTTCCAAACAGACCAGAGCACAGACTAAGAAAGTAGTAAACACTTTTCCTTAGGTCATATTACCTTGGAAGAACTGAACTATCCCTCCTTCAATCTGCCCTCTAATTTCAGAATTTAAGGTACTCAGAAGCAAAATATTTTGAAAGGGACAAGGTGAAAGAAAAGAACAAAATAAATGATGAGGTGGAGAAATAGTATGGCGGAGAATACAATTAACAAAAGTAACTTGAAAAAAATTTGAAGCAAATTTTTTTGATAAAGGCTTTTTTTTTCCAACTATGTAGAAAACTGAGTCAGATTTATAAAAATAAGTCATTCCCCAACTGTTAAGTGATAAAGAGGTAAGAATGGTTTTTAGATGAAATAATCAAAGCTCTTCATAGCCATATGAAAAAATGTTCTAACTCACTATTGATTGGAGAAATGCAAATTAAAACAATTCTGAGGTACTACCTCACACTTATTAGATTGATTTATAGGACAGAAAGAAGAAATTTTACAAATGGTGGAGGGGATGTGAGGAAAATGTGACATTAATACACTTTTGGTGAAGTTATGAACTGATTCAGTCATTCTGTAGAGCAATTTGTAACCACACCCAAGGGGCTTTAAAACCATGAATTCCCTTTGATGTAGCAATACCAAATCAGGTCTCAAAAAAGCTAAAAAACAAAAAATGAAGGGACCTATGTGTACAAAAATATTGATAGCACCTCTTTTCTGGAGAGCAAAGAATTTGGAATTGAGGAGATTCCCATCAAGTGGGGGATGGCTAAATAAATTGTGGTATGTGATTATTATAGAATACTGTTATATTAAAAGAAATGATGAGCAGCTGAGATACCACTACACACCTGTCATATTGGCTAAGATGACAGGAACAAATAATGATGAATGTTGGAGGGGATGTGGGAAAACTGGGACACTGATGCATTGTTGGTGGAGTTGTGAAAGAATCCAAACATTTTGGAGAGCAATCTGGAACTATGCCCCAAAAGTTATCAAACTGTGACTCAGCAGTGTTTCTATTGACCTTGTATCCCAAAGAGATCTTAAAGGAGGGAAAGGGACCCACATGTGCAAAAATGTTTGTGGCAGCCCTTTTTGTTGTGGTTAGAAAGTGGAAACTGAGTGGATGCCCATCAATTGGAGAATGGCTGAATAAATTGTGGTATATGAATATTATGGAATATTATTGTTCTGTAAGAAATGACCAACAGGATGATTTCAGAAAGGCCTGAAGAGACTTACATGATGATGCTGAGTGAATTGAGCAGAACCAGGAGATCATTATACACAGCAACAGCAAAATTATACAATGATCAATTCTGGCAGACGTGACTCTCTTCAACAATGAGATGATTCAAACCAGTTCCAGTTGTTTAGTGATAAAGAGAGTCAATTACACCCAGAGAGAGTATTGTGGGAGCTAAGTGTGGTTCACAACATAGTGTTCTCACTCTCTTTGTTGTTGTTTGCTTGCATTTTATTTTCTTTCGCAAATTTTTTTCCTTCCTTCTTGACCTGATTTTTCTTGTGCAGCAAGATAACTGTATAACTGTGTATACATATATTGGTTTTAACATATATTTTAACATATTTAATGTATTGGACTACCTGCTATCTAGGGGAGGAGGTGGGGGAAGGAGGGGAAAATTTGGAACAGAAGGTTTTGCAAGGATCAATGTTGAAAAATTAACCAGGCATATGTTTTGTAAATAAAAAGCTTTAATTTAAAAATGAGAGAAAAAAATGAATGAATTTTAAATTGTTCAAAATATTTAATGAAATAAAAATATTTAATAAAATTAAAAAAAAAACTTTAAATAAAAAAACTACTTTATTTTTCTTAAGGATTTTTAGGAGATTTTTGTGATCAATTTAGTCACAGATCTTCCTCCAGCCAATGGAATTCCTCTCTTCTGTTTCCATGCCCACAGCCTCTTGTCTTTTGTTCTCAGAGTTACCAGTACCTAGCATATATACTGTTTTTCCTCATCTGAGTTTTTGCCACCAGAATTGGAATGCTTTCCTTCCTTTGCTAGTTCCCTGTTTCAAGACAAGGCTCACCCTACTTTATCACCAACATCCCTGTGTGCCCCCACTTTAAGTTTGAACCTGAAAAACTGAGCAGAGAAACTGAGACAGACCTGGGAATTCCTAGTTCAGAAATCACTGGCATTCTGACACCTTTTTACCACAGAAGTAGAGCCAAGCTATTACTCTAGTTGGCTTTTTCCCTTCTTTCTTTTATTGTAATCATCCTAATCCTGAACTCTAAGAAAATCTACTTGCCCCCTCTTACTCTACGTAAGGTATTGCCTTTTTTTAAATTTTACTTTAATTTATTCATTCTGGACTTAACAAACACCAAACAAAACGTGTTTCAAATACACTGTGCAACAGAAGGAAGAGATTGTACATGAAATTGCAAATCTTCTGTTACATTGGTCCTTTTTGTCTTCTTAGATACATAATAGATTCAGCATGTAACTTTTAAGCTGTCCTGCTTGCTTTTGATTCCTTCTGTCCTTCCTTCTGTTCCCTACTCATTTTGTGGAGTTAGAGGGGCAGAGAGAAAGCTATCCCTAACCGTCTTTCTCTCCCACTTCCCTGCCAATTAAAAAAAACAAAACAAAACAAAACCAAATCCTTATAACAAATATGAATTATCAAACAAAATAAATTCCTACTTTGGTGAAGTCCAAAAATGTATGTCTCTTTCTGCATCTTGAGTCTGTCACTACTTCTTGTCAGAAAATGGTTAGCATTGTTTCTCTAGAGGATTTGGTCATTGCACTGATCAGAGTTCATCCTGAGTATTTCATCATGAGTCTTTTAGAATTGTGGTGGGTCATTATATTGATCACAGTTGTTAAGTCTTTCAGAGTTTTAATGAAAGCATTACAATCTCTCATTATTCCCAGATATTTTATTTTAGTAGAAATTGTTTTAGTTTTTGATTGTTTTGTGGTTATAAAACTACTGAATCACATATAATTTATTAGGGATAGGGACTGGATTCTTGATTTCCCTGATATAACCCTCAGGTAAGGCAACTCCCTCTTCCTCACCTACCTTTTACCAACGATAAGTTTTAAAAAGATGCCTGGAGAGCTGAAAAGTGTTCATTATTAGTTTTGATCCCTGATTATTTTGTTTATTTTTTGAATGAAGTTGGATAAAACTACAATTAAAAAGCTAGATGGGAGCCTAAAAATCTTTTGGTCTAACCTCCAGATTTGAGGAAACAAAGGTCCAGAAAGGAAAGCAAGGCCCAGAAAAATTGGATTCAAATGCAAATCCAGTGTTAACTTTTGTTAGTTCTTGTACTTTGTAGGCAAAGTATACCTGATAGTAGGGAAATATGGACCTATGCATGGGGCCTTTTAAGAGCAGATAATTTCTGCTCCTGAATGATCAATTATATGCATCCTGTGTGTATTATACAAACAGCATACATGTCATGCATATCTGTACACCATATGTTCATAGAAACTACAACTGCTGAAAAATCAAAATGTTATTTTGATTAATAGGTGAAACTGACATTTGAAATAGCAAAGACCAGGCAAAAAGAAGCCAGTCAGCCCAAACAGAAGAAGGCCCAAACTACCACTAGTGACTTAGTCAGACTCCTCTGGGGTGAAGAGGTCCAGGAACTTCAGCAGAACCTCCAAAGCGTCCCTCACATCATCATGTATCTCACTCTCCAGATGGACTCTGAGACACTGAAGGATGAGGTAAGTGTACTGGACCAGGTACCAGGGACAAAAGAATTAGTTTTCCAAGAGGCATTTTCTAGAGTGCAAATTAGTAATCATTGGAAATAGATTGACTTTTTTATCTCTTTCAGTAACAGACCAGGAGGACACAGAGAACAAATTTTTTTTCATTTTACTTTAGTTTATTCATTCTGGACTTAACAAATACCAAATAAACCGTGTTTCAAATACACTGTGCAACAGAAGGAAGAGATTGTACATGAAATTGCAAATCTTCTGTTACGTTGGCCCTTTTTGTCTTCTTAGATACATAATAAATTCAGAACTCTTATTTTCTTAATTGCATAAATACCTTCTTTGTCCACTGGGTGTCTCATTGGAAGCCTGGCTTAAGGGACCTCCTGCAGGAGAAGGGAGGGCCTGGTCAGCATTGAGCCCTGAGCTCTAAGGCCCAAAGATGAGTTCTTTTCAGAAAGGAATAAATCAGAATTCTGCCTTTATATACATTTGGAGAGAATGGTTGGATTTTTTTTTCCTAACCAATAAAACACATAAGGTGAAAAATAGCATCTAGCCTGTAAGCCTAGAAAATGAACCCAGACAGTATATAATAACTGAGAATTAGGGTCCACATGAACTTTGGAATTTAAATTGGTTAATAATGTCAATGATCTGCTCTCCTTCTTAATGAGTGATGGCATGATTATTCATCTCTCTTTTAGTGGCTCCTTAATACAAAAGGTCAGATATAGTATAAATAGATAATTTAGAAAGCCTAAAGTATAACAGAGTTCTTAATTCTTAAGAACAATAATAAAATTTAAGTGCTTAGATTCTAAGGTATCTTCATTTATCTTCAGTCCTAGGTGAATAATTAGATAGTTCTGGGTTGTAATTATCTTCAGGGTGACATGAATTTTCCTGTATTTTTTAACTCTACATTTAGTTGCCTAGGCAGCCTTTTAGCACATCACATCTCAAGTCATTACTTAAAGGAACCACAATTTCTTGGTGTAGGGGTCCTTACCAGCTCATATCACAGCTTTTCTGTGCCTTAGGAGATGGATGCATGAGATACTGTGACCAAAAATATCCATTCCCTGGTTGCCAACCTTAGTAATAAGTCTCTGAACTAGGGAAGTTAGATCGTCCTAGAATGACAGTCCATTCCTGACCTGCCATCCAAATAAGTGCTCAATTTGCATAGCCTTAGAAAACCCAGGGTCCCCTTCAGCAAGAGTAAACTATTAAAGGGAACTCGAGGTCTTACTTTATCAATATGGCATAACAGAGACATAAATAAATGTCAATCCTATCTGCTTGAAGCATTAACTAATAAAAATCAATTTCATCCTTTCAAGTAATTGATTTGCTTATTGTTTATTAAATAATAGTATTGATCTCATAACTATTATACAAATATCACATATCTTATTTTTTCATCAAAGGGCTATTTAGCAAACCACTGGAATGGTCCAATTTGAGTTCAATGACACCTCTTTGCTCCTGCCAGATTGAAAGGCTGAGAGAGTAACTAATGTTTCTTTGCCAGAAGTATTAGGTTGGTCAGAAGGAAAGGTTTCTTCATTTTGTCTGTTTTTTGTATCCTGATGAAGTTAATCACTGAAATGATAAAGGAGGGATTTGTTCATGCTTGCTTTTCACTAGGCTTTTTTTGTGTTCTGGAAATGAGAGGGCCTCAGAACCTAAAGTTCTCATTGTAAGACATACAAGGCGGGATAGACATTTTCTAGCTGGGATTGGCAAGCACAGCCTTAAACTTTCTAACTCATTGGTAGGTAAAATGTGACCAGGATCTTTTGTCATCTTTGAATGTCTTTCCATGGGAAAGTCTATAGATGTTTCTCAGAGGAACAGCATGAAGATTTTATTTGTAGATCAAGAAAAGATTCTTCTTGGCTCTGGCACAACAGCAAAGTTTAGTAGAGGTGCATTTTCATTGTTGAGATTGGCAAATGTGGAAAATCTGCTAATTGTCACCCTACTAACAAGCAATTCAAAACCCAGCTAATTAAATTGGCTAAGAGCTAAAGGCTGTGGAACTTGCCAAGTCTTTTAATGAGGAGACTTTTAATCCATTTGAAAGAAGGAATTATCCTAAAAGTCTTTGTTACCTTTGCTAAGCTTTGGCATTACTTATTTACTAAAGAATATAGCAGGGTCGTTTTAGTTACTAATGAAAATTTTCATAATATTTTTTGCCTTTTTAACATGAAATTCTTTGGCCACTAGTCTGCAGCAGGTGTTCCTCATCGCTAATTTGAGGAGATAGTAGCTTTCCTGTTTTATCAGTTTTCAGCATTTTGGATAATGGTGACATATCCTTCTTTCTCAGTCAAGCATTACATGGGTGACATTCATCTGTTAAAAAAAATCTCATTTAAGATGATTTATAATTCTGGTTTAAATTCTAGTAGCATTCCAAGAAATCATTTATTAAGCAGAACTTGGTTATGTGCATCCAAAATATAGCACATTGTGAGAATACTTAATACATGTTAAAACAAATGTGTTTCAAATACATTATTATCTTTATAAATATGTAAGAGCTGGCATACTGTGCTCACAATGACATCTAGTGCATAGAGACCAAACCAAGAAATAGAAAACCAGTGAAACTTGAAGGAAACTGAAGGAAATTGTGACCTACAAAAGGTTATTTTGTTCTTTATGAAGAGCACGATAATTTTCTTTCTGGATTTAATAATGTTATTTAAGCTTCAGGTAGAAATGAAAGGCAGTGTGATGGAGTGGTTAGGGAACAGACCTCTGAGCCAAGAAGTCTTTGGGTTCAGACCTCCCTTGGATGCACACTGGCTGGGGAATCCTGGGCAAATGACTTCTCAGTATTCTAGGCAACTCTCTAAGACTAGGAATTGCAGAGAAGGAACCAAGCTGTATTGGTAGAGGAAATTTCCTCACCCAGGAGTTCCTTAAAGCTAGAAAATCTCAGATCAAGTCTAAACAAGAAAGAAGAAGTTATGTTGCAAAATGAATTTTCTGTGAGTGTCTGAAAGGGTTTTATTTATTTTTATTTTTATTGTTGTCACAAAAGAAAGGTATTCTCCAGGTATCCTTGCTCACTCAACCAGGATGTCACTGAATCAATAAATTTGTGATTTGTTGTCCCTTGATTCCATAAAAAGTACTTGTGCTTTTGAAACACATAAAGTGTTGTATCCCTGCACAGTATCATCACTTCTACTTGTGATGAGTATCAGGAACAGTCAGATTCTGTACCACTCCCAGGTGGGCAAACCACTTTTCCACAGTGATGGTGCAGGACGTGGACTCCATGAAAGTGATTCACTTGTTTTTTCCTTTGTACCCCTTTGTACACTATTTGGCATACAGTAGACTTTGCATCAGTGCTAACTGAATTGAACTGTCCCCATTTTACACTGAAACTGAGGCTCTCTAAGGTTTAATGACTTGTCCATTGCCACACAACCAGTTAAGTGTTTAAGGAGGGATTTTGAACCTAGTTTTCCAAATTCTGGGTGTTTAGATTCAGCAACATATTTGTCATGTGCCTGTACTTCTCACATTTAGCAACTAGGTGGGCAATGATTAGAACACTGGGCCTGGAATCAGGAAGCCCTGGAACGCCTGGAATCAATTCATCCTCAGAAAGATTTCTAAGAGTCACATATGAACATCCAAGGTGTTACCAGGAATTCTAGTGTCTGGGACAAAATTATTTGAGCTCCAGGATGGTATCCAAGGTAGGACTGTTCCCATCTATGGTTCTGGCATGTTAGAGATTGAGGAGATGAGAGCTAAGGATGAAGACCTAGAAGGCAAGGCTATTTAGAGGGTGTAGAGATGTGAGGGAAGAAGAGAAGACTGAGAGCTTGCCAGATACTTATTAGGGAGGAAGAGGGAGAAAATGTGATCTATAGTTCCTCAGATGAATACAGTAGGGATCTGGTGAACTTAAAGAAAAGATGGTGGCTGAGTGCGGGTAGCAGCAGAAGGGTCTGCAGTTGGCATTGGGAGGCACTTAAATGTCAAGGGTATCACAGCCTTTGAAAGAGCACCAAGAAATATGGGTTCTTTAGGAGAAGAGCTGGGTTTCCATGAGCCCCAGAAGGTAGAAGGAATAAAATCCTAAAGTCATGGATTAAACCTGGAATGAACCCCAAAGGGCATCTAGCCAATGACAATGGAGAGCCTAAGGCCTGGAAAGATTGCATAGGTCAGAGAATTGACAAGGTGAATATTAGGTCTTTTCACAAGAAATCTGACAATTTTTCCAGATTTTCATACTACAAATGAAGGCAATTCTTCACAGAGTACAATAGAAAGAGAGAGCAGGGGAGAATAGTGACAAGAGAAGACTAGGACTAACTTTACTATAAGAGGGAGGGAGGAAGGCCAGCAAATAGTAGTCATATCACCTTTAATATTCATCTCAGCTGAGAAAGATGTATATAACACTGCCATGTTCAGAAGATGGCTGAGCTATGGCAACTCCATGTCCTTATTAAGAAGTGAGCCATTCAGCTTTGTAAGTAGGAAATCATGCCCCTGGGTCCTTCTGCTTCTGGGACAAATCCCCTCTTGCCAAATCCATGAGAATGCATGTATATAGAAACAAAAGTAAAATGTTTATCAGGAATGTTTTCTAGACTTGAAAAAGAGTTGAAAATTCATTTAGAATTCTTTCCATATAGTTATCACTAATTAGTAAACACATTTTCATTATAATACAGTTTTGTTGCCTATAACTTAATTTTCAAGTCAATTTTTTTTTGTATGTTTGAAATACTTAAAATACATGTGATTTCATTGTATGGTATTCCCTCTACCAGTCCTGCGCCTTCTACTACTCAGTAATAGTTCATGAAGAATTAATTTGGTCCTTCTGCCAACCTGTTAATGGCATTCTCCTAAAGAAACCAAGCTGATTCACACACACACACACACACACACCCCTCACACAGGTCATCCATTCCAGGTTAGATACCTGTCCTACCTTTTGAGAGCCCAAGTGTTAAGTGAAATATAATAAAAAACAAAGATTGAATTTCCAAGTCTGAAATTTCAGTCTAATGTGAATAAAAATAGTTGTTGGCATTAAGTAACCATTTAGCTGTTTTATATGGGACTATTAAAATTATTTGGAAATACTGACTTACCAATTTTGAATCTTACTGATTATGTCTTTAATTCTTGTTAATTATACAGCAGGAAATTATTTACCATTATCCAATATCTGAAGCATCTCAGAAACTTAAAAGTGTAAGAGGAATATTTCTAACCCTCTGTGACATGCTGGAAAATGTAGCTGGAACACATGTTACCAGGTAATATCAATTTATATTTCATGCAAATTTTTTTCTGCTTTGCAAATTGTCTGTCTTAGTCTTGATCAGAGGAAAAAATGCCAATAAAAGAACACTCACATTAACAAAAATACCTGCAAATGTCTTTTCATGAAAGAAGCTTTCATTGTGAAGACCTTTTAAATATTAACGAGTTATGTGATTTACAGCCAAAAGGAACTTCAGAAGCTGTCTTCATTTTGCAGAGAAAAAAACTGAACTGTCCAATTTAAACTCAGGTCTAGTGTTTTCTCCACTATTTATTTCCAGTTCATTGAAATCCAGGATTTTTCAGATTCATCACATTAGGATCATAGGATGTAGCGTTTATGTGGATCTCTAAGGTTACCTTTTGCAAGCTCCTCTTTTCAGACCTAAGGAATGTAAGTGATTTGACAAAGTTCACATCAGTAGTAAACATCAAAGATGAGATTCAATCCTGAGCCCTCAGATCTAGGACTTTCTATTTACTACAGACACTGACTCCTCACACCTTCTGAGTACCAGCATACCCAACAAACTACTCTCAACTAGCCTCATCACCGATGCTTTTTCTAGACAGCTGCCATATTGTTATTCCTAATGCACTGGTCTGCCATCCTCCTTCTTCAGAAGCACCTGTGACTTTTGTTTCCTTTAGGAAAATATATTGACTCCTCTATTGGATCTTAGGAGGGGTCTGGAAGCCCACCTCTTGGCATTCACTGTTGAGAAGGTATATGTCCCTGGCTAGAAATCTGCTGTATCACAGGTCTGAATTGGAAACAAGCTTGATATTAGTGTAGCTGTAGAATGCAGTGGAATATTATTGCTCCATAAGAAATGATGAAAGGGGAAGATTCAGAGAAAACCAGAAAGACTTAAATGAACTGAGGCAATGAAGTAAATCAAACCAAATCAGCAGTTTATACATTGAATACAATATTCTAAGTTTTCATTTTATTTTTTTATTAAAAAGCTTTTCTTTCTCTCTTTCTAACTCCCCCAATTCAAAAGAAAACCCAAATCCTTGTAATCTATGCTTAGTAAAACCAAATTCCCACATGATCTGTATTCAAAAATGTTTCATTTTGCATATTGAATCCATCACCTCTCTGAATGACTAAAAAGCTCCTGTGGCTCCTATTGCCTTTAGGATAACATTATAAACTCCTCTACTGGATCTTAGAAGGGGTCTAGAAGCCCACCTCCTGGCATTTACTATTGAGAAGGTACATGTTTCTGGCTAGGAAGAAAAACAACCTTGAAAGATCTCATGAAGTCAGGTTATTTTATTTACCAAATCACCTCAGAAAACTGGTGATTAAATCATACTTTTCACCCCTTCTTAGAGAGATAATGGCCTATGGGTGGCAGAATGAGTCATATATCTTCAAGCATGACCAATGTATCTATTTGTATTCCTTTATTATACTTTTTTTTTTTTAACAAGGGAAGGCATCTCGGGACAGAAGGTGGGAAGGCAGTAATGACTGAGGAAGTGACAGAATAAAGATGGTAATGCCAAAAAAAGAAAGAAAATAACATTGGAACATTTTAAAACACCAAAGAGAATAATAGGAAGTCAAGAAGGGAACAATGACAAACAAGGAGTGTAGTGTTGTTATTGCCAAGTTAAATGTAATACATAATTTTCAAGAGGCACAGGGTGGCACAGTAGACAGAATGTTGGGTCTAGAATCAGGAAAATTTGAATTCAAATCTAAACAGTTATTAGCTTTATAACATGGGGCAAGTCACTTAATCTCTGTGTAACATCTCCTCATCTGTAAAATGAAAACAATAATAGCACCTTCCTCAGGATTGTTATGAGGATCAAATGAAATAATAATTGGGACTTATCACAAAGTAAGTGCAATACAAATGTTAGCAGCTATTATTATTAAAAAGTTGTACATAGTAGAGGTACATTATTTCACATAAAAGCACTTTTTCCATTATTTTCTTAAATATGAAAATGTTTATACATGATTATCAGGTTTACAATAAAAAAGAAAATTTCATTTTTAATAAAATTATATTGACTTCATATCTTTAAATTATCATAGGAATATGAGTCATTGTAGGGAAGCATAGTTTGAGTATTATTCTGTTTATGTGACTCCTCATCTCCATGGTGAGCCACTAGCCCTTGCTCTCATTAAGAATAGAAACCATTTTCAAAATTATGTGTCATTCTTTAGAATCTAGAAAAAAATTTAGAAAAAGTGTTTGACATTAGTCTTATTTTAAGTTCATGATTTGACCATCTCTATACCATGCTACCCATACTCATGCCATCATCCTCATGCCTGGCCCCCCCCCCAGAATTTTGGCTCTGTTCCTGGAAAACCAGGCTCCAGTAGGTCAAATTTCGACTTTTCCTCCCAGAACCAGACCTCCCTGCCATTTCCTAGGTTACTGTTCCATGTCACTATGAGGGTACATTCCCTTCTCCCTTTTGTAGTCCCTTTGTGTGTTGTCTTACCACATTCAATTATGAGTTCCTAGAGGGCAGAAATTGTCTTGCTTGCTTCTATTTGTGTCTCTAGTGCTCAGCACAGTGCCTTCTCTTAAGAAATGCTTTTTATCTCTAACTACCACCCCCTTCAAACTAATCTCTCCTCCCTTAAAGCTTTCCACATAGCCTCTGTTCTCTCCTCTCACACTAACTTAGTAACCTCGTGGAGCCTTCCTTTTGACTTCATAGCTGACTGAAATGGTTCACTCTGAGCTTCGGTTACAAATGATGTGTTTATTTCTGGTATTGGACTGGTGCTTAGTAAACACTCCATTGAGTTAAATCTTTTAAGTGGAAAAACATGTAAACAACTAAGTGCAACTAAGAGCCTTGTGGTGGGCACTAAAGATGCAAGACAAAAGTTAAGCAATCTCTGCCCTCCAGGAATTTAGGAGAAGAAGCAATTTATTTACTCAGAGTAATGTCAGCATCAATGAGAAAATCTTAAAAACTGGAAGGACCCAGGAAAAGGTTCATGAAGGAAGCTTCGAGAGAAGCTTGAGTGAGGGTCCTTGAGGCAGAGGGGAGAGAGAGAAGCATCCCACATGGGGGTAACCTTATGCAGGGTTCTATATGTAGGAGACAGGGGACCACTTATATGGAAGTCGGGGAGAGGGATGATGTGGTGACTTTTGATGCTCATCTTTCTGGAGCCTAAGTCATCTTCAGTGTTGTGAAAAAACAGTTGTTGAGCGTTCTGACAGAATGGTGGCTTGTTTGCCTGTAACATTCTGGAGTCTGTCCTTTGCTCCCTGGCATTACTTACTAAGAAGAACATTCAGAAAATATGCTTTGTTTTCTGTTGCCAATTTGCTGCTGAGAGAAAGAGAGAAGAAGGAAAGCCAGAAGATACTCTTCTCCATTGTGCCTGTTGTGGCTGAGAAGTGCAGGAGGAGAACCCTGCCACAGGAATTGAATTAGAGAGGTCTTTGCCAGTGTCAATATGATGCAGGCTGCCTTTCCTTAAAGTTTGTAACACTGTTTCAGCCAAAGGCACCATCTAAGTATGAAACTAGCAGTGATAGAATTGCTCTCTAGGAGCAAGCCCAGCTGAGAAGCAGAATAGTATAAAATCAGAACATCAGAGAAGGCTCAGACCAGCAGATCAGTGCATCAGTTAAAATGCCATGTGTGACAAAGTGTTCTGATCCACAACACAAGTCATCTTCCCCCAAATCTCCCCACGCTAGAATGAAAGTTCATTCCAAGTAGATATTATTTCATTCTTTGTACTTGTATTCATAGTGCTCTGGCAATAGGAAGTACTTAATAAATACTTGATAATTGATCGTTGAGCTCAGCTTATAATAAAAGCATTTTTTCCATAAATGAGAAGCTATTGTCATCAAGGAACTTTTATGGGCAGTTGCTTAGGGATGTTATTGAAGGCTGCAGTTCACAAGTTGTGAGTTGTCTTGGCCACATGTATGATTTATTACTCTAGGACTTTTAAGTATGATGACCACTCTCAACATAGACAACATTGGAAGGAGGATGTGATTCAGGTTTATAGGCAGAATGTTATATAAATATTATGTGTTGTTTGGTTGCTGGTTTGGGTTAGTTTTTTGGTTGTTGTTTATTAAGTATTACTGAGAGCTCTATTTGTAGGAACTAAACAGGTAAGGACTCTTAAAGTTACTCACAAATTTTAACTCGGATCTTGAAAATATTTCCCTCTAGGAAAGCCCCAACTTGCCAGCATGGTGACATGTCAAAGGGAAAGGAGCAATGGAAAGAATGGGGCGGGGGGGGAAGTCTCCAACTACTACATTTTGAGTTGGCTCTTAGCCGATACCACATATAACACACATTTAACAGGCTAGTTTGACTAGTATTGAGAGTCTACAAAGGGAAATCATGAAGTGAGATTAGAAAGGACAACTGAGGCTAGATTGCAATAGGATTTACATGCCAATCTTAAGATTTTGTATTTCATTCTTATCTTGGCACAGAGCCAGCAAATTTTCATGTAGGGAGGAGAATATTTAATCAGCTCTGTGTAGTCAACATTTCAGTTTGGCAGCTGTGTGGAGGAGAGAATAAAGAAAGGAGAGACCAGAAGTGGGGACACAAAACTACAAAGCATTTGTCCCACCAAGAGGTGTGAACAAGATTAAAGGCTGTGTGTGAGCTGAGCGAAGGGGACAGACGTGAGAGATGTTGGGGAGCTACGTCAGCTTGTAGCTGATGGGCATTAGGGGAAGAGCCAAGGAGAATTCCCAGACATTGAACTTGGAGAATTAGAGCAATAGTAATGCCATCAGTATCAAAGGGTGACAATGTATTATAGAGCTCGAGTATCCAACAAACAGACACTACAGTATGCTGGGCTATTAATTAATTCCAGAATACACTAAAACACACACCCATCTGTCTGCAATCATGGACTTCTCTGGACTTCAGTTTCCAAAAGCCTAAAATGAGGGAGTTAATTTAGTCCCTGCTAGCTGGAAATTCTATGGACCAAGTCTATCTAATCCTCTGCACCAAGGCGAAGCTCAGTAAATATGATCTGATTTTCCTATTGATTTTTAAGGTTAATTATGTCATATAAATGTATTATTTATGTGTGAGCAGGAGCATTAAAACATTTTAATATTGTTAACTTGTCTGAAAGTTCTCTGTATAGAAATGTTTTGCATAATTCTTAGTAGAAAACTTCCATGGTACAATTTTATTTGATATCTATATGTTGTTGGTCATTGACTATTATTAAATTATAGTTCTGAAAAAATGTATAATGTACTTAAATACATATTTTATTTACATATAATGTCTTACCTCCTCTGTGTCATAGTCATATTTCGGGGAATCTGCTATCCATAAAACACACCATATGTAATATTATATGAATAAGACCCCTTATTTGTAATTTCATAATCTTTATGAATATATTGACTTTCTGACATGATTTTTCTAGCTCATCGCTTTCTTTAAATGAAAAACTAGTACATGTGGCTTACTGGAAAGAAGATGACAAATTGTTATTGATTGGACTTCCTGCAGAACAGTAAGTTGAATGTTTTTTTTTCTTTTATGCTTTGAAATCAGTCATAAATTACACTTTTCATAAGGTATATTTTAATTTCAAATGTTTAATTTTTAGTCTAAAGATAAATTGCCTGATGTTCAAAACTAATGTACAGATGCCAGAGAGGGCATGAGATTATGTTTGGTTTTGTTAGAATATATTAGGTATACTCCTAGTAAACAAATCCATGTTTTAGTTATTAATTATTAAGTCTGTTGAGATTTTTTTTCTTCAGAGACAACCTTATTTCAGAGACTTTTCCAGCAATAACCCAGATCCCTACTTTTGTCACATATATTTATTTGGTGAATCCAGTATCCTGACAAGTCCTAATTCTACTGTATTCTTCCCTAATTCTTTCCTCTTTAAATTCTCTTCCATATTTAGGAGTAAAGTGCAAAGGCCATATCATGTTATGACTTCAACATCTTAGAAGTATAAAAACTCTTTTTGGCAAGACTGACTTGTCCAATTGTGTATCAACAGCAACAATACTGTGTATCTTCACATCATCTCTTCCCTTCCTTACAAATCAAAAATATTCCTTAATATTTGGGGATGTGCCCTTTTGTGCTTAATTAACCTATTTTGTATTTCTGTGATATAATTTACAACAGCATTGAAAGTAGAAAGCCAGATTAGTTGGGATGTTGAGAATAATCCCAGAGAAGAGGGTTTAGCCACCCCTGCTTATGTTGATCTCAACTTCCCTCTAGTAGCCCAGCCTTAGAAATCTGATTACTTCTTATCTTCCAAAGGAAGATCAAAGACACATGGAAGTGAGGATTTTATAAGAGTAAAAGAGTTTTAGAGAACCCAATCAACAGGTACATGTTCTACTCTGGACTCTATCAAGTATCCAGGGACAAACTGGTGATTGTATTTTTTAGCCTCGTTTTAATAATGCAGGAAGGAGCAGAGTTCTTTTTTTAATGATGATAAATACCTTGTTGATCACAAAGCTTTCATTACATAGCAGGATTTTCAAAGGAGGCTTTGAGGAAAGCACCCCTTCTGGATAAAAGTGATCAAGAAGTAACCCAAGAGAGGGAAAACAACAAACTGATGTGATGAAATATAAGTATGTGGGGGAGGGAAGAAATATTTCAAATATTTTTGAGGAAAGGTCTTGCTGAAACCTCCCAAGAAAAGATGGTGGCTTACTCTGTCATGATTATGTTAATGCCAGTGCAGCCTGAAATCAGAAAGACCTGAGTTCAGATCCAGTCTCAGTCATGTCCTATATATAACTCTAGGCAAGCCATTTCACTTGTCTGCTTCATTCTTCCACTGGGGGAAATAGTAGTTTTTGAGTTTTTGAGGCTCAGATGAGATAGTATTTGTAAAAAGAGCCTAGCACTTAATAAACACTTAATAAATGTTTCCTTCCTTTTTCCTGTTATTAGTTTCCTAGTTTTTCTCCTTGAAGGGAGGATATGGTGATGTTCTGGAGAGTGTGGCAACCTCAAGTTTGGCCTCCTCGTTGGAAAAATGAATGAATGAATGAAATGGCTAAAAGAAAGAAAAAACATTTATTAAACATTTACTTTTTGCCAAACACTATACTGAGCGCTGGAGATACAAATAGAAAAATCAAGATGGCCCCTGCTTTCCAAGAGTTTACACTCTTAAGTTGAGGATATAACACATAAAAGAAAGTTCAGATCTGAGAGTCCTTCAGGTTTAACTTTAGGGTGAATGGCAAGGCCCAGGGGTGCTTAAATTACATTAGCTGGTCAGATGATAGTGCTGAGAGTTCTGGAGGGAATAGAGGCAAGACAGCTGGTAGGCTTGGTGGGTCTCCATCCCCCCAAACTCCCATCTCATCCAAGCACTGGGGCAGTTCAGCACCTTGGACAAGGGCAGAGGCTTGGGGAGCAAACACAGGGATTAGGTCAGGCCTGGCCATTTCCCTGGCCATCCCAGATGGGTTTCAGTTGGTGAAACTGAAAAAGCAAAGTGCTTTTTAGTGAGTTTGTGGATTCAGAGAGAAGTGAATAAAACCCAAAATGAAATAGTCCAGAGTGAATGGACTGGGGTAAATAGCCCACTGAGAAAGAGCAAAGGCAATAAGAGGATATAAAGTAGAGTCTAAAGGAAGGAAATATCGCAAGAGCAGATCTTAGAAGAGGGACTCTACTCAAAAATTGAGTAGAGGATTCTAAAGGGTTTATGTGTACTAAGCAAAAGCCAAGCTGATGGTCAGCTGGCTGCAGCCCAGATTAATTAAGCATAGGCTTTGTGCAGAAGTCTGTGTCTTGGGGAGATAACAAAGATTACATCAGATATAGACCGACCCTCACAGAGCTCAGTCATGTCAAGTGCAAATAACCAGAGGAAAGAGCAAAAGTCCTCCAGCATATACAAATAAAGATCCTGTTCCCTCGGGAATCTCAAGGACTTAAAGAAAAACTTGGGCATACACCACTGGGAGATCAGCCAAAACAGACTCTAAGGACAGGTTCGACAAACAAAGGAAGGGAATACTGGAGTGTTTCATATTCCCTGTTCCCCCTCTTAGCAACACAGCATCAGAGAAATTTTGTCCCAGGGTCAAGAAACTTTCTGGAAGGAGCCAAAAAATAAATATTGTAAGCTTTGTGAACCAAGAGGCAAAATTGATTGTGTTGGATAGCTATATATACAAGAGAGAAGTTTTCTATATTTTTACTGGTAAAATTAAAATTAATAATAATTGAATGCAAATTTTATAATATAGTTTTATTGATTAGAAGAGGGCATTTCTTGGTGACATTTTTATTAATTGGGGTTCATAATTTGTGTAACCTATCATCAAAATGGATTGCAAACATCCTTTTGTTAATTCTGATTTGTCATGAGATTTTATGTATTTCATCCTTGAAATGACTTTTCATACAGATAGGTGCTGCCAAATGCCTATATCAGTCCTAAAGCATGTGATTTTCATTGAATGTATTCATCACTTAGAAAAGGCATTTAGAAAATTCTGTTAGATTCTTCTCTTGATATTTTCCATAGGTAGAAATCCCCCAACTGCACAGTTAAATAAATTAATTTTGCAACATGCAAGTCAAGAGAATAGTAAACATACCTCTCCTTAGATCATACCATCTTGGAAGAACTGAAAACTTAAAGGTTTCTAGGAAGGATTTCTGATCTCACCCCCAAACCTATAGCCAACTGAGAAGAGAAGATGGACTTGTCAAGAAAGCCATTCTTAGCTATTTGGGGAGCCTAAGGTTACCTGGGTCTCTTGTGGAAGTGTGAGCCATTGCACTTGCATCGAGTTCTGAAAAATGCTCCTAGAGCTGGAGTTTATGCTCAGAAAATAGATGCACTATAAATTTGTGTTGTAATGGAGGTCTCACTTCCCATTTTAACTTCTGACACTACATGAAATATATAAAGCAGCTTGACATTACTCGTAATTTAAACAAAATTTATTGTCACTAAATTGACTTTACATCAGTATGTTTTACTTTTACTTGTAAACCTCATAATTTTACAATTACAAAATTTAAACAGTGATTTGCCTTGTAATTTTAGGTTGAAGTTATTAAGAAACATCAGGTCTGCAGAAAAAGCTAATTTCCAAATTCATTCATTGTTGGAGAATAGTAGTTGAGGGTGTTTCTGCTTGTTCAGAAAAACTCAAATCACAGCCTGAGTTCAAAAAATTGTAATGGAAGTCTTTTTTTCTTCTTGTTGTTTTAACATGATGGGTATGTACTGGTAGTAAGAAAAAAATAAAATGTCAGGTACACTATGGCACTCACAGTGCTCTTGAGTTTGTAATTGCCTTACTGCAATTTGTAGGGCCCTGAGCAAGTGTGGCAAATGATGGAAGTGTCTCTTTCGTCATTTTAGAGCAAAAGTAATCGTGGAAAATAGATAAACTGTTTACACAGCTACGTTCTAACAAGAACTTTTTTTAATAAAGTGAAAAATATTCTTAGTTCTCTGGCTATCCAAAAATAGATGGAGGACTTAATTTGGTCCCTGGACCATAGTTTGGTAATTCCTGTCCTAGCTAATTAGATAAATAAGCTTTATCACTAAATGGTGTCTCTGTCTTATGCTCCTCCTCTCCACCTCTCCCCCAGATGTATTGATTTGGATATCCAGAGGGATATTATATATATCCTTTACTTATATACCCCTCAGCCCCATACCTGTAGCAAATCCTAATTAGCCAACTTCTGATTAAGAACCTGGTAGAGAAGGAAGGACTTCTTTTTAGGGGTTCCTCATTCCATCACAGATTTAAAGTCAGGTGAGTCCTAGTACACAGGATCATACATTAGTTTTGAGCTTCCTTTGCCATCTTTCCCCATGCCGATCCCAGTGGCACTAAGACTTCATTTCCAGTCCAGGTACTACACAGGAACCCAGATTGTTCATTTATTCCTAGAATTAGGTAATAAGATATTACTTATTAAAACAATATTAAAATAAAATTTAAAATAGGCACCATCTATAGCTGTACTAATTCTAGATAAAAATATGCTTGTTCTTTATCTAAAATTTAAATCTGTTTTGCCTCCTTTTGATGTAAATTTTGCTATTTTACCAATGTGGTTGTGAATTAATAGATACTGTTTGCTTTTTAGAGTTCCTCTTCCTCAGCTAAGGAGTTTGATAGAAGATGTTGCCCAAACCTTAAAATTTATGTATGGTTCTTTAAACAGGTAAATATTATATATGTATTAATTTTATGACATTTTTACCAAATCATTCAATGCCCTTGAGAGGCAACAAGGTATTTTTGGAGATAAGACTGGAATTATATGATTAGACTTACCATCTTTCTTTGTTTCTTCCCAAGGTTGAATGATTTCTATTCCCACCCCATCATGGTAGCCTACATATCATGAGTCTCCTTCCAATTGAATTTTATACTGGCATTTTTAAAAGGGGATAGTGGCAAGCACATGTGTTTTACCTCCACTATTCTGGAAAGTCCAAGGGTCATGTGTATCATAGGGGAAATTCAGATGAAATATTATGGTTAATAGCTTCAGTGTCAAACAGATGATGTTGTTCTGACTTCATATTCACATTTTTGCAGTGCATTCTGTGAAGCAGAAAATGTTGCTCGATTGGATCATTTTTTCAACTTGTTCTTCCAAAGAGCAATTCAGCCTGAAAAGCTTTACTCCAGTACCTGTACTCAGTCCCATGATGCTTCCAGCTCACTATTCATCGACACTCTGCCTGGCGTTCAATGGCTCACACTACCACAAGAGACCCAGGTAACCTCGGGCTCTCCAAATAGCCAAGAATGGCTTTCTTGACAAGTCTACCTTCTCTCCTCAGTTGGTTATGGGTTTGGGAGGAGATCAGAAATCCTTCCTAGGGACCTGTAAGTTTTCAGTTCTTCCAAGATGGTATGATCTAAGGAGAGGTATGTTTACCACTCTCCTGGCTTGTGCTCTGCTCTTGGGGTGAGATCGTTTGATCAGGAAGCATTTCTTACGCTCCTCTGTACTGGCCATTGAGCTGGGAGCTAGGGAATATTAGTTTAAGGAAAAAAGCAATTCTGTCAGGGAAGAAGAATGAATAAAAAAGTCATCCATTGAAGAAAGATAGAAATACTCTTTTTAAAAAGAAAAAATAACTCGGGCTTTGTCATTCTAGATTGTCATATAGACTTTTTAAAAAATGGGGTGGTATTTCTGTTCATGCAGAACACATTACTGGGCAGTAAAGCACCCAAAAGTTTTGGGTTTATGAGGTTTGGGCTGTTAGATCAGGCTTACATAGGAAAAAGAAGATGACTCAAGAAGGAAGGTCCTTACTTAAAGTACAAACTTTGCTAAGAAGGAGGAAATGAAAACAGGCCATGCTTTACTTGATTGAAGATGTTCAGTAAAAACCTTTGCCATCACACTGTTTAACACCACACTATGGGGTTGATTTAGTGGTCTTTCTCTTGAAGGGGGAGGTTTACTAGTATCTGCCCAAGCATCAAACACCTTGTGTGACTCAGACCTTGTCCTTCCACCCCCCGATGGCCAGAGTGTGGCAGGGCCACTAACAGCAGTCCTGACACTTTGTCAAAAGTCTGTCCTCCGAAAGACAGTCACCATTCCATGATCCTGTGTCTGGATGAATGCTCCCATGCAAACTCACAGTTTAGTTCTGTCTATAGGCACTCAGTGCCAAGCTAATTCATAACAAATTTTATTGCATTTAACAAGTTTCATCATTATAACATTTGACTGGTCTTTCCCTATAAGAAGATATAACTTTTCATACTTTGAGAGTTATGCATCAACAGGACCACACGTTGGAAATTGCTTAATTCCAACTGCGCATCTTGCTAATTTATCATGGGCCTGTTTGATCTGGCTATATAGCAAAATTACTGTGACATATGTTCAGAACTATATCAGATTTCAGGTGGGGAAAGAAATAGGAGCTTGCCTGCTAGAGGGTTCTAAATCTAGTTAGGGAGGCAAGATAAATGCATCAGAAAAAAAAAATGGTAACTAGGTAGTGCAGTAGATGGAATCCTGGAGGCCTTAGATTTACAATCTGCATGACTCCAATGGGCCCAGTTTCCTTATCTCTAAGACTTAAAGGTCTCTATGAATCCTTCCCCTCTGACTTTTTTACTAGTTGTATCCTCAGTGATCAGCACAGGTATCATCTGGTGCTTAATAAATGTTTATTGGATTAAATTGATCTTACGGCAAAAAATAAAGGAGGCAAAGTCTTCAATTGTGTGATAGACTGTTAGAATACAAAAAAAAAAGGAATAAGCAAATATAGCAACTTCTTTTTTAAAGAGTGACTCTTATTTATCTTCTGATACATTGTCTTGAAGAAGTTAAAAGTTAAAGAACATACATACCTGTCCCTGATTTTTATTTATTTATTTTACTCAACAGTCCTGCAGAGCCTTTTATGTTTTCCATTTTCTTCCTGTGTGTTCTAGATAGCAGGGGTATGCTGGCTCAGTTTCTCCCTATTTAAAAAAAAAAGAATTCTGGATAAACGTTTGTATTTGTGTGGTGTCTGGCCTTTATGGTCTTACCTTTAGACCTGTTACTCTCACAGTAAGAATGGGGTATGGGCACTTTTGACCAAACATTTAAAGGTTTTACTTTGATTTTATTTTTTTGGGTATGTATTGGAGTATATTTTTTTCTTAAAGGATATGGGACCAACCAGAGAAATACTGGGGCATTAAATGCCATAACAGTGGAGGCATCCACTAGCCAATGGGAATTTCCATCATAACACAAACACACACTCAAACACAAAAGAAACTAAGAGTTTATATTATATTGTGAAAAATATGGGTCATCAAATGGGTATGGACATGTCAAGAGGCATGACTAATGTTTCAGAAAGTTCCATAATCTTGGCCAATGTTATGTTTGCTTCAGCCCTGTAGGGAACATCTTTGCTTTTTAAAAAATGTTGCCTCCCAAGAAGCAGCACATTTGTCAACCAATCTCGCTCCCAGCCTCTTGGTCAGTTTAAATTTATGTAATAAAAATAAAACTCCTCCTGAGCTCTTCTTACAGTTTGGACACCTCTGAGAATGAGTCAGACACTCTGAGACATTTCTATAGCAACAAAATCTAAATCCTCATAACGGTAGAGTTCCCAGTGGTTCACTTGGTTAGTCATCTTATGCCAGATCCCAGGGCTGGGGTCCCATTCTCTTCTTCATCCATTCAAGCAGTAAGATCAGCGTGGTTTTTGTATAAAAACTCTGCTAAAGGGGCAGGCCAAGAGAACATTGATATTGCACCTTTTAAAAAACCTCAATGACAGAGAACTATAAGGAAATTTAAAGAAGTTTTATTTGGCCTTTGAGTATATTCAGGTTGAATGGTTGTTTGCTTTTAAGAACATTGTTTAAAAAAATTTTAATGGGCTTATTTAGAACTCCAGGAGCAACAGAATTGCTACATGAGCTTTTCATTAAATAAAAGTTGAAACCTATTACTCTTAATTAGTGTTATTGATGGTGCCTGTATTTTAAAAACTACCCAGTAATTGTTTTGTAATTGCAAAAAGAAAAAGGCATATTTCCTAACAAGAAATACCAATTCATTCTGATTAATACATATAAATTACCTGCCTCCTCAGCAATTTGCCAGTGAATAGTTCTTAATAATTTTGGATTCTGTTTGTATTATGTTCTTTTTTTAGATGGAAATCGACATGGTATTAAATGATTTGGAGGCAGCAGATTTTGCAGAACTGGTAAGAGAAGAAAGTTTTAACCAGCTTAATGGTGATGACTGATTTGATGGGATTTTAAAATTTTTATTATATTTTTTCCAATTCATTAAAACCCACCTCTTTTCCCTCCTACCTTTCCTATCTCCATTGAAAAAGAAAAAAACATATATGTGAATGTATGTGCATGAAAATGTATATTTTCAAGCAAAACAAGCTTCTACATTGACCATCATATATATATATATGTATATACATATATGTATATGCTTACCTATACATACTTATATAAATATGCATTGTGTGCATGTATGTGTGTGCACCCTAAATTTCTCTCCTCTCTGCTAAAAGGTGGGATTCATGTCTCAATCCTGAGTCTTCCAGAATTATGGCTGGTCACTATATTAATCTTAGTGCAGTTATTAAACAAGTTGTTCTCCTGGTTCCGCTTCCTTCCTTCCCCTCAGTTTGTACAAGTCTTCCCAGGTTTCTCTGAAGTCATCCCTGGTATATTCAAAGAAAGGAAGGTGAGTCTCTTCCTGACTCCAGGCCTGATCCCTAACCATTCATCAACCAGAGAATGACTTTTGGCTTTAGAAATTAGATCTTTAAGAGAAAGGTTCTCCAAAGACTTTTTCCCCATTGGGATGATGGATGGCTTTCTCCTCCTGGGCAGGCCTGGACAGCCAGGGCTCCAGCCTTTCAAGGGGTGGATGGAGTTTGGGTGGAGTCTCTGCAGCTGGGCAGGAGGGCCCAGGCCCAAACTCCCTTGCCTGGGCATGAAGCCTGGCAGGGCAGACCTGCTGAGTGGCAATGAGAACAAGAGCTCTTCAGGATTCATGAAGGTTTTCCTTGTCCTGGAAAAACAGCAATCCAGCACTCCTTGTATTTGCCTCGCTGAATCCTCCTAACAGCCCTGTGAGGTAGAGAGGCCATCTTCTCATCATCTTCGTGTTACGGATAAGGAAAATGGGAGCCCCAGTGAGGTTGAGCCCATCTCAGGTGTAACAGGATTTGAACCCGAGTCTCTAAAAGAAGCCAGCTCTCCCCAGCTGCATAGAGGAACTCTGCAGCAGTCGGGATGGGGCAGTTCAGGTGAACATTGAACACTTCCATGAATTTAGGATGACTTCCTTAATTACCTGTGTCACAGAGGGACCCTCCTCTTTCCCTCTCACTTTGCTTAAGTATCTAGCGTAGTTGTCACAGTGATTAGAGTGTTAGGGCTGGAAATAGGAGAACCTGAATTCAAATACAGTCTCAGATACTTCCTAGCTATGAGACCCTCGGGAAGTCACTTCACCATGTTTGCCTCAGTTTCCACATGTGTAAAATGAGCCAGAAAAGGAAATGGCCAACTGCTCTATTAACTCTGCTGAGAAAATCCCCAAATGGGCTCACAAAGAGTCAGACCTGATAAATTGACTTAACAGCAACCATAAACAGTCTGGATGAAAGTCAGCTGGACAGAATGAGATTGGACATAAAACTGATCTCAGAATCAGGAAGACAGGTTTCAAATCCCATTTCTGACATGCATCTATCCTCTGACAGGTTAGATGACATATCATCTAACCTCTGTTCTGAGTAGCCTGCTAAGACTGACCCAGGAAATAACTACTTGTTGCTAACACTTGGGGTCCAGATAGATAAAACACGCTTCTCCTTCCTAGCCTTTGCACTCTGAGAGGAGAAACCATGTACGAGCCAGTGTGAATTAGGATATGTGAGGGCTTTGGAGAAATGCATGGCCTCTACAGTCAGGCAGGCTCATCCAGCGTCCGGCCACCTCTCTTCCCCTCATCCCGTCTCCTGCACTTGCTCCAGGAACTTTACCACCCATGCTGACGTCCCCTCCCAGGACCTCAGACTCCACACACTCCATTCCACATTCATCTGTTTGCTGTGCCGTGGATCCCACTCATATTCCCCTGTCAGGCCCGGGTCCCCAGGCTCACTTCTTCTGAATGTAATTTCCCCCCGATTGTGAGTGTGCTCAGCCTCTCTACCCATCAGGCTTCCTCTCATCTGAAATCTCACACCCCCTCCTCTTATTACCATTCATCCTTTGCTAAACCCCAGTTCTAGACTACACCTTCCAACCCCCTCCTCCGTACCCCCTCCTTATTTAGCCTTATTTATTTTAGCCTCAATAAGTCTACCTGGGCTTAGCACATAGTAGACATTTAAAGGTCAGAAGTATCTCTACACCATATTGAGGCATCAATGAAAGGACAAAGAAATACTAAGAATTTTAAACTGACTGTATTGGTATGCTGTCTTTTTTTCAGTCTGAAGATTACTACAACATGAGGCGTCTGTACACAATATTGGGGTGTTCTCTGTTTTTTAAGGTGAGAAAACTGATGGATTCAAACCTGAAATATTTGTAACTATGTCATCTATTTGTTTTAAGATGAGTCTAAAAATAACTTTTATCAAAATTAGTCATAATTGTAAAACTGTAATCTTTTCATTTAATATGAGATACAATTTCAGTAAAACAAAATATTGTAGCTTAATACATGTAAATATTAATCAATGATTTATTTTTTCTTATACTGAAAAATCGATAAGTAGAAGAAGGAAAAGGTATATGATTTGAAAGAGTTGAGTATGTGCAAAAGCTTGCCTAGCATGATAGGATACAGTGCTGTTATTCATTATTGTCTTTTTAAATTGAAAAAATTAATTAATTAAACTAGGATAAAGTAGTAATATTGTAAAGAAAGCAAATTAAGGAATAATTAAGATATATTTAGTGGCCCAGTATACAGAACTCAGTCTTGGACTAGTTCAAAACCAGCCCTTCACACTTCCTGGCTGTGTGACCCTGGACAAGTCACTTAACCCTTTTTGCCTCAGTTTCTTCATCTGTAAAAAGAGCTGAAGAAGGAAATGGCAAATCACTCTAGTATCTTTACTGAGAAAACCCCAAATGGGATCACAGAGAATTGGGAACAACTGAACAACAATATGTTTAGTTTGTAACTTTGTTAGATTCTCTTAATAAACTGTTTGCCTAGAGCTACTTTGGTTTTGGTCAATCTGTCCAGAAAGCTTCCCACACTTAATAATTGTGTAATGGTGGGCAATCTGTTCCATCCCTTGGACCCTCAGTTCCTCATCTGTAATGGTGTACTATCTGTCTCAAAACATTGTGAGGAAACTGCTTCTTGATTCCCAAGACAATATGTGAGGTTTTGTTTTTTTTTTCATCTTTGCCAGGTGGGGGCCTTCAGGCATGTACCTGCCCTTGTTTTTGATTCTAGAGAAATAACATATCTTTTTAATGTAATATTAATTATCACAATAGTCACCATTTATATTACCATTTAAGGTTCTGAACCAAACAACAACCTCTCTTACTGGTCTCATCTTGCAGGTGAGGAAACTGAGGGTAGGGCACATTAAATGATTTGGCCTGAGTCACCATAGGAAGCAAGATGAAACAAGTCTCTAAACTCCCTGAAGTTTGTACAATAGAGATGGGAAAGGTTGCACCTCACTGCCCCAACATCCCAAAGCTCTGCCTGTTCTTAAGTCATTGTTGGAAGATTGTACAG
The DNA here is from genome assembly GCF_048593235.1 of Sminthopsis crassicaudata. Taxonomy (NCBI): domain Eukaryota; kingdom Metazoa; phylum Chordata; class Mammalia; order Dasyuromorphia; family Dasyuridae; genus Sminthopsis; species Sminthopsis crassicaudata. The sequence continues at coordinate 167,593,423 of NC_133622.1, read as the reverse complement.
GTAGCAAACCTCCAGCAAGTGGGGCTTTTCCCACAAAATAGCCTAAGAAACTCTGAGAAAACTTAACTCCTATTCCATTAACTTACTTTATGTAACTGTTCAACCTAGTGTAATCCCCTAGAGAAGTCTGATTATGTAACAGCCATTTAGTCTGCTCTGTCCCAGAGTTCCTAAGGATGCCAAGGTTGGAACTCTCCCTGCGTCCTGTTTCTAATTAATAAATAAAAGGTTCCCATGGTAGTTCCTGTTCTGAATATAACATGAGACTTGTTTCTTTGATAGAGACACAGCCAGGTAGTGTCCAAGAACAGCCCCAGTGTTCTATCCACTTTGCCACATTGGCTCCCCTTTATTAACCTAATAAATGAAATCTTGTAAGGTGCTTTTTTAAAAAATGTCTGTTATAGCGTCCTTCCTTTCCTCCCTTCTCATCTTCTAGCCTTAAAATCTCAGGGTCACTTTTCTTCCTTCTTCAGATCCCGTATATAGTCATTTCCACTTTCCTAGCATATATCTTTTTCTTTTCATCCTAACACTGTGCCCAGGTCCAAGCTCCTTAAGCTAGACTTTCACAAAGCCTTATGTTCCTGCTGGTCTTCAAAGGCTGCCAAACCCTTTTTGTGGTGGTTCAGTCATTTTTAGTGGCATTTCATTCCCCATGGCCCCATTTGGGGTTTTCTTGGCAAAGACACTAAAATGGTTTCCCATTTCCTTCTCCAACTCATTTTAGAGATGAGGGAACTGAGGTAAACAGGAGTGAGTGACTTGCCCAGGGTCACACAACTAGTAAGTTTCTGAGGTCAGATTTGAACTCAGGTCCTTTTGACTTCAGACTTAGCTCTCTATCCTCTGTTCTATTCACCTTCAAATGAAACCTGAAATCCTTGGTGCAGCATTTAAGACCCTCCACAATCTGACCACAGACTACCCATCCAAATGTCTTGCCTTTGATCTTCCTCCATTCCAGACAAAATAGAACCATTGCTTTTCCACAAAACACCTTGGTGACTTCCTTTCTCCCCCAACTTTGCCTGTCAAAATGTTTTCCTCCCCTCAGTAGAGCAGCGATGAATTCTCCCCCTGCCCAGTCAGAAGTCATCCTTCCTCTAGCCCATTGTGTACATTCATCCTAGTTATTGATTATCTGTGTATGTTTCATCTTCCCTTCTCCAGTAGAGCTCCTCAAGGACATCGGTCAAGATTACTCTTTATGGCATCCTGCAGTGTTAGGCATTTAACATAAGTTATGGTTCAACTTTTAAAGATTGAATTGTATTGCTTACAACCTAGAAAAAAGTTCAAGAGATACCATTAGAAGTGACTTTCTCCCTCTTTGCTTCCTTTTCAAGGGCTATTTGATTTGTAGTCATTTGCCAAAGGATGACCTGATTGACATCGCCTTGTATTGTCGGCATTATTGCCTGCTCCCATTAGTTTCTGAACAAAGGATCAGTCACTTAGTCATATGGAGAGAAGTGTTCCCACGACACCATCTTCAACCTGCTTCTGAACCAGATGCTCAAGCCTTTCAGGAGCCTGAGGGAAGATATTTTTTATTAATTGTTGGCTTGGTAAGTTATCCCTCTAATCATTCTTAGAATCACCTTCCTCACCCCTCTCCATATCTGATTTTCTGAATAGATTTTTAAGCAAAAAGAGAAATGCAAAACATTCATCAAACCAAAGGAATATTTTCAGTATTGGAAACCATAATGGTTGAAGTTCCCTAATGGGAGCTCTGGTGAAATTAAGAGAAAAACACTTCAGGGTTCCATTTAGAAGTTTTCCTCCTGACTACGCCAGGTTCAGACTCTATTTTCTCTTTGGGCAATAGAGAAATATGTGTCAAGAGTGGAATCGTGAGAGCAGAAAAAGGGAACTGTCACCAAAAAAAGTAAGGAATTTAGAAAATGCTTGAAGGAGTTCAGAATTCTGGATAGATTTGTGTAGAGTTTTTTAAGAATAAAAATTTACATTCACTAATTATTTAAATTTAACATTTCCTTCAATTACTTTTCTAAGACATTAGGTTGAGAAAGGGTTCATAGGTCTTTCACTAGGCTGCCAAAGGAGCCCTGGCTTCAAGGGTCCTAAAATGGCCATAGATTCATCTTTTCCAATCTCCTCATTTTACTGATTAAGATGTTTCAGAGTTATGGGACTTTCTCAGGGTCAACCAGGTGGTAAATCCCAGAGCCACGTCACTGGATCATAAACCATAGGCTTTTGTCCATGTGCCATGTTATCTTGCTGAGTAACCAATAGCATTATCAGGGCAGGGTTATGTTGGAACCAGTTTCTAATAAGACCTAAGGTGTGGTTTAGAGGGGATAGGGAAGAAAAGTGATTATTATGCACATGGGTAGGACACTTTTAAAACTGGCTGGGAAAGGAAGTTCAGGGAGCTATATCCATAGCTCAGTCATACAAAGTGACAATAATGATAATTAATAATAGTAGTAGTGTTATTGTTGTTATTTATGCATTTATGGTTACAAAGAACCTTGTATTTGTTACTATCTCAGAACCTCATGATAACCCTGGGTTGTAAGTGCTGTTCTTATCCCCATTTTACAGATGAGGAAATTGAAGTTAAGTGATTTGCTCAGGGTCACCCTAAAAGCTCAATATCATTCACAGCATCTCCAGCTACCACCAATAGAAGTTTAGGGGTTAGAGGATAGGTTTTCTACCTTTTCTGCCTATGAAGTGTTCTTCCTTGCTTCTTTCTGCCCTCCAGTATTAGAGAGGTGTGTTTTCTGCCCACTATAAACATCAGAGAAAAGAGAAACAATGGCAAGAAGCATCCCTCCTTCCCCTGGAGCTCAGCAGCTTCCTAAAAGGAGTCCATGAGTAGAGAATCTCCCTTCAAATATGGAAGGCAAGGAACATTGTAACAAGAACGCACTGTCTTTGTGTTTCTATGAGTGCCCAGTACTGGTGTGTGAACCAAGTCCAGGGTATGGCCTGGAAGGAGGTGGTAGGGATGGGACCAAGACTCGGGGCCCTCTCTGAGCTGATCAGGGAGCATGAAGTGTTCCTTAAAAGAAAGGAGCAAGAATTAAAGAAGAAAAGGAAGAAGCTAAATGAGCATTGTGGCTTGGAACACAAAGCTGGAGGAGGAACAATGAGACCCAGAGAAGGCAAGGAAGGGATCTTGAGGAAGGACCGCTCGTGGTTCAGAGCCAAAAGCTGCCTCTGAGAACTAGAGCACTGAAGAGGAGAGACGCTCCTGGTGCTGCTGGCCCACAAGTGGGCCAGTCTTCAGGAAGGAACAGAAAAAGGAGACACAAGTCATGGGGACCAGTGACAGACAGCCCCATGCAACAACTGAAACCTCTCTCCATAAACCACAAGAACAGACAACAAAAAGGAGACTGTGACAGAGATTGTCCCAGAAGGTGATAAATTCCACCTCATCATCACTGCCGAGCGTTAGAGGGATGAGACTTAAGACTGGAAGATGGCTCTGGAAGTCCATACCTTATTCAGAAAGAACAAAAGCTACTCTGGAGGGCTGTGGAGCCAGCAAAATATTCATGTGGGAAATCCAGGATTCCCAGCTAGGAAGTATGGGGGCAAGTTCAGTAGCAAGAAACAGAATCCATCAGCCAACATGCATTGAATTAGCACCTACTATGTGCTAGGCACTGAGTATGCAGAAAAGAAAGGAAACGGTTTCTTCTCTCACAGAAATCACGTTCTATCAGAAGAGCCAACCCAGACATAGATAAATATACAAGAATAGATGTCTAAGCACAGAATAAATAAATAGAAGATAATTCAATACAAGGCAGTTTGTCACAGAGGGCACTAATTAGTGCTTGAGGGCAACGGGAAAATCTTCATATAGAAGATAGTGCTTGAGTGTGAAGAAAGTGAGTCCTTAGTTGCCTTCAACTAGAATATAGACTAAAAGTTGTTTACCAGAGTTGAATCAGAATATGACTGAGGAGATGGCAACAAGGTACCTAGCTCTCCCATGAGTTCAAGTCACATCACTTGAACATCACATCCTAGCAGATGTGATGCTGGAGTGCCTTCTTTGATATTTGAAAAGCTGTAAAGAACCCCACTTGATAAATAGTCAAAGATTATGAACAGCCAGTTTTCAAAGAAAGAATTTCAAACTAATAGTCATGTGGTAAAAAAGATACCAAATCATTTTTAATTAGAAAAATGCAAATTAAATCCATCCTGAGGTTCTACCACAACCATTAGATTGGATCAAATTTGAAGTGGCTGAGGGAAAACAGCCTTATTATTGCACTGTTGGTTGACCAATGGATTGGTCCAGTCATTCTGGGAAGCTATTTGAATCTATGCCCCCCAAATTATTTTGTTCTTATTCTTTGGCCCAGCTATACCCCCAAAAAATTAAAGAAAAAGCAAAAGATCTTAACCAAGACAGCTTTTGGCACAATGAATAGAACCCTGGACCTGGAGTCAAGAGTAAAATATTCTTTGTTGTAAGCCTATCTCTTTCTTTGTGGCATCTCTTCTTGTTTAGGTTAGAAGGTGCCAAGTTTTGTGTGACTCTCACTATGGTGAGATACTTCTTTCTGGATGCTTGCAACATTTTTTCTTTGACATGGAAGCTCTGAATTTAAGCTATCATTTTCCGGGCACTTTTCTTTTGGAGATTTCGCTCAGGATATAATCAGTAGACCTTTATATCTTCACTTTTCCTCTGGGTTCCAAAGATCTGAGTAGTTTTCATTTGTGATTTCTTAAAATATAATGTCCAGGCTTTTAAAAAAAATAATACTTTTCAATAAGTCTAGCAATTTTTAATTTCTCTATCTTTGATCTCTTTTCTAGGCCACATTTTAATCACAAATATCTTACATTTTCTTCTTTTTTTTCAATCTTTTGATTTTGTTCTAATAATTCTTAATGTCTCATGGAGTCTTTGATTTTTCTTTAGCCTTTTCTAATATTCAGGAAGCTCATTTTTAGGGTAAGATTTATCCTTTTCTCCTCTAATCCATTTATTCTCCTTCCATTTCTTTTCTACAGAACTTCAGTTTCCTTCTTTACCTCTTGCTTCACTTATGGTTATTTTTGTGGTCTTTTGAAAAACTCACTCTTTTTCTCCTTTTAAGTCTCTCCTTGCAATTGTTATAGTTCTTTCCTGCCTTTAGGAGATGTTCATGTATGCCATAATTTTTTGATGCAGTTGAAGATTTCTTTGATTTTGTTCATTTATCTTCTGATTCACTCCTTGCTCTTATGTTAGCCCCTGAATCGGGGCTTACTTCAAAGGCCAGCCTCTTCCCCTGTTACACTTATAAATGTGGATGTTTGGCACTGCTTAATATTTCCTGAAGACATCTGGATTTTTTCACTGACCTCCACCTTCCAAACTTAGCTGCCCTGGACCTTCAAATTGGAGAGTGCTGGACTCTCAGGACTGAAATGTCAAGAAACATCTGGGCCTGAGATGTCCCAGTGTGATCATAATCAGGTCATTACCACCATTCGTTATCACTTCCAAAGTCTTACCATTCTGGAGTTTCTTCAAGGGAACTCTCTATTGTTGAAGCCTCTGAACACAGGGATTTGAAGTTATTAAAATCATAGAACTCATTAAACAGATGGATTCTAAACATTAAAAAAGTGGCTTCTAAAAGCAAGTATGACCAGGTCAAGATCAAATATGCCAGGCTGTATCCATCCATTTTTCTTACAGTTTCTACACTGGTGGATTAAGGGAATGCTGTAGACATTCCCAAATTTCAGCAAAACAATTAATTAATTAATTAATTGTCCTGGACAACATGGAGATAAAAGTGGGTAAACCGATTTGGAACTGAATAAATGATCAGTCCCAAAGAGTAATTCCAAATGGATGGAATTTTTTAGTGAAGTATCTCACAGACCTGTCCTTGACCCTAGGGTTTTTTGACATTTCTATCAATGAGTTGGACAAAACTAAAGAAGATACTTGTAGATTTTTTCAGATGATACAAAGCTGGAACAAAATATATCATTATAATAGTTAAGATCCAAAAGTTATATAAATTAATATGAGAGAATGGGATTTGGACTTCTGGTCTGAGGCTTATAAAATAGGGATTACAGGTTATTCTCTGACCTAAATATGGAGTACTTATAAAATAGGAATAATAGCTTATTCCTAACCTGATCATAAAGGAGAGAGTACAAATTATTCCTGACCTGATTATGGAGTGCCCTTTACAAAGGTGGCCAAGACCGTCTTTGTCTGATGAGTCTTGGAAATGTAATGTAAAGGTCTATATTCTAAAAAAAGATGAGGGGAGGGGAAAACTGCTTATTTACCTCTCACCACCAAATTAGATACCACAGTCACAATGTAAAAAAGACAAACTGCAGTGAAGACACCTAAAAGTTCCTAGGAAGTTGTTTTTGTCCTTTGTTCTCGAATATGACCAGTGACATCAGGAAGGTGATGTCTTGACTTGCAAGTGAATTGGATTGAAGTGAGAGAGAATTGTGCAAAGTCACCAGTCTCACTCTATCCTCTGCAGTCATCTGGGTCAGTGGCAAGCTGTAGATCAGGAGGCCCAGAAATGGCTCCAATGGAGTGGGAGGCCTTGGCCTTCTTAAGCTAAGCTCTTTCCCAGATCTCAGCTTCTCTAAGCGCATCACTCAGTGATTAAGACTAAGTAAGACTTTAACATATTTAGCATGTGTAAGACTGCCTGCCATCTAGGGGAGGGGTTGGAGGTAGGGAAGGGAAAAGTCGGAACAGAAGTGCATACAAGGGACAATGTTGTAAAAAATCATCCATGCATATGTTCTGCTATAAAAAGCTATAATTTTTAAAAAAGAGTAAGAAATAAGGGGAAAAAGGGTTATTCTTATCTACTCAAAAAAAAAGGAGAAAATCAGGAGAAAAAGATAAGAAAAGAATCAAGAATAAATCCCTGTTCTAAAATATATGACAAGAATGATATAGAAATATATTTAATTTGATTGTATATCTATAACCTCTATTAGATTGTTTGCTATCTTGGAGAGAAGGGAAGAAAGAGAGGAAGGAAGAAAAAAATTGGAACCCAAAATCTTATATAAGTGAATGTTGAAAATTATCTTTACATATAATTAGAAAAAATAAAACATCATTAATTATAAATTTTAAAAATAAGTAAAATACCTGTGCACAAATGTCCAAAGTTGAGGCAAGAGGGTGAAACAAGCAGCAAAATAGACTTCCTCAATCAATCTGTGAGATGTGGTGGAATGAAACCTATAATTGGGCTATGTACTGTGTTTAAAAAATGCAAGCTGGCCACAGGGGGCACTACCACCTATTCAGAAAGCAGGATGATGTGAATAAATGCTGGGGCTAGCGATGGGAAGTTAGCATAAGGGAGAGCATTATTGAAAGTCAGACAGAAGTGATGTCTTTAAAGTACCTAGCCTGCCCACCTCACCAAAGAAAGAAAATGGATGAGTTTGGGAAACAAATGACAAGCCTGAGATGGAAGCAAGATGTAGCAAATAACTTTTTTTATTTAGGTAAATAACCAATTTTTTTTAATTTCAACTATTTTATCCTTGAAAAGATGAAAAAGCCAACAAGGAGAAATTCTAGTTCTGGATTCAATTCTCACTCCCAGGGAGGAGTTGGAATCTGGGGAAGAAATGATGGTCACCTTGGAAGAAAACGACTATTCCATTCTAGAATTTGTGACAGAAAAGGAGAAAAGCTGAATGTAGTCAGACCTACTTGCCCATTTGGGAAAGCAGATTTCAAAGAATCTGGAGCTGGAATAGGATTCCATGGATTAAATTTCTCAAGTTCTGAAAGAAAAGCTTCCAAATGAAGGGGAGGAGGAATGGAATTTGCCTGAAAAGACCAGGAGAATGCACAGGAAACTAACCATCTAACTCAAGTTTTCAAAAAGAAGGCACAAGAGCCACAAATAAGACCAGAAACAGAGTTCAAGAGCATGTCAGCACCATAAAAATAGTGTCAGGGTAATGCTAAAGCATCAGGAGGACAGAAAAAGATCATCATCTCTGTGGGCATAGAAAAGAATATGAAGAAGGGGCAGGACCAGTGCTTGGTGTGGGCAAGACAGCAGTAATGGACAATGGGAAAACACAGAGCTCCCCAACTCCTTATTTGTTTTCTCTGCCATACCTATGACCTTATATCCCAATTGAATGGATAGCAATTAGGTACTCAAAATAAGAAAGAAGATAGTCAATAAGCATTTATTATTAAACACAGGGTACACTGCCAAGCACACTGTGCTAAGGGCTAGACAGGCAGAGAAAGGTCAAAACAGTCCTTACCCTCAAGAAGCTTAAACTCCAGTGGGGGAGACATTGTACTTACACAATAAAGAATTGGTAAATACAAAGTGCATTCAGAGTAAGTAGAAAACAACTTCACAGGAGAAGGCTCTAGCACAATATCTGGCACAAACTGGGATTAGATACTCCATTGTACCTACCCATAAATTTAGGTAATTAAATAACAAGATTACCCACCAGAGAACTACTAGTAAGTACTTAAAACCCAAAGGACTTGGTAGTGTCTTAAACCCCACTAGAGAAGTCTGTTCTATACTGGATAAATCCTAATTTACTTTATCCCTTCTTGCCAGTACAACCTATATATTGTTATTGTCAGCTCACCCCAACAAGGACTCAAAATAAGCAGAACCACAAACCATAAAAACATTAGTTCAAGGTGTAGCATATGAAGGGGAAAATAATGGGCTACATTTTCTAAACTAGAAAATAATGGAGCATCTCATGAAATAAAGACATTAAAGAAATAGTCATAAATTGAGAATAGAAAGCTTAATTGAAATTGGCAATAGAGTACGTACACATTGCCCATCCTCCTCCTCAATACAGTACTATTAATAATAATTCTACAACATCACATGCTAAGTGTACTGCAAAGTGTACTTGGAATATCAAAACATAGCTTATACCAGGGAGGACCAGGAAAGGCATCCTTTAGGACATGTCATTTAAGCTGAGTCTTGATGGAAGTCATGGATTCTGTAGGGCAGAAGTGAAGAGAGACTAGTCAATACAAAGGGATGGAGACTGGAGATGGCATGGCGTGAATGTGGAACACCAGGTAGGCCTGTGTGGCTGTTGTGTAAAATATTTGGAAACCAGTAGCATGGAAGAAGATTGGAAAGTTAAGAAGGGGCCTGGTTATAGAAAAACTTCCAACTACCCCAAAAGGATTTTATATTTGATTCTAGAGATGAATAGGCCCCAGTGATCTCTATCTTCAGATACTAAGAGTATTGGCACATTCAATTACTAAGACTGGATAGGTGAAATATGGAAGAAAATAGTTTAGAAAAGTCTTTATTTTCTTTATGTACAAAAAAAAGGGAAGAAAATTGAGTCAGAAAAGTAGAGGTCTGTTCCTGTACAAGTCCTGGAATGGATTATAAAAGAGATGAGATGATTGACAAACACTGAGATGGGTTCCTTTTTTGGCAGGATTACTAAAGTAGTAGGTGAGGAGAATGCTGTGGATAGAATGAGGCTAGAATTTGTTTTAGCAAAGCTTTGGATAAGTAGCATCTCCTGTACTTGTGGAGAACATGGAGAGATGTGAACTAGAGAGTATGAAGAATCATCATTAATGGCTGACTGTCACAGGGCAAGAGGTCTCCAGGGAATTTTGTTTTCATCAGTGACTTGGATAATTGATGTCCCCTCAGCCATCTTGCAGGTGACCCAAGCTAGGGGGGGTAACCAACATGCTTGATGACAAAGTCAAGATGCAAGCAGTGGGTTAGAGCAGAGGGGTCAAACGCAAGACCTACAATACTCCTGAGTACAGCCTTCTTTGATTTTAATGTGTCGATGTATTCATAAAAAAGAAATCATAGAAATATATGTGGTTTGGTAAATCGGTATGCAGCCAGCAAGGATCTCATCTATCGGGTAACAGCCCCCATTTTTTTTTTGAGTTTGATATTCCTGGGGTAGAGCAGTGGACAGAATCAATCCACCGATCATTAAGCATTTATTAAACACCTTCTCTATGCTGTGCCTTGTGTTAAGCATTAGACCTGATAAAATTCAGTAGAAACACATGCAAAATGTTCCCTTGTGTACAAAGAAATCAACTTCAGTTTGAGTACAAGAGACGAGGGTGGCTGGAGCCTCTGGGGGTTTTAGCAGAGGGTCAGCTCTCAGTCACCAAAAAGTTAATGCAAGCTCAGGCTGCAGGAAGAAGGGCATATCTTCCAGAACTGGGAAGGCCTCTTCTATATCTTTGTGTTCAGTCCCAAGTACCCTGGTTGAAGAAATTAAAATAGAACTCCTTGAAAGCAGGAACTCTCCACTTTCCAAGGACAGTGCTTTGTATGCATTGTCTTAATAAATTCATTCATTCATCCATAACCTCTTAAGAGTATCCAGAAGACGCCAACTAGGAAGGAGAAAGACCTTAAGTCTGTGCCATAAAAGGAGCAGTTGAAGGAACTACAGACATTTAAGCTGGAAAAAAGAAATACTCAGGGAAGCTAGGAGGAAATCTGGCCTCAAGTATTTGAAAGACTGGCATGGGAATAGGAACTGACCTTAATTTTCTTAGTCCCAGAGAGCAGAACTAAAATTTCACAATGGAAAATTTAGGTTCAATATTAGTCGGGGAAACCGTCCTAACAAGGGACCTGTCCCAAAATGGAAGGTGTTGTTACTTTCAGAACCTAGATGGCTTCAAAGGGAGATTGGATAAACATATATCAGATCTGTTAGATTAAGGATTGGGGGGAACAAGGTGGGATATAAGGTGGATTAAATCTTCCAGTCCTAAAATTCTCTCATTCTGTAAAAAATGTTTCAGAATCCCAGTCTAGTGGAATGAAATCTAAGAAAATGAAATTTATTGGAAAAGAATACAGAATTTGGACTTGAATCCAAAGCATCAGCTTCTGAGGACAGAATGGGGGATTTGTGTGTGTGACCAGACAATAATCTGCAAACTCGGCATGAGCCAACAGCATGATAAGGCATCTGGAAGAAACCAGTCCTGCCTTGAGAGGAATTGAAATAGGAATATGGGCATCTGCCAAGCTTAAGGGTGATCCCAGTTTATGAAGGTTGAAGACAGGTTGCAGCATGTATGGAAAGTGTCACCAAGATGGCAGGAGGAAAGCCTGGAGATGATTCCCCGGGAGGACTGTTTGAAGAAATTGAGGGATGTTAGCCTGGAAATGAAAAAACTGGTAGTAACAATAGCTGATAGACTAGATGATGGCTGAGGTTACTTCTCAAGATTTTGTGATTTTAAACCCAAGTTTCTTAAACTATGGTTTGCAACATCATGTGGGGTCTCATAACTAAATGTGGGAGATTGTAAAATTATGATTTATTATCAGTAAACGTTTGATTTGTTTATCTATTTTATATACCTATATACTCAGGGTCATATAAAAAATTTCTCAGGTAAACAGGGAGTAGGAAAAGTTTAAGAAGTCCTATATATAAGATAAAACTACTCTATTAAAGATGTTTTTCCAAGAATCCCTCACACTTTAGTATAACCCACCTCAATAATTGTTTTCTTACAGAAGCATTACTTGTTGTGTGTGCTGCTAGAGGCTGGAGGATGCACATCCAAAGCTGTTGGGCATCCAGGACCAGACTGCATCTATGTGGACCAGGTCAAAGCCGCTCTCCTTCAGCTGGAGGGAGTAGAGGCCAGCCTCGATGAGAGACTGGCCTCTCCTTCAAACCCCTGTTTGTCTTGTGCAGACTGGTTCCTTCCCTCATCCCGAGATAAACTCGAAAGTCTGACCTCCTCCCCTCTCCTCACCAAGCTCCAGTACACCTCTAGGGCCATCACCTCTCCTTCCAGCAGACGAAGACTGTTTAGTGACTACTCTCTAAAGACACGTAAGCTCAGTCCTTCCAGAAGCAACGGGGGCTCCGAGAATGGAGTTGAAGCTGGGGAAGGGGGTGGCCCCAGCCCCCACACAACCCCGGATCTACTGCCCAAGCAGGGAGCGAAGGAAGCTCAGAGTCCTGGAGTTCCACAAGCCAGCAGCACCTTGCTAAAGGTACGTCTCTTCACTCAAGGCTCTCCATTCCCTCCTGAGCTTACCTTTCCATTGAAACCAGAGGATTTTAAAGTAGAGCACATCTTATTTAAGCTGGAATTGTTCACCATAGTTAACAGACTAGAGATTTGTAATGTATTTTTACCTAAAAAGGTTAGCAATTCAGAGGGCCCTTGTCATTCCTGGTGGTCCAGGAACAGCAATATTTAGTGAACCTGTTCTTTGATGTATTCAGTCTTTGCTGGCAGCTCTGCATTGTGAAACAGGTGAGGAGAGGACTGGGTTAGGTGGTCTGCACAGAAAAATTCAGAACAGAGCCAGTCCTTCAGACTTAAGCCAGCATGGCGTCTGTAACTCTTCCATGCACCCAGACTAGACCCGGCCACGGGTGTTTTGCCAACACTGAAATTCTGAAGGACTGACAGAATAGGTAAAACTTCCAGTTTCTCACCATGAAAAGAGTCCAGGTAGCATTTGGTTCCCATGTGCATTGTCCATGGATAAGTGGTCTTTTATCACCCGTGCCCCTATTGAAATCTTTCCATTTTGGAATTGTTTTTCCAAATTTGCTAATTTTCCAAATTGGACTCCAAAGTCCAAGGTTTGACTTAACCTTATATAATTCAGGCTCCTCCACACTGTGGGAGAGGTTAATTGAAGGACGAAAAAAGGGATGGCAAAGACGATGCCTCAGGCATTAGGAAAGGTCCAAAACTGAGGGCCTCCTAGGTTGTGTCATACAAAGACAGAGTCAGAAATGTTTTAGTTAGGACATAGGAAGAGCGTCAGAAAACCACATATCATAGACATAAAGTGAATATGAACTTCTTCACCAAATCTCAGAAGACTAGAATAAGGAGGTATCTTTAAAAGTCCAGTTTGTTTTTTTTTACTTGGAAAGGTCATCCAGCCTTAAGGCCAGTGGATTCTTTTCCCATTTTTCCAAAGTAAGGATACATCTTTTTCTAAATTTTGGGATTCTGAGTCTCAGTATCATCATTCTCCTCCCTTCCCACCACTCCCATTCTCATCCAGATTTGGTAAACTCCTTCACGTAATAAATAACAAACTTGTGGAACTCATTACAAAAATTAGTATGGAAGGAAATTGAATGGGTTCAGAAAAGATTTGGACAAATTCAAAGTTATAAAGTAAGAAAAGCTACAGCTAACCTTTAGGGTTGACTTACCATAGCTTGGTACTTAAACCTATTCCATAGTTTCTTACTTGGCAGTCAAATACTGAGCTGATATACAGTGGATTTAATTGACCTCCTATTTCTTTCTCTCTATAAACTCTTCTCTAATTATTTTAGCTTAGGCTCATTAGTAAGGCTCTTAATTTTAAATTGTGGTCTTTAAAAACAAACAAACAAAAAAACCTCTTTCAATTTCAAATACTTGTCAAAAATTAGCCAGTGTTTCCAACCATGTTGTGTTGTCTTTGTGATTTTTAATGCTATTTGATGTTGTTCAAGAGAAGAAATAATTAGATTTGAGAATATTGTTTGTTTTCCAGGTCACTAAAAAGAAAGCTACTCTTCCAAATCCTTTTCATTTAGGAAGACAAAAAAAGGACCTTTCAGACAAAGAAATGGAACTATTTGAGGCCACAAAGTAAGAAACATGTTTAATATTCATTTTCATTAAACTTTTAGCTTTCTTTTGACTGAAATATTTCCTGAGAAAGCAGAATTCAGAAGGATATCTAGCTTTTTTCAGAATTTAAATTTGGTATGACTGATAATAGCAAATAATATTATTTTTAAGAAATAATTTTGTTTCCCCATCACTAAGCATATTGTCTTATCAATAATACTTATTCATTCATTCCTTCAACAAGTATCTATTAAGTCTGTTAAGTACTTGACAAGTATGTATTCCTTTATGAGGTGCTTCGAATACAAAATAAAAAACAAAATGGTCCTTGCCTTCAAAAAGCTTATATTCTATGGGGTTGTAAAAAGAAAAGCACATCCATAATATATGCAGAGCAGATGCAACATATTTGTGAGGAGAAGGCACTGCCAGTTGAGAGAATCAGGATGGGCTTCTTATAATAGGTAGCCCTTGAGCTGAAGCCAGGGAATCTGTGAATCAGAAAGGAAGAGGGAAGGGGATTCCAGAGCCAGGAGACCATTTGTTCAGACATCTGGAGAGAGAGTGTCATGGACAGGGAACAGCAAATAGTCCAATAGACAGAATACAAGGAGATCATGAGACCTAAATCTTTGTGAAAGACTGGGACCAATTCTGAAGGAGTTAAAAATCCAAAGAGAACAGGGTGTATTTTTTTAGAGAGGCAATAGGGAGCCACTGAAGGGACAGGGACAAAATAAGCGGTTGGAGGGATCACTTTAGCCTGGGGCAGGGGTCACATAGTCTGTAGAGGAGGCTGAGGCTGGACAGTTTCTAGATCTTGGGAGTTCTGAGCTGTCTGAGCTGATACAGTGCAGGGATATACTGATCGGGTGTCCACACCAAGTTTGGCATTAAACAACAGGCCTTCAGGACCTTTTTTTAAAAAAATCAATGTGAAGCCATAGAAACAGGGTAAGACCTAGCTAGGGAAGATAAGCCCTAGAGAGACTACTTAGTGCTTTGTTGTGTGCTGAGGGTAGCAAGACTCCAGATTTTCATTTTTCTTAGGAGAAGTTGTGGCTGAGCCCAGAGGAAGGATCAGTGGCAGGTGCCCACCCTTCCCTACTCTGACCCGACATCCAGCCCAGAGGAACCAGCCCTGTTGGACCCTCCTTCTAATCCATCACCTGCTCTATTCCAAACATCCCTAGAGGTTCAATCAGATGACCAAAGTTCACATGCATTGCCTTTTCTCCTGATGCACTCACTGTGTAGAATGTTAACAATAACTATTCTCATATTTCCAAAAAAAAAGATGATGATCAAAAAGCTCTGGAGCAGACCAACTGTCACATACACACACACACACACACACACACACACACACACACACACACACACACACCCCTGCCATCAAGTCCAGAATTATACTAAAAGATGGCCAGAAAAAAAGGAGATTGGGAAATAGGGTGCACCAGGGAAGCTAGTTGAGACCTCAGTAAATGGCCTACATACACTAGGAAAGTCCATGAAGGAAAAATAGGAGCTGAAAAAAAGCCCATGAGGTCAGACAAAGACAATCATTTCAGAGGAAAAACATGGCTTAGCCTCAATGACTACAAAAAATGGCTAGAAAAAAATAAAATAGGATCTCAGTGATGAAATGGAAATAAGAATTCTAGAGAAAAAAATGGAAAGTAATAAAGAACTTAGAATAAAATATGTAAATGCAAGCAATGAACTTTCTGAAAATAAGAATGGAACTGAGTTTAATGACTCATGAGGACAGAAAAAAATATAAGCTTTCTATTATCAAAAACTCATCTGAAAAACAAGTCAAGGAAACATAATTTAAGAATAATCAGACTTCCTGAAAATCATGGACTAAACAAGAAACCTAAATATCATATTTTAGAAAATTAAAAAATAAAACTATTTCAAAGCTATTAGTGTCAGAAGGCAAAATGAAAAATAGAAGAAAAAAATCCAGGAAGAAATCACAGACTGAAAATATTTAGGAAACATCATAACCAAAATTCAGAGCTTCTAGATCAAAGAGAAAATGCTGGAAGTGGTCTTAAATAAAAAGAGCCCAAGTACCAAAAAAGCACAGTAAGAATCGCATTCTTTGTGTATATATATATATATATATTTAAGAACATGCACATATATACATAGATTGCATTTATATTTACCTCCTGTTTCTTTCACATATATACATATATACACATGTATATATGTATATATATATATATATATATATATATATATATATATATATATATATATATATATATATATGTTTACTTATTGTTTTTTCCAATAGAATTTAAGTAGCTTAAGAGTAAAGTCTTTTGTTTTTGTCTAGTATTTCAGACACCAGTATAGTACATGGCACATATTTGGTACTTTCATATGCTTATTGTTTTTTTCTTGTTTTAGTCACTGTAGTCTCATATGTCATAAAGGTAAATGGCTCAAATGAGTCTCTAATTAAAAAACTTGGTAGGAAAAAAAGTATTTAATCATCATATATTATTTGATGGAGAGATTAAATTATTCATTGTTAAATAAGTTGAAATGACACCAATATGTTTTCCTCTAGTATAGACTAAACTTTAGTCTCTTGCATGGTTAAAACAGTCTGATAATGTTGATTAAAGGGGAAGAGAAAATTAACTGTCTAATTGAAAGAAATTTACTTGTTTTCTCTTTTTTTGTTTTCCAAGATTGACATCTGGCACTGAGAACACACTTTTTCACTATGTTGCCTTAGAAACAGTGCAAGGAATCTTCATTACTCCAACTCATGAAGAGGTAGCACAGCTCAATGGTTCTATCCATCCTCAACTGATTAAGAATTTCCATCGCTGCTGCCTTTCTATTCGTGCAATCTTCCAGCAGTCCTTGATGTATGAGGTATGTTAATATTTATTGTGACCATAGGTAACCTTTAATTCTCACACTTCACAAAATTTTCTCTAGTTAAAATGTTCTAAGAACAAGCCTCACTCTCCCTTTCCTCACCCCCCTTTCATTTCCCCTTCCCCCAGTCCCACTCTTACTACCAAATTCTTTGAAAAAGTGATATAGACACAATCTGGCTTTATAGTCTGGAATCTTTATCTTCATCTGCACAGAAAATACTCTCTTGATTATCGGTGATCTTCCAATTACAAATGTCTCTATCATCCTTCTGTACAAAAAAAGCTAGAAATAAAATCATATTACTAAATAGTGAAAGGCAGTTGAGGAGAAAATGAGTCTCAAATGGGCTAAACCAAGACAATTAAACCAAGAATGTTTGTAGCTAAAACAAAAAGTGTACAGCAAACAGACCTGAAATGGAACAGATCTGCTGAAATTTTGATAGTGATCTTTCATCATTTGTAGGAATGCTACAACCTCCATAGATGGACCCATCACCCTCAGTACCTGAGGAAGGTCAACAATACAAGCTTTTATTAGGCATTTACTTTTGAGTCAGGCCCTGTGCTAGGTGCTAAAAGTATAAATGCCCATAGATAGAAAGGCAGCCCTTTCCTCATGGAGCTTATATTCTCTGGGAGAAAAACAACTCATTAAAAAAAGTTGCAGGTAGGGGAGGGGAAGAGATGGGGGGGGTGCCCTGCTTGAAGGCATGTTCAAGAAAGTCCAGAACAATCAAGGGAGGCATCAGAAAGTCACATTTAAAAGGAGGCTTTGAAGAGAGCTAGACCCTAAGTCCGCCTATATGCAGAAGTAAGCCCTGCTGGGGGCAACACAATCTTTTAAAGGTAGCGGGGGATCAGTTCTCAAAATGGTACCAAAATATATGTCAGAAGAATGAAAAGGATCATAATTGATACTTTTGCCCAAAAACACAGTGGAGAAGAATTCAGCAATTTCCATTGCATTTCCCTTTTTTTTCCCTTTATTTCTGTAAAACCTTAAAGAAATATGAGGCAGGCAGACTTCCACAGGTAATTTCCTAATCAACTCCATCTTTCTATTCATAGAAGTGACTGAGATGTATCTGCAGGTGCCTGAGGAAGAGATGTGTAGAGAGTATAAGTCAGGCAGGTTTACACACTGATTTTAGAATAGTATTAGACTCCCATACCTATGTTTTATATATGTATATGTGTATGTGTATACATATGTAAACGTACGGATATATATGACTCCAGTGACAGATGGGACTACAGATCACTTTGTTCAGTGTGGCCATGGCCACAATTATTTACCACTGTCGCTGAGGTATCCGAGGTAATATCCAAACAAACAAAAGGATTCCTTATTAATGGTGAGAATGTCTTTGTTCCAGGAGTTTTTAACCCTAAGTCCACAAATTCCTGTGAACTTGAACAAAAAAAAAATCACATCTTTATTTCAATATAATTAATTTCCTTTGTAATTCTATATTTTTGTTCATTAAAAAAATTCTTGAGAAGAGGTCCCCAGCCTTCCCTAGACTACAAAAGGAATCCACTATACAAACAAAAGTATGAATTCTTTTTTTTTCTCAGATTATTTTGTATAAATTGTACTGACCCTGGATGCTACAAAACTTTTTCTACGGCAGTGCCAAAAAGATTGGTTTAACCATCCAAGATATACTAAGAATAAAGGAAATTTAAAAAGACATGTCACCAAGCATGAAACACTAGTCCATCACATTAATGCAACAGTCTATATCTTAGATAGGCATGGTGGCTGGGTAATAAATTGGGTCCAGAAATAAGTAGGAAAAAGGAGTAGTGTTGTGTTGGCAAATGTTTAACAACCAGCTTTCCAGATAAGAAAATATATGCATAATACGCTTTTAAGTATAATCAGCATCATTAACATGTTTCTCATCACTTTCTTAAGTCTAGACAATCAATTAATAATAAACCAAGCCCTAATTTGTTTTGCTGCTATTCAGTTATGTCCGACTCTTTGTGATCCCATTTGGGGTTTTCTTGGCAAGATATTGGAGCAGTTTTCCATTTCCTCCTCCAGCTTATTTTACAGGGGAGGAAACTGGGGCAAATAGAGTTTAAGTGACTTGGCTCGGGTTCATACAGCCAGTGAGCGTCTGAGGCTGGATTTGAACTCAGGAAGGTGAGTCTCCGGACTCCAGGCCCAGCGCTCCATCCACTGTGTCGCCTAGCTTCCCTAATTTTCCAATGATTTCTAAGGTGTGAATGCTTATGCTAAAAATTTCATAATCATTCAATCTGGCTCCAGCTACTCCTGAGAAAGAGATAAGCAAGATGGCATCTGAAAAATGGCACAATCCCTCTAGGGATCCTGGATAAGTCACTGCAAAAATAAAACAAAACCAAAAAATTTCATCTCTTATGTACTATTTTTGTGGATAATTCCATATGCTCCCATTGGAATCACTTCACTAGGAGTTGTGGACGTATTGTCCCTGCACACTTGACTTCTAAATAGCAAGGCCAGCGACAGGCTGGAAGGATGTTTTCAGGGCAATCAATAAAAGAAACATCCTGGGCACATTTCCGGAAAAATTACAAATAACCCCAAGTTTGATAGAAAGGCCTGTGCGTGCTGGGCAGTAACAGACTGCACCCACAACATGCATCAGATAAGTTGTATTAAATAAATACACTGTCTGATCCACAGTGGAGGAGAGTCCCTGACCAAGACTGAGGCCCCAGCCAGCTGGAAAGAGTTGCTGCTTGTTTGGCAGGAGGATGTGATTTTTTTTTTAAGCTGGCTTTTCACAGGATCATCAGAGGCTTTAGAGCTATAAGTGACCTCAGAGGTCATCTAAGTCAACCCCCTCATTTTACAACACAGAGTCAGAAAAGGAAAGAGTTTAAAAAATTCACCTACAATCACAAAGTTCAAAGAAAACTCCTTTAAATACAAATTCACATTGAAGCTCAAGTCTCTGGCTCCTCTGGGTGTGAGCAGTTTCTAGGCCATCTCTGCAATTGTAATGCTGTTTACAGTACTATTAAATAACAGAGAACAGGCCAAGAAAAGATGTCTGTTGCTTCCAAAGGATAATAGCCAAAGGTCCTTTAGTGACTGGATATGTTCAAACAATAACTCTGGTCTCCTAAGAAGGAAAATTAAACCTATCTGCATCTGTGTGCGCGTATGTGTGTGTGCAAGCAGTGCTGTGCTGGTGAGCTCATTGGCTCACCTGAAATACTTCCCTTTTGATAAGGCTGCCTGGTCCTAATTCCTAGATCCTGAGAATTAAGGAGACTTTTGGCACTGGACTTGGGTTTTTGTCCCTAACATATTGTGTGATTTTGGGCAAGGCAATTAATGGGCTTCAACATCCTCATCTCTAACCTCCTTTACAATTCTAAAATTACATTATTCCCATTATTATTCACATGCACTGCTTCTATTTAGCAAGAATATAATAAATATTTTAAACAAATACTCTAAGGTCAGTACATAGAATTTCACTGTTATTACAGAAATACTTTGTTGGGTTTTAGTATTCTTTAATGTTTTAAATTCCAAACATAAATACCTCAGATAGGTTATACAGGCTGAACACAAAAGAGGACTCTATGTAATACTATAAATCTCTATTTCCTGCCTCTTGCTATTTTAATAGATAATTAATTCCACATGTTAGCTTCAAAGCTGTGCTGCTCATTTGTACTTCCTTCTGAATTTCCTTCTATTCTATGCATTCAGTCATTGAACCTCCTTTTTTTGACATCACTATTCATACAAACCCCATCCCTGACTCCTCTTCAATTATAAACCAAGAGAAAGGAAGACAAATAAAAACCCTTGTAACATATGACCATAGTCAAGCAAAAACAGTCCACAAAGTGTCCCTTCCTGCACCCTGTGTCCATCCCTCTCTGCCAAGAGATAGATAACATATTTCACCAAAGGTGCTCTGAAGAGAAGGGTTGGCCATCGCTTTGGTCAAAGATTCCAAGATAGTCAAAATGATTTTATTTACCTTGTTGTTTTCTTTGTATTAATTGTTCTCCTTGTTTTACTCACTTTGTTATGCATCAGTTCCTGACATCCATGATTTCCTGAAATTGCCTCCTTCATCCTTTCTTACTAAATAATGATATTCTATTTGTAAAATTTTGCTCAGCTGTTCCCAGGTCTTGAAAAGATAACCTAAAGTATCTCCCTTAGATCATGGCTCTTTCCCAGAAAGAGATTCTTTCAGGATCAAAAAATATGTTCTGTGTACCAGCCCTGGACAAGCGCCACCATTATTAGCACAGAATGCCCTGAAAAGTCACGCTTTTGCTAAGCAGTTGGTAACACTCATTGCTCAAAGAGCCAGAGGTCTGAAATTCACTCTTGTCAAGGCCACTGTTGGGTGCTGCATGTGGTCAGTAACTACAGTAGAAAACTTAATGAAAAAACCTTAAACCTGTGGCTGGAAGGTTTTTTATGTCATTTTTAGAGTAAGATTGGGGGTCTAGCACATGTCAAAAAATTGTACAGTATAAAGGGAGAAAGAAATTAAATAGGAGCTTCTGGTTTCTCATGGAAACAAATATACTGATTATTGAAGATCATGAAGTTTATAATGGTATTTAAGGAATACAAGGATTTGTTTGGGTTCAGAAAAAAAGGAATTTAGAGTAAATGAGAAGTTTATTGCATTAAGCATAATTGATGGGGAGATGTTTCTGCAAAGTTTTGATCTGAAACTCAGGTCTCATTTCTTTCATGTAGTTTGTAAAGATGTATATCCATTCGTTTAGTGTTGGTTCTCAACAACTGATGAGTTTGGAATTGGTAAATTCACTTTTGTATATGTAAAGTATCTTAATGTATGTACATTTCTGATGTATATGTTTCATAAAGGGAGAAAGATCAATTTAGATTCCAGTGTTCCTCATGCATTAAAAATTCCCATAAGGCAAGGGAAAAAAAGATAAGCAGCTTACTAGAAGCATTAAGAAAGCCTTTGAAGAGGGAGGGCTACAAATTAAAATTACTGTTGGTTAGCACTAACCTCTGGCGTTTTCACCAAAAAAAAAAAAAAAAAAGTTAAATAAAATGCTTGAGTTGTCCACAAAAAAAAAGAAAGAAATATGTTCTGATTGTGACTGTTCCCGCTCCAATTTTATCTTCCTCTTTAATCATCACCCCCTCTTCCATACCTCCTGCTTGTCTCCCTGCTGAGTTTTGTATATTTCTACACTAAACATTGTATGTGGGTACTTGTGTGTCTATTTGATCACTTTAGATAAGAGTGATCAAATTTCCAATCCCCTCGTCCTTCTCCATCCCAATTATGAGAAATAGTCAAGTTCTACCACCTTCTTCTATCTACATTAGTATACTTCTTTTATTCTCCCTTCTTTTTCCCATTTTCAAACTCTCAGAATTAATCTTCCCCCCACCCTGTTTCCTTATTTAACTCCCTCAATATCCTTTGAAGACATGAAAGTTATGATAGGATACTTGTTTCTTCTTTCCTCATTACAGTATTAGCACCACATCATCACACATCTTCCAGGTACTCAAATAAATTCATCCTTCTCGGTTTCCATTGACTCGTGTTTGGATTTCAAAATTTTTATTCAGAGCTAGCAGTTTTATCAGGAAAGTTTGAAATTGAACTCTATTGCATTTAAAATCCACTTTTCTCACTAAGATTTTGTTTAGCTTTGCCAGTTAAGTTAGTATTCTTTCTAAGCTTATCACATTTTTCTTTTTATTTTCAGTTCTAAATTCTTTCTCTTCCTCTACCCCCTCTCCTATCCACTAAAAAAGCAAGAAATATAATACCCATTATACAAATGAAGTTTATGCAAAACATTTTCACAATAGCCATATTGTAACAAGAAAAGCAAAAAAAGCAGGGGAAATATGACTGTTATGGAAATGACAATATATGTGTAACATATCAAATTGTTTATTTTATCAATGATAGGGTGAGAAGGGAGGAAGGGGGAGAATCTGGACCTGAAAACTCTAAAAACAAATATTAAAAATTATTTTTACATGTAACTGGGGAAAAATAAAATACTAAATTAAAAAAAGTTGGTTTTTTTTAAAGTAAGGGAAAAATAATTCTATCACTTTTACCTTTCCAAGCTCTCTTTTGGTTTTTATTAGAAGCATTTAAAATTTTGTGACCCTGATTATATTTCCTAGATATTAAAACTGCTTGTTTCAGGATGCTTACAGTATTTTAAAAACACAGGAGCTCTAGATTTTAGTTACAGTATTCCTGGTACTTTGCCTTTTGGGGTTTTCTTTCAGGAGGTGCTCTCTGGTTCTAATAGATTTAAGTTTCTTTATAATTTCTTGAAATATAGGGAATAGGCTTCTTTAAAATCATAGTTTCAAAAGAATCCAGTCATTCATAAATCATCTCTCTCTGTCATGTTTTGTGTGTAGATCAGTTTTTTATGTCAGCTATAATATTTTCTTTATTTTTTCAACTTTTTTATTTTATTCAAATAGCTTTTATTGTCTCATGAAACCTTTGATTTTTATTTGGTCTAGTCTAATTGTCAGAGTCCATTGAGCAAGATTTATCCCTTTCTTCTTTGATTTTTATTCTCCTTCCAGCACTTTTATTTCATTTTTATGTCTTCATTTATCCTAGGTATTGTATTCATGTAGTCTTTGTGGTAAATAAATCTACTTACATTTATTTAAGAATTATTGTTAAGGAAGCTCTTTATTTGCAACAATTTTTGATACTGGTTAGTATTTTCTTAGATTTATTTAACATTTAAAGCAGCTAGGGGAGGGACACTGTGGATAGAGCACTAGGCTCTGAGTCAGGAAAATCTTCAAACCCAATCTCAGATGGTAAGTACCTGTGTGATTCCTAGCAAATTACTTTCTGTCTGCTTTGGTTTCCTCAACTGTAACATGGAGATAACAAAAGCATTTTCTTGCCACGTTGTTGTGAGAATCAAATGAAATAATATTTATAAAGCACATAGCATAGAACTTAGCATGGAGTTGGTATTCAATAAATGCTAGTTCCCTTCTTCCTTCTCTCCTCCAAATTGAGGGTTTGTTCCAGGGCCAGCATGCCCTCTGTCTTCGGTTCTGCTTTTGAGTGTCATGGGCAGCTTTTCACTCCACTCTCTCTGCTTCGAGACACAGAGCCTTGAAGGATATACATGTCCTTGGCTCATCCCTGGTTTCGTGATAATTCACCAGATTTATCCATTTTGTTGCTTGACTATACACAATTAAATAACTGATTCTCTCATCCTCTCCCTCCCCTAACTTCCATTTCTGCTATATATTTTAGAGGAAAGTTAGATTTAAAACTATGCATTCATGGCAAGGTTGGAATGAGGTGTTATTTCAAATAGGCTCTAAAAAGTGAAATTTGAAAATAGAGTCCAGAAGAGAAAAAGTGCTAAGACTAGATGTGTTATAAAATCAGCCATTGAAATTATTTCTACAAGATACTTGGCCTACTTGTGTCCTATTCATTCATTAATCATCTCTATAAGTGGGTGGATAATTTGCTTTTTATGAATAAATGCTTCTCCCATTAACTTACAGAAGAAGAAAGCCCTTAATGTTGAAGGGAATTCAGAGTCTCCTCATGCTGCATCCTCCCTTAGTCCTGTGAAAGAACATGGTGTGTTATTTGAATGTTCCCCTGAAAACTGGACAGATCAGAAAAAAGCACCTCCAGTTATGGCTTACTGGGTTGTAGGGTAAGTGGAAACAAGACTCTAGACTGTTCAGAAAATGTTCTGCCAAACTTTGGTGGAAAGAGATTCTCCCCCTGCAGAGCCCTTGGTCCTGACACTCTCCTGTCGGCATTGAGGAACCAGTAAAAATTTTTGAGCAAGGCCCTAACACAGAGAGAAAATGGGCAGTCTTTAAAGAAATCCAAATAAAATTTTGACCTTACTCCTACCATAAAACTGAGAACAAACTGATCTCATTATTGAGCTTGGCAGATATGGTACAGTTAAGGTCAAGAACACAGCCCTCACTAAGCAAGGGAGCATCAAGCTTCTTCCCTAATTAACATCTCAAAGGTCACTTTTATCACAAGTGAAACCATGCTGCAGGCTTAATACTTTAAGGAAAACCAAGTTGCTTAGTAAGGAATGTCAATAAAGACGGTCCTTTTGCCCTCTAGAATGATGAAGAGAATTGAGCTGGCATAGAAGTGAATAGTCCCAAAAAAGTATCCTGGTCTCTGCCCCTTCCTCTCATTTTATAGTGCCTTTTTGAGCTGTGATACAAACTGAGTTGAGTGAAAAGGAAATCAAATTGTCTTTTCTGAATTTAGTGTGGGTTTCTTTTTTCCTCACAGGAGACTCTTCTTGGAGCCCAAGCCACAAGAACTCTATGTGTGTTTTCATGACTCGGTCACTGAAATTGCCATTGAACTGGCATTTAAACTTTCCTTTAGCTTGGCCACATGATGCACCTTCCTTGTCATCCTGGGACACCAGGGAGCATCCATCATCAAAAACACTGAAACCCACTCTGAGATGACAGGTCTCTTTAATGCATCCTGGAAACAGCTTTAAATGGTCCCTCTCTCATTAAATTCATCATACCCTTCTTGGTCTGGCAGGACTCTTAAGATATTTTATGTGTACAGAAAGATGGAATCGTTAATTTATTGTCATTATATTGTATGGCATATGTGTTGGTTTGTTGTATTTTATGAAATAACATGTATAATATTTAATATCAGATTGCCTTCAGGAACAGCATTTCATGGAAAATATCCAAAATCATATTTACTTTGTGGCTAATATTGGTGGGAAGGGTGCCCTGTGCTCTGCTCCTGGCTTTGCCACCAACAGTAGTAGGTCCTGCAGGAGAATTTACTTAGGAGAACGTTACTTAGGAGAATAAATCACAGTATTGTCTTACATGGATTCTAATGTGCCTTCCAGCTTTAGTGTTCTACATACCTCTGTTTCCCATCATCTTAAATATTGGTCATTTCTCTCCAATATTCTTCATAATGCAAGTATTGAAACCTCACCAATTCAAATCTCCTTCCCACTGCAGTCAGGAAATAAAATGAAAGCCATATAGCACTCACTTCTTCAAGCACTGGTCTTAAACATCCAGCTGCTCAGAAGCAGGATAGTTTGTTTCTTGAGATCTAACATAGATCTATCCTCTTTTTACTCAATAGACACATTCTTTAAATGCCACATATAAATCATCTTCTTGAAAACCAAATTCTTTATTTCAGAAATATGATTCCATTTATAGAAACTCTTTATTGAATTTCATTGGTAAAGTTAACCATGAGGGTGAAATCATCAGCCCTTGATTCATTTGATGGCAAATTTGCATTCTTAAGATTATTTTAGGATTCCTCTTAGCAAGAAATCTTGATGCTAGGAAAATTCCCACCAAATGAGAATGCCTTGTGTGGGGCCGTGGGGGCCTGACAAGGTTGTCAGCCTGCATGGCGTGTGACCCGTGTGGAGCCTTCAAGAGGACCTGCAGGGACTTCCTCCAGCCCAGGACAGGAGCCACCAAGACCACCAGGCTGGACTCTGTCTCTAGCAACCCCAGCTCCATCTGCTCCACCTCTCTGGAAGGTTGTGCTGGAAATAAAGCTAGAGATTATCCAGTTATTCATGTATCAAGATCATTTCATGTTTTGTATTTGTAGGCTCTGTGCCTGGCACAAGCTTATACGTGCTTGTCAATGGGCTGACTGATAAAGGTCAACTCCCATAGAGGTTTAAACAAGTTTTCTCAGGCCACTGGTAAGTGTCCGGGCCAGGGTTCAAATGAATCTGCGTCACACTGTGTGCCATGGAGACATGTTGGAGCCTCAGAATCCTCATTCCCCAGTGCTGAGAGCTTCACTGGGCTTATCAGACTCACTACAGCATTTGGACCAGGGGAAGATGTTATTTAGAGGCAGAAGAAATATTTGAATTACACACATCCATAAGCTGCATATGACTGTGGGCAACTTTACTTTGAGCTCGTTTCCTCTTCTCTAAAAAAGGGATAATGATCCCTCTGGGTAAAATCATAAGCATCAAATGAAATAATATTTGTAAAGGGTTTTATAACTGCAGAGATCTAAATAAAGGTCAGCAATTATAATCATTCTAATTTTACCTATGAGAATACTTTTTTTAAAAAATTTAACAAAATTTTGTTTTTTACAATGGAGTTGGGAAACAAACAAACAAAAAAAAAAAAACCTTATCCCCATTTGTATCCAGGTGCAGCCTTGAAAAACAAAAGCAACAGCATCTTGGTTTTTGATTCCCAAATGGCCAATGAAAGGAGTATTCCCCGAGGATCCCTGCACTGAAGATGTCTGCCTGTATTTACCTCTGAAACCAAGAGCTTTCTGGCAGTCACAGCCAGGCTCCAGCACGGGAAAAATGAGAAAACATTCTCAGACTGAGATATTAGATATCCCAGCAGGTCCTTGGACCTCCAAGGAGGTGCCTGCATATAAAGGCACCGCACAGGATTCTTTTTTTTAACCCACAGCTTTCTGTATCAGGTACTTCAGAGCATAGATTAGGATTTTTCCATCTAAGAATTGCAGTTTATTTACATCTTTACCCTATGTCTCTGAACTTTCCCTGGAAAGTGATCAGCCCTGAACCATGCGGGTTCTTGTGTTTCATTTGGGCTTTGGGAAAACTGATAAATATGTAGGCGCCCAGAAATGAGCCTAGCATCAGTATTTTTCCCTCCTAGAACAAAGTAGAAGGGGAACAAGGCTGCACTTACAAGTTGGTTCCATTTCTTTGGCAGTTACAGAAGGGACTCGTGTGTTTCATTTGTTTGTCACGAATTTAAGGGTCTTTGGCTCCAGGTACCCTGGTTAAAATTCAAGGAATCAAAGCGACTAGTTCTTGGATTTCACACCAAAAAATGTGAACTAGTGAAAGACTGTTTCTCTTTTACCTTAGAACGTAAAAATGACATGGAATTTGACCATCAGGTCAACTTTTTTAAAAATAAAAAATGTCAATTTTGATATTTTCATGTATATTTAATAGAAAAGTGGCATTTTGAAGACACTATTATAAATTGTTGCCTCTAAACATGTCTTTGTGTGTGAAAGAATTTAATTTTGCATAGTTCTATTTCTCTAAACTATATGAAAAGCTATTTTTATATTTTCTCAAATGTTTTAATAAAGATAAGTTGGAGATTTGTTCACCCAAAAAATATGCTGGTTTGAATTTCATTTTATGTCTTCTTAATCAAAATGGTATATTCAGTTTTCTTCACTACAATTTTTTATAGTTTGCAAGGCAACAGTTTAGACACATTTCTACAAATAATAAAAACTAATTGATCTGAAGCTGTCAGGGGACAGACAGATGCTCCTGGAAAAAGGAAGACCTGAGTTCCAATGTAGCCTCAGGCCTATGGTAGCACTGCAACTCTGGGCAAGTTACTTTACCTCTGGCTGCCTCAATTTCTTCAACTGTAAAGGGAAGATAATATTACTCTTAAACTCCAGGGGTACAAATGAGATTCTATTTGTGAAACAATTTTGTAAACCTTAATACATGATAAATAGTTAACTTCCTGTATTTTTAAATATAAACTTTCATGCTTTTCTTTCCACTGCCTTCCCACGTTTTTAGTGTGCACTGTCTGCTGAAATAAGATATGTCTTGTAGTTGTAGTGCCTGCTCTGGATTCAGAATTCACCTGATGTGTGTTTATATACAAATGAGGCATTAGTAGAGAGAGTCCTAGGCCAGTGATTTCAAATGCATATAAAAATTGGGGGAGGGGAGCCACTAAACATTATTATGGGATCCCTATGGTGACATATTGATTTAGAAAACCATATATTAACATTATCTAGGTTCTGTGGTATTTTTTCCCCTTCTTGTACTCTATTTGTTGTTGTTGAGTCGTTTTTCAATTATGCTTCATACTTTCTGATCCCATTTCAGATTTTCTTAACAAAGTTCTCCAGCACATTTTATAGGTAAGGAAACAAAGGTAAACAGGGTTAAGTAACTTGTCCAAGGTCACACAACTAGTAAGTGTCTGAGGCTGGATTTGAACTCAAGAGGATGAGTCTTCTTGACTTCTGGCCCAGCACTCTATCCACTGTTCCCTGGAGTTATCCTTCTTACCATCTATGTCTTAGCCAAATTGGTTTCCTTGTAATTCCTCATAATCACTACTCATGTCTAAGTACTTTTGTATAAATAATCCCCCATGTCTGGAATATGCTTTCTTCTTATCTATGTATTTTAGAATCCCTACCATCTCATACAACATATACAAAAATTGTCCGTGTCTTAAGGCATAAAAACCTCAAAATGAAAGGCAGAAATAGTAAATGCATTTTTTTTCAGATCATGATGCAATAAAAATCACATGCAATACAAGGCCAAGAGAAAATAGACCAAAAATGAATTGGACATTAAATACTCTAATCCAAAAGAATGAATGGATGAAACAGCAAATCATAAACCATTAATTTCATCCAAGGAAATGACAATAATGAGACAACATACCAAAATTTATGGGATACAGCCAAAGCAGTTATAAGGGGAAATTTTATATCTCTAGATGCTTACTTGCATAAAATAGAGAAAGAGAAGATCAATGGATTGGGCTTACAACTAAAAAAGCTAGAAAAAAATAAATCAAAAACCCTCAAATACTGAATTTGAAATTCTGAAAATAAAAAGGAAAATTAATAAAATTGAAAATAAGAATACTATTGAATTAAATAAAACTAAGAGTTGGTTTTATGAAAAAAACAACAAAATAGTTAAACCTTTAGTTCATTTGATTAGAAAAAGGAAAAAATATAATCAAATTGTTAGTCTCAAAAATGAAGGGAGAACTTTCTACCAAGGAAGAAGAAATTAGAGCAATAGTTATAAGTTATTTTACCCAACTATATGCCAATAAATTTGATAATCTAAATGAAATGGAGGAATATCTACAAAATATAGATTTCTCAGGTTAACAGAAGAGAAAATAAATTATTTAAATAGTCCCATTTTAGAAAAATAGAACAAGCTATTAATCAACTCCCTAAGAAAAAATCTCCAGGGCCAGATGGATTTACATGTACATTCTACCAAACATTCAAAGAATAATTAATTCCAATACTATATAAACTATTTTTTTAAAAATAGGGAAAGAAGGAGTCCTACCAAATTCCTTTTATGACACAAATACAGTACTAAGCCAAGTAGAGTGAAAACAGAAAGAAAATTATAGACCAATTTCCCTAATGAATATTGATCCAAAAATCTTAAATAAAATATTAGTAACAAGATTACAGAAAGTCATACCCAGGATAATATACTATAACCAAATAGGATTTATACCAGGAATAGAGAGCTGCTCCAATATTAGGAAAACTATCAGTATAATCAACTATATCAATAACCAAAGTAACAAAAATCATTATCTCAATAGATGCAGAAAAAGCATTTGATAAAATCCAACACCCATTCCTATTAAAAACACTAGAGAGTATAGGAAGAAATGGATTTTTCCTTAAAATGATCAGTAGCATCTATTTAAAATCATCAGCAAGCATGTATAATGGGGACAAACTAGAACCATTCCCAATAAGATCAAGAGTGAAACAAGGCTTCCCACTATCACCATTACTATTCAATATTGTATTAGAAATGCTAGCTTTGGCAATAAGAGAAGAAAAAGAGATTAAAGGAATTAGAATAGGTCATGAGGTAATCAAATTATCACTCTTTGCAGATAATATGATGGTATACTTAGAGAACCCTAGAGAATCGACTAAAAAACTACTAGAAATAATTCACAACTTTAGCAAAATTACAGGATACAAAATAAATCCACATAAATCAGCATTATTATATATTTCCAACAATGTCCAGCAACAAGGGATACAAAAATTCTATTCAAAATAACTGTCAATAGTATAAAATATTTGTCACTCTATCTGCAAAGGAAAAGTCAGGAACTATATGAACACAACTACAAAACACTTTCCACATAAATAAAGTCATCTAATCAGTTGGAAAAACATCAAGTGCTCATCGGTAGGCTGAGCAAATATAATAAAAATGACAACACTACCTAAACTAATATGCTTATTTAATGCCATACCAATCAAAATCCCAAGAAAATCATTTTACAGGTTTATAAAAAATAGTAACAAAGTTTATCTGGAAGATAAAAGAGAGAGTTTCAAGGGAACTAATGAAAAATGCTAATGAAGGTGGATTAGCTGTGCCAGACCTAAAACTATATTATAAAGCAGCAGTCACCAAAACCATTTGGTATTGGCTAAGAAATAGACTAGTTTATCAGTGGAATAGGTTAGATTCACAAAACAAAACAGTTAATGACTATAGCAATCTAGTGTTTGACAAACTCATTTATTTGACAAAAACTTCCAGGAACTAGTATGGAAGAAATTAGGGCTCGACCCACATCTAACACCACATACCAAGATAGGATCTAAATGGGTTCATGATTTAGACATAAAGAATGATATTTTATTAGAATTAGAAGAACATAGGATAGTTTACCTAGAACATAGGATAATTTACCTCTCAGATTTATGGAGAAGGAAGGAATTGGTGTCCAAAGAAGAACTGGAATTCATAATTGAACACCAGATAGATACTTTTGATTATATTAAGTTTAAAAGTTTTTGTACAAACAAAACTAATGCAGATAAGGTCAGAAGGGAAGCAATAAATTGGGGAATCATTTTTACATTTAAGGGTTCTGATAAAGGCCTCATTTCTAAAATATAATTGACTCAAATTTATAAGAATTCAAGCCATTCTCCAATTGAAAAATGGTCAAAAGGATATGAAGACAATTTTCAGATGAAGAAATTAAAACCATTTCTAGTCATATAAAAGAGTGTTCCAAATCACTGTTGATCAGAGAAATGCAAATTAAGACAACTCTGAGATACCACTACACACCTGTCAGATTGGCTAAGATGACAGGAACAAATAACGATGAATGTTGGAGGGACTGTGGGAAAACTGGGACACTGATACATTATTGGTGGAACTCTGAACTGATCCAACCATTCTGGAGAGCAATTTGGAACTATGCCTAAAGAGTTATATCCCAAAGAGATCTTAAAGAAGGGAAAGGGGACTTGTATGTGCAAGAATGTTTGTGACAGCTCTCTTTGTAGTGGCTAGAAACTGAAAATTGAGGGGATGCCCATCAATT
This sequence comes from Sminthopsis crassicaudata, assembly GCF_048593235.1. Taxonomy (NCBI): domain Eukaryota; kingdom Metazoa; phylum Chordata; class Mammalia; order Dasyuromorphia; family Dasyuridae; genus Sminthopsis; species Sminthopsis crassicaudata. The sequence continues at coordinate 167,561,682 of NC_133622.1, read as the reverse complement.
GGAGATTGGCTGAATAAATTGTGGTATAAGAATGCCATGGAATATTATTGCTCTGTAAGAAATGACCAGCAGGATGATTTCAAAGAGGCTTGGAGAGACTTACATGAACTGAAGCTGAGTGAAATGAGCAGGACCAGGAGATCATTACATACTTCAACAACAATACTATTCGATGATCAATTCTGATGGACATGGCCATCTTCAGCATTGAGATGGTTCAAACCAGTTCCAATTGTTCAGTAATGAAGAGAGCCATCTATATACCCAGAGAGAGAACTATGGGAAATGAGTATGGACATAGCACTCATTCTTTTTGTTGTTGGCTTGCATTTTGTTTTCTTACTCATTTACTTTCTTTTTTGATCTGATTTTTCTTGTGCAGCAAGAGAATTGTATAAATATGTGGGGAGAAGGAGGAGAGAATCTGAAACACAAGGCTATTCAAGGATCAAAATTGTCAAATTATCCTTGCATATATTTTGAAAATAAAAAGCTTTATTTTAAAAAGATACATAAAAAATAAAATAATAAAAAAGAATCCCTACAGTCTTCAATGCTACCTTCTATATAAGACCTTTCCAGATTAGCCCAAAGGATAGTACCCTTTCCATCAGAATTAGTTTGTATTTTTTAATATATTTTGTATTTATTTAGGACTAACGGGGCATAATAGGATCGAGGTTCAAAAGAACTTTAAAGGCCTTTTAGTCCAACATCTTCATGCAGAAACTAAGTCATAGAGAGGTTTGATATAATATTACAATAGAACAAAAATAGCTTGCTCAGCAAAACTGAGTATATTCCTATAGAGGGAAAAAATTTAATGAAATAGGAGAATTCTGAGCACCGATGAAAAGATCAGAACTGTATAGAAATTTTTAAAGTTCAAACACATGAGTGAAGAGAAACATAAAAAGATACATTTGAATGAACAATGATAAAAGGAATAAACAAGGATAAACCTCTTACATTCATATAAAAAGAGAAGATACATATGTACTCTCTGAATTCTACCATCATGAAGAGAATGTACTGTTCCTTTTATTGTACCTTATCCCTAGCACATAGTAATGTGCCTGGCAAATAATAGGCACTTAATAAATGCTTGTTGAATTAAGCTGAATGTAATTAAATAACAGAGCTCTAATGAATAATCTATTCATGTTTTATTATTATCTATATTTGTCTTATATATTAGTTTTTATTGAATTTTTCAAAATTTATTTAAAATATATTTTCTTTTAATCAGGCAAAATCCTCCTCTCCCTCTCATTCTAATCCTATGCACACTTGAGAATACAAAAAACAAAAACAACAGCAAAAAAAAAAACCTAAATCCATTACAATTACAAACATATATAGTCAAAACAATTGTCCACATTAGACATGTCAAAAAAATAAAATTTGTCTCATGCTGCATTGAGTGCTTTATCTTTCTATCAAAAGGAGATAGGCAGGATATTTTATCATTAGTCCTTTGGGATCCTAGTTGGTCAGTACTTAGAAGGGTCACTTCATCATCTCATAACTCACAGTCAGGAGAAGGTTCATAAACTACCAAAACAATGCCTTAGAATATGCTTCAAAATGGATATGACCTTAATTGACTTCAGAGTTGCTCTTTTTCTGCATGTTTAGCAAGGCTTGCTCTTGGTCCCTGCAAAGGATTGTTGGTATGTCAAGCAATTATGTTTAATACAGCTAGTCCTCATACAGCTCTTCCCAAGTACCTAGATAATTGGGGAACTCAAGCAAGTCCAGGTAGTTGGTATACTCATTTACAGATGCACTAATACACAACCATATGAAATGTGCTCCATATTTTTGATAAGAGAAATGTACATCAAAACAACCAGAAATTTCTATCTTACACCTTCCCCATTGGCAAAAAGGACAAAAATTAAAGATAATTAATGTTGAAGGGATTGTGGGGAGATAGGAACACTAATGAATCATTGGTGGAGCTGTAAATTAGTACAACCATTTTGGAAAACAATTTAGAATTACACAAATAAAATTATTAAAATGTATATAATGCTTGATTCAAAGATTCCATTATGAGATTATAATCCAAAAAGGTCATTGATGAAAAAGTATATATGAAATGTATAATAACACTTTTTTGTGATTGTAAAACAAAGTAGATGCCCATTGTTTAGGGAACAAGTAAAAAGAATGTGGCACATGAATGTAATAGAATATTGCCACACTAAAAAAAACTGAATATAATAAAGAGAATGAAAAGAATTTCATAATCTAATATAAAATGAAGTAAGCAGTCAAGAAAACAGCACAAAAAATTACTACAACAATGTAAATGGGGAAAAAACATAAAAACAATCAAAAGTGAATCCTAAGAAACTGTGAAGAATTAGTATATGTCCAAAGAAGATATAGAAGAAGACATCTCTTCCCTGCTACTTTGAAGAGAAAATAGGTCCACAGCTGTGGTATATTGCACATATATTCAGACTTTTTTTGATATATTAATCAGTTTTTCTGGCTTTTCCTCTTTTATTTTAAAAAAACATTATATGGGACAGCTCTTTAGGAGAAAAGAGGAGAGGGATACTAAGAGAAATTTTGGTGATTTAAAAAAAATCAATAAAATATATTTTTAAGAGGTCATAATGTCCTTAAAGAGTGATGTTATAGGATGATTTCAGAAAGGCCTGGAGAGATTTACATGAACTGATGCTAAGTGAGCAGAACCAGGAGATCATTGTACAAGGCAACAACAAGATTATACAATGATCAATTCTGATGGACGTGGCTTTCAAACAAAGAGTTGATTTAGACTAGTTCCCATGACCTTGTGATGAAGAGAGCCATCTACACCCAGAGAGGACTGTGGCAACTGAAGACGGATCACCACAAAGTATTTTCACTCTTTTTGTTGTTGTTTGCTTGAATTTTATTTTCTCATTTTTCCTCCTTTTTGATCTGATTTTTCTTGTGCAGCAAGATAATTATATAAATATGTATGCATATATTGGATTTCCATATATTTTACCATGTTTAGCATATATTGGATTACTTGCCATCTAGGGGAAGGGAGTGTGGGGAAGGGGGTAATAATTGGAACACAATGTTTTTCAAGTCATTGTTGAAAAATTATCTTTATATATGTTTTAAAAATAAAAAAGTGTCAATTAATGATTAATAATAGAATTATATTAATCGTAATTAATAATAAAATAATATTACTTAATAGTGAAATTAATTAATGATTAAATATATTATATATTAATAATAATAAAAAGAGGTCATCTCTTTGTCTTAGGATAACTGTTTGGTGACCCAGGATCAGGGAAAGTTTCACATAAACTGGCAACCAGGCAGCTGTGGTCCAGGCCCAGATTCCCTCAGACAAGCCTATGTCCTTGCTGCCATGTATCCCTGTTGGGATGGAAATCTTTTATTTGTCTTTTATTTACATCTTAGTATGGCATTTTCCACAGATATTTGGTGGGCTGTGTCCTGCTCATTTTACCCTTATTTCGATAAAGCCTGACTCGCGGAATGATAGAACTAATGGAAGACTTTTTGACACTGCTGAGATGGCGAGCCAGTGGGGAATTTGAGGTTCCCAACAAGGATTCTCACAGAAATCTCCCTTCTCAATCACCCCATTGTGACTCCTCTAAGTATAATTGAACCTGATTTACTTTCCTAGAGAGTCTGTTGAATGTGCTTCCTTAAGGGGCGTATTCTAACGTTTGTGGCCTAACAGCATTTGAAAATTGCAACATACGAAAGAATTATTTCTTTCTGACATAATTTTCTCTATAAAAAGCCTTGAAAACCCCTAATCTTTGTTCAGGCTTATTTCTCTAGCCTTTGAATCTGTGCTAAAGTGTTCCATGCTGGAATCTCGTCATTCAACGGGTTTTGTTTTGGGTGTTTTTTTTTTTTTTTTTTTTTTTTTTTTTTTTTTTTTTTTTTTTTTTTGGTTTTACCGAGGTTCCGGGCACGGCCTGAGGCTAAACGCTTCCAAAGCCAGGTGAAGCAGGGCGGGGATCGCTCTGGGAGCCGTAGCCCTGCCTCCTGCCGCAGCTCTAGAGGCAAACCCCGGCAAGTGCGCTCCGGGCCTGCCTCCAGGCCTTGCACCTCTCACACGCGACCTGGGCGCGTTAGGCGCCCTTACTGCTAACTTCGGTTCTCTGTAAAAAGAGGGACTAGGGCTGCGTCTCTATTCCTAGGAAGTGGCAATTTGCCCCCCCAAAAAAAAAATTTCCCCCTCCCACCACTGGTAAACCGGCGGAGTTCGTTTGCAAGCGCGCTCGGCTGCAAGTAAGGGTCCCTCGGGGGCCCCTCTTCACGACTCGCGCACCTGCGTGCGTACGGAACTGAGGGCCACGTGGCTCCCACGACGCCCAGGCCAAGCAGGCCGTTGGAAGCGCTTGCGCGACGCGGCCAAGCCATCCTATACGCCTGCGCGGCTCTCTCCCGCCGCAGCACGCACCTCCTTCCCGCCAGTGCGAAGCGAGAGTAGAGGCCGTTTTCTTCCGCGACTCCGCCTCCCGGCCCACTCCGCCAACCCCCGCCACCCGTCCCGACCCGCAGAACTCCGTAGCCCCTTCGAGCCATGGTGACCAAGAGCAAGCCCGAGAAGCAGCAGCTGCTGGACTTAGCATCCTTCGGCAAGGACCTCCTGGCGGGCGGCATCGCGGCCGCCGTGTCCAAGACAGCGGTGGCGCCCATCGAGCGCGTGAAGCTGTTGCTGCAGGTGCAGGCGTCGTCCAAGCAGATCAGTCCCGAGGCGCAGTACAAGGGCATCGTGGACTGCTTCTTGCGCATCCCACGCGAGCAGGGTACGGCGGACGGAGAGGGAGGGCTGGGGGGAAAGGCAGCCTCGGGGCAGGCGGAAGGTCGGGCGGGCCTGAGCTCAGCCCCTTCATCTCAGAGAGGAGACAGCAAGACAGGGACTTGTTCACTGATGGGTGATGAGGCGACCAGAGGCGTCCTCCAGAGGTGGAGCTGGAAGGGACTTTCGGGGTTTGCGTAGTGCAGACCAAAGGAGAGAGCTTCTTGCCTCGTGCTTTGTGGGGAAAGGGTCTCAGAGCCAGCATGCTAGGGGTCTACCAGGGGGGTTCTCAAACTAGGGCCCGGGGCCAGATGCAGCGCTGAGGACGTTTTTGCGGCCCGCCGGGTTATGGCAGATGGGCTGAGGGGCGGAGACAGAGGGTGAGCTTTTGTGTTTACTGTAGTCCGGCCCTCCACAGTCTGAGGACAGTGAGCTGGCCCCTATCTAAAAAGTTTGAGGACCGCTGCTCCAGATCAGGAGGAGTGGGTGTGGGAGGGCGTGCATGTGTTTTTTTTTTTTTTTTTTTCCATTGGTTCTGCTTATATCACTGCCTTGGCTCATTCAGGTGTTTTCGTGCTTCCCCGAATTCTCATAGTAGTTCTTTGTTGTATGGCAATAATCACAACGTTCAGGTCCAGTTTCCCCTAGAGGGTGACGCCCACCGCTCCTCTCCGTTTTTACCCGCAGACCCAAATCCATGGCACGTGTGCGTGCACAGGGCACTATCCGTATTTTGGTGTTTATGGAGTCTTTTTTTTTTTTCCTCTCTCCGGCCATCATGGGACACCGGGACCCAGTTGTGTGACCCTTTAGGCAAAGGGTATGAAATCAACCACAAAAGTAAATGAAACAGGTGCAAAGGATTTAAATACAAGGCACTTTGGGAGAAAGAACAGTAACAGATCATAGTTACAGCTGAACCGGATCTTTTGAGTCCTCCAGCCCAAGCCCTTCACCCAGGTGGGCGAGGGAGGAGCAAATTGGGATCCTCAAGCCTGAGTAAGAGGGCACTCGGGCTGCCATAGCACCTAGAGCGCCCCTCGTGTGATCCTGGACAAGCCAGCCCTGTTTAACTCCGTTCCTTTATCTGTCCTGTGACCTAGATATGGAAATGGCAAACCATTCCAAGCACTGCCAAGAAAACCCTAACATAGGGTCATAATGATTGAAAAAACGCCACCACAATTACTTCTAGAGCAGTAATGGACCTTCAGGGTTAGCCAGCTCAGCTCTGAAGAGAAGGTCCTAGAAGGACTGAGAGTTCTGCATTGTTTACTTTGCCACCTAACTGCCTGCTAGAGGCAGTGACTCTCGGAGCAAGAGGTGGCTCTGGCCAGTGTTTGGAAGAGAGGTGTTCCGGGGGGCGATGAGAAAGTCTGCTTTGGACACACTGAATTTCAATGACTCCAAGACAGCACAATGTCCGTTGTCCTAAGTGCTGGGAGGGAGCTCAGAATTGTGATCAAAACTCATGTGATTAGAAAGAGTAATTGACTCTATAGAAGCTCACATGAATGTAAGGAGGGCCCAGAGGGAGGAGAAGTGCTCAGAAGGAACCGAGAGCAGCCTTTGTCCCAGAAAGGGGAGAGGGGTGCAAAGGCCCAGGAGGGAGAAGCCGCCTTCCCCTTGTCCATTGTAGGGCTGACTGGTGACTTTCAAGGAGAGCAGTTTCAGTCGAATGAGGAGGTTGGAAGCAGAGACAAGACTGATCGTGGATGATTTGCAAGTTTACCTGAGAAGAGGAAGATGGATAAAAGTAGCTCTTGGGTCTGATGGGATCCTAGCAGGTTTTTTGAGTGGTGTATTTGAAGGCAGCAGGGAAGGAACCAGCAAATAGATAAGGGAGAGGATGAAAATTGCAGAGATATAAAGGGGATGATGGGGCAGGCTGTTGGAGGGCCTGGGATCAAGAGTACATGTTTGATGTATTAGTTAATCTGCCATGGGGGGGGGGGGAAGTTGGAACAAAAGGTTTGGCAATTATCAATGCTGTAAAATTACCCATGCATATCTGATAAATAAAAAGCAATAATTAAAAAAAAAAGTACATGTTTGAGGGTGGGGTTTGTCAATCAGAAGGGCTACCTCATCATCACACTGGAGTGAAGGAGAGTGGGGGGTAATGGAAGGGGAGGTGCAGAAGGAAGGCTTTTTTTAAAAGAGAAAAGGGGGAGAAAAGTTCTTGGGGAATGGCCTTAATTTTCTCAGTAAAGTAGGAGATTAACTGAAGTTCTCAGCTAAGAAGGTGGGTTCAAGGCTGTTGCATAGGAAGTTTGAGGGGAAAAGAGGAGGTGTGTGCTAAGTAGTAGCTCCAGTTTTCCAACCCAGGTCTTCCAAAGAGGAAGCTGGAAGGGACCTTTCATATCATCTCATCCAGCTCCCTTCTTTTGCAGGTAATGCCCCAAAACTAGAGGGAGCAGGAGGAATGGTGACTTGCCCAGGATCTCACTGTGGCAAAGCTAGGATTCAAACTCAAATCCTCAGATTCCAAACCAAGCACTCTTTTTTTTTCCTAAAAGGGCTTTCAAAGCCAACTAGACCAATCTCTTCTTTTCCTTTTCTAGCCACTACACCAACTAGCTGTCCCTTAAAAAAAAATCCTTTCATTTTTATAGAAATAAAGACAAAAAAATAAATAGCACAGTGTACTGAAAAAACAGCCTGATTTGGTATTAGAAGACCTGACTTCCGCTGCTTATTCATTTGTGTAGTCTAGAGACAGTTAATTTTATTGGGTTAGATTAAATAATGTATAAGGCCATGGTTCTTATTCTGGAGTCAGTAAATTTGTTCTTTTAAATTGCATTAATGTTTCTTTTTTCTTCATAGGATTTTTAACATAATTTATTTTTGTAAGTTTTTTTTAATTTTACACAGAATGAGAAAAGGGAAAAATAGAATGTACATCACAGACCCTAAGATGATTCAATTTAAAATAATAAATTTGTATTTCAAAAAAAACCCTATATAATACACCTTTTGTTATTTTTATGATTATCTAATCAATTATTTTAGTAGTTTTCCTTATATTAAACCATCCTTGAATTCCTGATATGAATGAACCCACTTGGTTATAATGTATAATCTTTGTAATATGTTGTAATCTTTTAGCTAATATTTTATTTAGAATTTTACCATCTATATTTTCTTTGTTTTCTTCGTTAGGTATTCAGTATCACATTTGTTTCATGAAAAGAGTTTGATAGGACCCCTTCTTTACCTATTAGTTGGTCTTTAAATGTTTGATAAAATTCACTTGTAAATCCATCTGGTCCTGGTGCTTTTTTCTTTTATGGCCTGCTCAAGTTCTTTTTCCAAAATGGGTCTGTTTAGATATTCTATTTCTTCTACTAAACTGGACAGTTTATATTTTTGTAGATATTCTTCTATTTCACTTAAGTTGTTAAATTTATTGGCATATAATTGGGCAAAATAATTCTTATAATTGTTTTCACTTTTCATTTTTGATGCTAGTAGTTTGGTTTTCTTCTCTCTTTTTAAAAAATCATATTAACCAATGGTTGAGCTATTTTATTGATTTTTTTTTCATAATAGCTAATTTTATTTCAATGATTTTCTTAACCTTCAATTTTATTAATTTCACCCTTAATTTTTTTAGAATATCCAATTTAGTGCTTAATTGGGGATTTATTTTGTTCTTTTTTTAGTTTTTTTTTTTTTCATTGCATACCTAATTAATTGGTCTTTCTGTTTTTTATTGATATGAACATTTAGGATATTGTATTACTATTTCAGTATATTTTGTCTCCTGTGTGCTATATACATTTAATTTGTTAAAAGTTTTTTTGGTTGATTCTTTTTATTTTCCCCAGCCACTATTCAGTAAATAAAAAAATAAAACTCTCTACACTTAGCATAGTCTGGCAAAACATTCTCTTGCAATATCCAAAAATGTATGATTTATTTAAGTTTTAAATTATTCATCTGTAAGGAAGTGATGTTTCATTTTGTTCTTTTTGACTTTTTTCATTTTACTGATCAGTTATAAAGTCAGTTATTTTTTCTAAATGTTCTTACCCAAATTTTTCTCTTACTTGTGTTCACTTTGCTCTTTATCAGTTTATAAATGTTTCCTCAGTTTCCTATGATTTGTCCATTTCATTTATTTCTCAGGACATAATATTTTATTGTTTTCACATACCACAGTTAGGTTAGCTCTTCCCCAACAAAAGAGCTGCTTTACTTTTTTTTTTACATATACAAATAACTTATTTTCCTTTCTCTGATTGCTTTAGAGCATGGGCCTAGTAGTGATACAGCTTGATCACAAGATCTGGTAACTTTGTGGGATGGAGAAGTGTTTCTCCAGTTTTTCTAGCAGTTTTGGTCAAAGATTAAGACTTATCCTTCTTTGATTGGGATCTTTGAACTTATTAACATCATGTGTTTGTGTGCCTGTTAAGGTTGTGTACCCAAACTATTAGAGAGATTGACCTGACATATTGTTTGTTTACTTTACTAGCACCAAATTATTTTAATGAAAACTGCTTTTTAATGTGATTTGAGGTTTGGTACTGGTGATTTGAGGTCCTCCAATTTTAAAAATTTTTTCTTTGAGATTCTAGACATTTTGCTCCTTCATATCAATTTGATAATTGTGTTTTCTACATCTATAAAATATCTGGGGGTTTGATTTGGCACAGCACTGAGTAAATTAATTTTTGTATTATTGTTGTTTTTATTATAACAGCTACTCATGTATTAATGTTTAATTTAATTTATTAATTTAATTAATGTTTCTCTAATTATTTAATTCCATTTTAATTTCTGCAAAGAAAATTTTGTAGTTAGATTCATATAGTTTCTGGGTAATCTTGGTACATACACTCCCAAGTATTTTATAGCTTCAATAGTTTTGTTGATTTTCTGCTGCTGATAATTTATATGGATTCATCTCTGCAACTTTGCTCAAGTTATTAATTATTTCAACTAATTTTAATTGACTCAAGTTCTCTTAAACATATTATCATATATATATATATACATATATATATATATCATCAGCAAAAGTGATCATTCTATTTCATCCTTACCCATGTTTATTTACTCCATTTCTTTTTGTTGTCTTATTGCTATGATGAGCATACTTGCTTTCCCCTAATCTTAATAAGAGGACCTCCTTTGTGTTGTCCATTATGTAGAATGTTTGTGATTGGATTCAGATACTTTTTACTATATAAAGGAAAGATCCTATAATTTCTAGAATTTCTAATAAAAATGAATGTTGGATTTCATTAGGATACTTTTCAGCATCTATTCATATCATATGGTTTTTATTACTTGTGTTAACATGGTTTATGTATTTTAATCATCATTATGTTCAACTTATTCTATATTCCTGGTGTACCTCAATCCTAGTCATAATATATAATTTTTCTTTTATGTTGCTATAGCTACTTGATAATATTGAATCTGAATTGTTTGCATGTAGTTGTGCAAAATGGCTCCTAATAATTGCTTTTGTTTTATCTTCATTCGTTGTGAAGTCACCCTTTTTTCATTTTTGACACTGGTCAGTAACTTCATTTTCTTTTTTTAGAGTCAAATAGCCAATGGTTTGTTTATTTTCAAACAACTCCTAGTTTTATTTTTTAGTTCAGTGATTTGTTTGTTTCCTTCTTAACTTTGAATGTTATTGATCTTCTCTAATTTTTTTAGTATTTCTATTTTAATGTTTAATTAGTAGTATTTGACTTGTTGGGTTAGGTTAGCTAAAAAAGCTAAACCCTAAGTTGCCTGTCCAATTCATTGATCTTCTCTTTGCCTCTTCTGTCTAATATAAGCATTTAGAGAAATAAAATATCCTCGTATGAAGTACTGCTTTGCTTGTATTCCACAAATTTTGATAAGTTGTCTCATTGTTGTCATTATCTTTAATGAAATTTGTGATTATTTTTATGATTTATTTTCTGACTGATTCATTATTTAAGCTTGTTTAGTTTCTAATTAGTTTTTCATCTATGCTTCAAAGGCCTTTTGTTGAATGTAATTTTATTACATCATAGTTAGAAGTTTAATTTTTCTGTATTTGTTTATGAGATTTTTATGCCCTCACACATGGTCAATTTTTGTAAAGATTTGGTAACAGTTAAGGAATAGGTATTTTTTAATTTACATTCAGTAATTATTGTAGATCTGTGCTCTCCTTTAAAAAAAAAAATTCTTTGAACTCCCAAATACCTTTGCTGTTTCTCTTTTAGTTATATTAGTCTAAATCTAAAAAGGGTAAAACTGCACTCATCCCTCTTTTCACCAGGCCATGTGCATGTTACTCAGCTCCCCATTGAAGAAGAAAGGACAACATCTCTCTACTGCTGTTGGTTGTAGCACACTATTCAGATCACAGTATTACTACTAGTGCCAAGCTTTTGCTCCAGCCCCCAACCAGAAGAAAGTTGCCATGGGCATGATTTGCCAGGTCTCTGAGGCCTAAAGTGAAAGACCCAGGAAGCATGAGTCCTGAGCCAGCCACAGGTTGACCAGGAGCTAGTTGAATGCTCATTGAAATAATTCATGGCCTGCACCCTTGTTACTTAGGTGCTTAAGTTAAGTTAGAGATTTGTGCATTCATCTGATATAAGTAGCTGGGTGAATTTTCTTAATTTTTGAAAATTGACTTATAGCTTATTATTATTATCATTGAAAACTTATTAAAATGTGATGTGCTTCTTTAATCAGTTTGTGGAACATGTTAACCTTTTCTGGGTGATTAAGAGCCATTCTTAAGAATATTATATCCCATACTTTCTTTATCTTCTATCTCTGCTTTCCCTTGTTACTATAAATGTGCTTTTCTAGTAGCCTCTCCCCACATGTTGATTCACTGCTGGATTTGCTTTTAAGTAATTGCACAAGTTTGCACTTTGTGTAAAACAAAAGTAAAATGGCTCTGAGATGAAGAACCTGAGTGACTGCTTTGAGCAAAAGGCATGACTCTTGCATTTTCTGTCCTCTGTGCTAGCTGTTCACAACACATTTTCTTTCTACATTGTAGACATTGTTCTAGAATAGATCATTAAAACTGTTTAAAAAAAAAGAGCCTATGATTTAAATTCTCAAATATTGTGTATGTTTGATAGTTACTGTAAATGGAATTTCTTTTTCTATCACTTCTTGATGAGTTTTGTTGATATTATACCAAAAAGTTGATTATTTACAATAATGGTAAAAATGGACATCCTTGTATAACTGATGTTACTGGAAAGATCTCTAATTTATCCCCTTTGCACATAATGTTAGTACTTAGATTTGGGGGGGGGTAAATTTTTATTATGTTTTTTGTTTCTTACATCATCATCATAATCCCTATTATCCTTTTTCCAATCATTCCAAGAAAGCTGTTTCATATGACATAGTATTTCTAGACAGAAAAATAAATCAGTACAACTAATCAGTAACATTGTGAAAGTATGAAAACAAGTAGATTGTAAACACTTGTAAAATCAACAATTTCCATTAAGAATGAGGGTTGGGGTGGATATATCCTCTCATACCTCTTCATTCAAATTCTGGTGAATATAATTTTGCTGTATTAATTTTTTGTGTATAATTTTTTCCATTTACATTGTTTTGGCTACTGTATATAATATTTTCTTGGCTCTGTTTTTCTCTGCATAAATTTATATAGCTCTCTCCATGCTTCTTTGTATTCATCATACACACATCATTCTTAAAACACAATAATATTCCATAACATTTTACCACTGTTTTAACTATTCTCTAATTTACAGGCATGTGCTTTACTCCAGTTCTTAGCTGTTTTGTAGTATGTGGGGACTATCAATAGTTCCTTAGGGTATAAGCCCAGTAATAGTTACTGGTTCAAAGAGCATGACCATTGGTTTCCACAAAAATTTTACTGTTATTTCCCAGTTCCACAAATGGTATATTAGGCCACTTGACATTCCATAACCCTATATTTGACTATTGCCATTTTTTAAAGTTATTTTTTTCTAGTTTGGAGTATGAAGAAAAATTTCAGGATCATTTTGCATTTAAGTTCTTATTAGTTATTTGGAGCATTCTTTCATTGTTTGTGAATACTTTTCAATCCTTTTGGGAACTGTTTATTAATATCCTTTGACCACTTTTCTGTTGGATAATGACTATTAGTCATACATGTATGTATACACACATATGTACATGCAAATATGTATGTACAGAAATTGTGTATCTTAAATATCTAGTCTTTATCAAAGAAATTTGAATTAATTTTTCCCCTTTTTATCTAATCTACATTAATTTTTTTCTTTATTGTAATTGCCTCTATCACATGTTTGGTTAAAAATACATCTCCTAACTGGAAACTTGAGTGGATGCCCATCATTTGGAAAATGGCTAAATAAGTTATGGTATATGAATGTTATGAAATATTAATGTTCTATAAGAAATGACCAGCAGGATGATTTCAGAAAGGCCTGGAGAGGCTTACATGAACTGATGTGAGTGAAGTGAATAGAATCAGGTGATCTTTGTACACAGCAATAACAAGATTATGTGATGATCAGCTCTGATGGATGTGGCTCTTTTTAATAGTGAGGTGATTCAGGCCAGTTCTAATGGACTTATGATGGAGAGAGCCATCTGCATCCAGAGAGAGATGGTGGGAACTGAATGTGGATCACAGCATAGTATTTTCATTTTTTTGTTGTTTGCTTGCATTTTGTTTTCTTTCTCTTTCTCTCTTGTTGTTGTTGTTTTTGATCTGATTTTTTTCTTGCGTAGCATAAGATTTGTGGAAATATATATGGAAGAATTACGCATGTTTAACATATGTTGGAATACTTGCCTTCTAGGGAAGAGGGGAGGGGGGAAATATGGAACACAAGGTTTTCTAAAGGCGAATATTGAAAATTATGCATATGTTTTGAAAATAAAAGGCTTTAGGGGCAGCTAAGTGACTCAGTGAATAAAGCACCAGCAGGGAAGTCAGGACCTGAGTTCAAATTTGGTCTCAGACACTTAACATTTCCTAGCTATGTGATCCTGGGCAAGTCACTTAACCCCAGTTGCCTCAGGGAAAAATAAATAAATAAATAATCTCCTATCCATAATAGAAATGTATCATCTGCCTCTCTTCTAATTTTTTATATAATCTATAACGTTAAGGTCATATATTCATTTAGAATGGGTTGTAGGATGTAGAATGAGATGCTAGTCGTCTGAGCTTGATTTCTGCCAGACTGCTTTTCTTAAAAATTTTTCTTGAAGATTTTTTCTTAGGTAGTTTGTGTTTTTCATTTTACTAAACACTGGTTTATTGAGTTCTATTGTTATTCAGACCTACTCATCTAATCTGTTCCATTGATTGATCTTTCTGTTTAACCAATACCCAGATGGTTTTGATGACTTTTATTTTGTAAAATACTTTGAGGTCTACAAGTACTATTGAAACCCCTTTGTCCTCACTTTCACCCGACATTCTAGCTCTTTTGTTTTCCCAAATGAATTTTATTGGTTTTTTTAAAATGTATTTTATTTTTTAAAACAGAAAAAGAAAAATAGGAAAAAATGCAAAACAAAATGAAACAAAAGAGAACACTGTCATGTGCCCAGCAGAACATCAGGGAGAATTCAAAATATATAACAAATTACCAGTTCAAGAAAGTATGTGTGTATATTAATAGAAGAAATTATATTCATGAGAATCTATCTTTACTTGTAAACTGTTCTTTTGCTGAATAAGTTATGGTATGTGAATGTTATGAAATGACTATAATAAATGACCAGCAGGATGAATACAGAGAGGCCTGGAGAGACTTACATGAACTGATGCTAAGTGAACTGAACAGAACCAGGAGATCATTATACACAGCAACAAGATTATATGATGATCAATTCTGAGGAACGTGGATCTCTTCAATAATGAATCAATTCAGACAAGTTCCAATTGTTTAGTGCTGAAGAGAGTCATTACACTTTACACTGTGGTAAAACAACAATTTGAAATTGTTAGACCACAGCATAACATTATCACCCTTTTTGTTGATGTTTGCTTGCATTTTGTTTTCTTTCTCAGGTTTTTTTTTCCTCTAGATTCAATCTTTCTTGTGTAGCAAGATAACTGTATAAATATGTTTAACATATTTATACATAATAAATAACATTTATATTATGTATTATACATAATAAAAAACAGATTTATACATAACATAAATAACATATTTGACAGATCAAGAGAAAATATAAATTAAGACTGCCTGAAAGTTGTGACCAAAAAAAGAACTTTGACATAATAATGCAAGAAATAATCCAAGAAAATTGTCCTGGAGTGATAGAACAGGAGGGGAAAGTAGAAATAGAAAAAATCACTTATTATCACCTCAAGAAAGATCCTTTGTGGAAGACACATAGAAATATTATTGCCAAATTTTGAAACCCCCAGATCAAAGAGGAAATTTTGCAAGAAACAAAATAATAAAACAATTCAAATAATATGGAGCTACAATTGGAATTGTACAGGACTTAGCAGTTGTCACAATAAAAGACTGCAGATCCTGGAATATATTGGCAATCAAAAGAACTAAGCCTGTGGCTAAAAATAAAATATCCAGCAAAATTATAATAATGAATGGGAAAAAAGGACATTCAATGAGCTTGCAGATTTTCAGAACTTTAGATCAACCAAACCCAAACTTAATAGAAAATTTAATGAGTCATTATCAAAGACCAATTTCAAGGAATTCAACATGGACAATTTTTTTTACATAAGAATTGAATAATTTTTTAAAAGTCAATGATATAGTAAAAAAAATTTAATTATTATTCTAATATTAAAGACATGTCCTCTTATTCCAAATCCACCATTTTTCCACTATACCATTATTGACTTTTTTAATAGTTTTTTTATTTATAAGATATATGCATGGGTAATTTTTCAGCATTGACAATTGCAAAACCTTTTGTTCCAATTTTTCCCCTCCTTCCCCTCCACCCCCTCCCCCAGATGACAAGTTGACTAATACATGTTAAATATGTTAAAGTATATGTTAAATACAATATATGTATACATGTCCATACAGTTATTTTGCTGTACAAAAAGAATCGGACCTTGAGATAGTGTACAATTAATCTGTGAAGGAAATAAAAAATGCAGGCAGACAAAAATAGAGGGATTGGGAATTCTATGTAGTGGTTCCTACTCATTTCCCAGAGTTCTTTCACTGGGTGTAGCTGGTTCAGTTCATTACTGCTCTATTGGAACTGATTTGGCTCATCTCATCGTTGAAGAGAGCCACATCCATCAGAATACATCCTCATACAGTATTATTGTTGAAGTATATAATGATCTCCTGGTCCTGCTCATTTCACTTAGCATCAGTTCATGCAAGTCTCTCTAGGCCTTTCTGAAATCACCAACTGGTTGTTTCTTATATTCAGAACAATAACATTCACTTACCATAATTTATTCAGCTATTCTCCAATTGATGGGCATTCACTGTTTCCAGTTTCTAGCCACTACAAAGAGGGCTGCCACAAACATTCTTGCACATACAGGTCCCTTTTCCTTCTTTAAGATCTCTTTGGGATATAAGCCCAGTAGTAACACTGCTGGATCAAAGGGTACGCAGAGTTGGATAATTTTTTAAGCATAGTTCCAAATCACTCTCCAGAATCAACCCTGTATTCTTAATGAAAAATGACCAGGTCATAAGCCTTTATCTTGCTATAGCCCCTTTATTAATATTTTATTTGGTGTTTTTGTGTTGTTAATGATGGTCAGTAGCTAGGGTTGGGTAGGTAGATGGTACAGAAGATAGTGTCAGTCTTGGAGTTGTTAGGAATACTCAAGTTGAAATTTGTTGTCTCATTGTTGTCATTTTCTCTAATCTGTTTCTCTAATTTTTTGTTGTTGTTCTTTGATCCATCAATTTTTAAAATTTGTATTTACTTTTAAATTTGTGGAATAAAATAAGTATTTCCATAACATAATAGATGATTGCAAATGAAAATGCAAATCTATTATGTAGAACTTGCTATTTCTTTTAAATATATAATAAAGTCATCATGTAAATTACTTTTTTTTCCTTTTTTCTTCCCTTCTCCCTTCCCTACCAATGGTTACCATTAAACATAAATATATACATATGTGTAAAATCATTATGTATGTACTTCTCTTTATCAATTTTTTCTCTGAATATCTGGACTTTGTCATTAATTTAGGCATTTGTAATAGCCAAAATTACTTATTCAGAGTTGTTCCTAAAATAACACTGCTGATACTGTGTACAGATTTCTTGTGATTCTGCTCATTTCACTCTTTATTATTTAATGAAAGTCTATCCATGTTTTTTTTAAGCTCCTCATTTCTTTTTTTATTATTATTAAAGCTTTTTTATTTTTCAAAACATATGTGTGGATAATTCTTCAGCATTAGCCCTTGCAAAACCTTGCAAAACAATTTCCCCCCTTCCCCACGCCCTCCCCTAGATGGCAAGTACTCTAATATATGTTAAACATGGTAGAAATATGTTAAGTCCAATATGTGCATACATATTTATACAGTTATCGTGCTGCACAAGAAAAAAAGAGAAACAAAATAAAATGCAAGCAAACAACAGAAAGAGTGACAATGCTATGTTGTATTCTACACTTTGTTCCCATGGTTCTCTCTGGTGTAGATGGCTCTCTTCATCACAAGATAATTAGAACTGGCCTGAATCATTTCATTGTTGAAGAGAGCCACATCCATCAAAATGGATCATCATATAATCTTGTTGCTGTGTATAATGATCTCCTGGTTCTGCTCATTTCACTTGGCATCAGTTCATGTAAGTCTCTCCAGGCCTCTCTGAAATCATCCTGCTGGCTGTTTCTTACATTCTGAACCATAACATTCCATAACATTTACTTACCATAATGTATTCAGCCATTTTCCAATTGATGGGCATCCATTCAGTTTCCAGTTTCTTGTCAGTACAAAAAGAGCTGCCACAAACATTTTTGTACATGTGGGTCCCTTTCCCTCTTTTAAGATCTCTTTGGGATATAAAACCAGTAGAAACACTGCTGGATCAAAAGGTTATGCACAGTTTGATAAGCTTTTTGAGCATAGTTCCAAATTGCTCTCCAGAATGGCTGGACTACCAACAATGTATCAGTGTCCCAGTTTTCCCATATCCCCTCCAACATTTGTCATTATCTTTTTCTGTCATCTTAGCCAATCTGAGAGGTGTATAATAGTATCTCAGAGTTTGTCTTTATTGTTTTTATTTATCTATGTACATTGTCTTTATCTTCCTGTCATGATCAGTAGTGATTTGCAGCATCTTATGAGTATAAATAGTTTCAATTTCTTCATCTGAAGAAGATGCTTTCATTTGTTGGCTGATTCACAAGGCCTAATCAGAAATTGTTGTTATCTCAGCAAGGGAAAGGATTATCTGTTCCATATCCTTTGACCATTTATCAATTGGAGAATGGCTTGAATTCTTATAAATTTGAGTCAGTTCTCTATATTTATAAATGAGGCCTTTATCAGAACCTTTGAATGTAAAAATGTTTTCCCAATTTGTTGTGAAGCTCCTTATTTCTTACAGCACAGTAGTATTCCATCACAATCATATACCATAACTTGTTCAGCTATTCCCCAATTGACAGGTATCCTGCAATTTCCATTTCTTTGCCATCACAAAGAGAACTGCTGTAAATGTTACAAAGGTTCTTTTCCTCTTTCTCTAATCATCTCCATAAATAGACGTAATAGCAGATTAAATTATTTGCGTTTTTCTTGATCTCTATGTTTGCATTTCAGAATTTCTATCTCCTGTTCCTTAGGAATACATGAAAAATAATTTCTGCGTCTTATAATTTGTTTCTTTTCCTCTGTGGGATTATATTATTTTTTTCAGGGTGGTTAATGTTCAGGTGTTAGTGAAGTATTTTTTCTCCTCAGTGGATGCTGTTAAGATTCTCTTTAAATATTTTTAATTTGACTTGAAAATTCTGGATCTTAACTGTGATATCCTGGGTATTTTCAGTTTGAGATTCTTTTCAGCTGGTGAGTCTTTCTCTCCATATCTCCATAGTCCTCTATCAATCCAGATGTCTTCTTTCATATTTTTTTTTAACCATACTGTCCCAGAATTTTGTTTGGTCATGCATTTCAGGGAGTCTGATGGATTCTTAAATTTTCTTTTCTCAACACGTTTTTTAAAGTCCTTTTTGTTGTTGTTGTTGTTAGTGAGTTTATTCTGTTTTGGTGATGGGGATGGGGGTTCCTTCAATTTTTGGATTTTGTGCAAATATTTCTTATCTAATGGAGTCATCAAGTTCTTTTTGATCCTTTCTCTTTTTCAAGGTGTCTATTACATTGTTAAGTTGTTCCACCTTCTTTCCTAAGTGATTTATTTGTTATTCTTTCCATTTTTCTTCTTGAACTCTTAAATTTATTTTTAATTTTATTTGTTTTTTCCAACTGGAACTAAGCCTTTTTTTCTCCTGTGAGACTTGGCTTGTAGTTATTGTGATTCTCAGTTTCCCTTTTGGGTTTCTCTTTGGTCAGGGAAGGGAAACCAAAAGGCTGAAGGAAGTGGCTCAGACCTAGCCCAGGCAGAATCCTGGTTCTGCTATTGTGTGCTTAGAGTGTTCTTCTTGGAAGGATGCACCAAGAAGAAAAGCATGGTCTGTGATCCAGACACATGGACCCCTGTCATATGTGTCCGGGACATCAGGAAGCTGGCCCTTGCTTATTAGTAAACCTTGCTGATTACCTAATTCTAAGAAGGGCCCCCTGATGTCCTGTTGACCTGCTCTCCTAGGACCTTCCCAAACCAAAGAATGGCTCCTGGGCAGCGTTCTTCAGGTTGCGTCTCCCCCACCAAGAACAGTATTGTGGAATGTTTGTCTTCATAGACTGTATGCCATTATACATAGATTAAATTCTTAATAAGTGCTTTCATCTGTTGGCTGATTCACAAGGTCTAATCAGAAGTTGCTGTAATCATCTGAGCAAAGGAAAGAATATTTCTTAGAGGGATTTTCTTTTTCTTTTCTTTTTTTATTGGATGGGGGAAGAGAAAATATAGCAATAGGGTTCAAAAAAGAAAAGCAAGCTGAATGAAGATTCACAATTTTATGTCTATTTTTCTGTTATACTTTGTATATGGGAATGCTCACTTTATTTGGTATTTAAATTCAGAATTTTTAAAATGAGGAATTTTTTTTGATGGGGTTGAAACACATGATTAATTTCAAGGGAGTTCAGCAGATAGTATTCATCCGATGATCCCATTACCAAAAGATCTTGTATACATAAAAATAGCTCTCAAGCACTTTTTGTAGTTGCAAAGAACTGGGAACAAATTAAATATCCCTTGATTAGAGAATGGTTAAATAAATTGTGGTACATGAACTACAAATACTAAGAGTATATATAAGGAGACTTATATATACTATAAGTATACTTTTATACTATAAGCAGAACCAAGATACACAACATTGCATAGTGACTATACTCATGAAAATAGAAGAAGAAAAAAAACAATAAGAAGAAAAGCCCAAACTGAATGCTATGAAATAATAATGCCTAAGATTGGTCCAAAACAGAGAGATGAGAAAAAATAGACCTTGATCTTTTAGAGGGGCAAAGGGATTCCTAGTCTTGCACACTCCTTGATTACTGAACTTTTTTTTCTTGGCATAAGGGATGACCCTCTTGGAGGAGGAATAGAGAGGAAAGGCATTTATTGGAATATGAAGGTGATATAAAAACAAAAAATACAATAACCATTTTTAAAAGTCTTTAATTTTTTTCCTTTCTCACTTTCTTCTCCCCCCAAGAGAAGAATAGGATAAGTTTTTATAATCCATGATCAGAGTTATTCTCAACACATTCAATTTATCTTAGTGTCCTCTCTCTTTGAAAGTTCAGTACCTCAGATCCAACTATTCTGGAGAGCAGTTTGGAACTATGCTCAAAATGTTATCAAACTGTGCATACCCTTTGATCCAGCAGTGTTACTGGCTTATATCCCAAAGAGATTTTAAAGAAGGGAAAGGGACCCATGTGTGTAAAAATGTTTGTGGCAGCCCTCTTTGTAGTGGCCAGAAACTGGAAACTGAATGGATGCCCATCAAGTGGAGAATGGCTGAATAAGTTGTGGTATATGAATGTTATGGAATATTATTGTTCTCTAAGAAATGACCAGAGGCCTGGAGAGGCCTGGAGAGACTTAAATGAACTGATGCTGAGTGAAATGAGTAGAACCAAGGGATCATTATACACAACAGTTGTTGTTTGCTTGCATTTTGTTTTTTTCCTTCTTTACCTGATTTTTCTTGTGCAGCAAGATAACTATAATAAATATGTACATATAGATATTGGGTTTAACATATTTTAACACATTTAACATGTTTTAGATTACCTGCCATCTAGGAGAGGGGGTGGGGAGGAGGGAAAAATTGGAACAGAAAGTTTTGCAAGGGTCAATGCTGAAAAATTACCCATGCATGTTTTGTAAATAAAAAAAAAAAAAGTTCAGTTCCTTTCATCATGTACATCAATAACTGATGTAAGGCCATACTTTTGTGCCATAGGCCCCCTTCTATGAAATATTGGGTCTGTAAATTACTTCTGGGATCCAATTGTTCCAGAAGTTTAACGTACTTGGGAATTGTAAATGATAGTTTTGGGTTGGCTATGGAAAAAATCTTAATTCAAATGACTAGATATTCTATATTTCTCAATATAATTTAGTAATATATTTTTCATTTTTGTTTGAGAGTTGCTCAGTTACATTTAAGCTGCTCCATGTAGAATACTTTCAAGGTTTTGAGATTAATAATATAAATTTATAATTAGAATTAATTTTCTTCATAGGTTTTTTCAGTTATTGGCGTGGCAATTTGGCAAATGTTATTCGATATTTTCCAACACAAGCTCTAAACTTTGCTTTTAAGGACAAATACAAACAGATATTCATGTCAGGAGTTAACAAAGATAAACAGGTAATTCTACTTTATTATCCCTAATATTCTTTAAAATACTTCATGTGTTTGGTAGATGTTGAGATTTCATTCAGGACCTTTTTAGCTAGCCTTGCAAAAGAACATATAGTTTAAAGTCTTGTCCCTATCTCTGTTATATATAATAGCTAACATTATTATATCTTAATGTTATGCCAGTATTTATAGATTCAATATTTCAAGTCTTCAGTCTCAGCATAATTTCATGCATTTTTAAAGCCTAAATACAATGCTTTCATAGTTAAAATGTTTAAATAAAATCAATAAGAGTTTTTTATATTGTGAAAATGTTTTTTAAAAACCTCTTTTCATGAGGAGTAGAGGTTTCCCAATTATTGCAACTAACAAGATAGCACTCTTGTCATGGAGGCAGGAACACCTCTTTGATTGAGTTAAAATTACAGTAATTTGATTTATAAAGCCATCCTGGCTTTGGATTTTTAAATTTTCAAAGAGAAATTGTTAGAACCAAGTAGGCATATTTTGTTTTACACATAGCATTATATATTTTATAAATTTTCATATTATAGATTACCCTATTGTTCTTTCTAGACTTAAATATATTATACATAATTATCCATCAGAATATTAAAGCTAATGAAAATTACTATAATGAAAAATATATTAACTTCTTTCAGACTTACCTAGTTAAAAAGTAGGATTATAAATAGTAATAAGAAGTTGGTGCAATGAGGGTGAAACATGGTTTGAAACATTGATTTCATAGATTTAGATTCAAAAGAGGAGGAGCCTTTAAGATCTTCTCTAGTCCAACCTCCAATTTTAGAGAAGGAACCAAAGCCTAGAGTGAGGTTGATTACTTAGGCAGGTCATTTGTCCAATTGAGACCTTTTTCTAACTCCACTTCTAGCACATATCCATCTCTCTGTCCAGATAACCACTTTTAATTAAAAATCTGCTAGTGTCCACATTTGGGAGTCTTAAAGTAATAGGCCTGTGAAAAGAACTCCATGGAGATAGAACTTCGTCTTGACACACACAAAGATACATAACAGTATTTAGGTAGGGTAGTAGAACGAGCACAAGACCTTGAAGTCAGAAACAACTGAGTTCAAATCCTGCTTCAAATATATTATCTTTGTCAAATTTAAATTAATATATGAAAAAGGCTTTGCAAACTGGTAAAAGCACTATGATTGTGATGTCATTAACATAGATCTGGAAATAAGGAAAGTCTAGACTCTGGCACCAATTCTCTTACTACTCTGAAAATGAATCACAGAAATGGTGAGACTAAAGGAGATAACATATACAGCACTTTGTGAACCATAAAGCTCTGGATAAATGTTATCATAATTATTATTGTTATCAGTACTTATTGTTGTATCAGTACTTAATATCATTTATATGAAAAATTAGAATTGTTAAAATTGGTTATTTTATGAATCTAAGTACATATACATAAACACTTTAATAATTTTCTCATAATGCTTGTTTTAAAATTTTATTATTAATATATATTTCAGTTCTGGAGATGGTTTTTGGCTAATCTAGCTTCAGGTGGAGCTGCTGGGGCAACGTCCCTGTGTGTAGTCTATCCTTTAGATTTTGCTCGAACTCGATTAGGGGCTGATATTGGAAAAGGTAAGATATTTTGGAAAATTGCAGTTGGGTGGGGGAGGGGAGTCTTGGTAGGGGGAAGAATATTACAGCTATACAGGAATTATAGTAGAGGTAAAATTACATATATTTCTTGACATTTCTCTTCTCAACTTTTTACTGAACTGATTTCCCTATTAGGAGTTATTAGTATGCCACCACGTAAGTTGACTTTTTTCCCTTAAAAATTTACGTTGACTGTGATCTAAATCAAATAAATATTAATGAAGGTACCATTTTGCCAGGCTTAACATTCTTTTGATGTTCCAACTCTGTCTTGTGAAGCCAGTAGCCATATGAAAAGCAAGCCTTTTCTTTATTTATTTATTTATTTTATTATTTATTAGGGAATAGAATTGTCAGTAGAGGCCAGAGATACTTATAGAATATATTAAAACACTAATTCAGTTTATTTTTATATGACATATATAATATATACACACATACAAATATATTTAATGTAAAAGTAAAATAATATATTACAGATAGAATTAGAATTATATTCCAGTTAAGCTAATATTTAGTAATTAAAATGTTATGAAAGTTTTCAATTTTTGGCATCAAAAAAGTAAAGTGCTTTTATATAAACATCTTTAAAATTCTCTGAATTTGCAATATATTAAATCATAAATCCTCATTCCAATTTGGTTTCCTATATTTTGACTTGCAAATATATGACTATATTAATGAATTTGGCAGAAAGTCAATACCCAAGTAAACAATAATTTTTAAATTTTGACCTCAAATAAATGTTATGTGGATAAATTTTAGATTATTCTTTAAAATATAAACATTAAAGCCTGTTAAAGTGAATTGAACTTACTAATTTTAATATGTTCTTTGTTTAGTAAAAAAGACATATAAATTAAAATCCCCTTTGTAATTAACAGGTGTTTGGGGAGAGTTCTAACTTTTGTATTATTGACTCTTTTATACTAACTTTTGCTGTAAATATATGTTTGGGAAATAAAGTTTCTTACCTTTTAAATATTAGAACTGATAAATAAATGAGTTCCCCAAATTTTATTGAAACCTTTTTGTTGGGGACAGCTAGGTGGCGCAGTGGATAGAGCACCAACCCTGAAGTCAGGAGGACCCGAGTTCAAATGTGATCTCAGACACTTAACACTTCCTAACTGTGTGACCCTGGGCAAGTCACTTAACCCCCACCTCAAAAAAAAAAAAAAAAAAAAAAAAAAACCTTTTTGTTAAGGTTTCCTGCTTTCAGAAAGTGGAGTATATTTCTGGGTTTGTTTTGTAATAATCCATTTTGGGTTTTTGGTAAAGTGATTTGTATGTCAGGTAGCTCTAATTTAACAAAAAAGATATCCATAATGAGCAGGGGCTTTTGCTCATTTGTATTTATTTGCACTTGGAGTACAATGTGGTAGTATTTAAGCCTGGAGTCTGAGGATCTGGGTTCAAATTCCTCTTATGACTTGGATGACCTTGGACAAGTCACTTAGCCTCCCTGACACCACCCCTTCATCTCTCATTTTTATCTGTTAAAAAAAAATTAATCTGTAAAAAGAAACTAGATTAGCTTGCTACTCCTAAGATCCCTTCCAGCTCTAGTTCTGTGATTCCTTACTTTTGTTTAATTTGTGAATAGACTTAGGTGAACTCCTTCTTTGAAGTCAAGAATAGACTTCCCATTCAATGACTACTGAATGTGTACTCTATAACACTGTATTTTGTTAGAGAATACATTAATTTTTTGATTCTCCTATCTAAAATTAAAATACGTTATTACATATTAACATTTTAAATAAAAATAATTTAAGTGTACTGTTAGAAATCTTAGGTTAATCTTTTCATTTTCTTTATTCATTAAGTTGCTTATTAAGCTATAGTTTTAAAATTAAAGATAATAACTTTTACAACATAGATTAAGATTAAAAAAAAAATTTTCCTAATTCTTATTACAGATTATGTGTTGTTTAATTGGAAATGTGTTTCTTTTTAGGTCCTGAAGAACGACAGTTCAAAGGTTTAGGTGACTGCATTATCAAGATAGCAAAATCTGATGGTATCACTGGCTTATACCAAGGGTTTGGTGTTTCCGTGCAGGGTATCATTGTATATCGAGCCTCTTATTTTGGGTCTTATGACACAATTAAGGTAATTTTCTTATTTTTTCCTGAAATAATTTCATTTTTGTAAATTGGCTTAAATTTAAGAACTTTCATTGGGTCTGCTTGGTTAGAATAACAATAAATGCTGCAATGAGACAAAACAGTGTACTCAAAAGAAAGTTGAGGATGAAAGTGGTTCACTGGCATTTTCAAGTTGCTCTAAATCAGGGTGGCAGACTTTCTGAGTGAGAGCCAAACCAGATGAAAGGTAATTTGCAAATGTTTAACCAAAAAAAATACATATATATATATATATATATATATATATATATATAAAACATATCATAAGTTCGCTGTTTTCTTGTTTTCCTTTCCTAACTTCATCTCCAAAGGCTTGTATTTATCAGAATAAATCAAGTGTAGAGGAAGCTGTCTGCAAAGTTTTTTTTTCCTCCATTTTATCTCATTGTTTATTTTGTGTATGCTATCCTCTCTTTGCATAGTTAAAATTAATTGATTTGTCTTTTATGTGATTTGAACCTATTTATTTTGGCTTTTTGATGCATTGTGTTAAGCCAGGAACTTATTTATTAATTAGCATTGTTTTCTTTCTTAATATGTACAGACAAAAAAGTTTGCAAAGCTCTTCATAAATATTATTTTATTTTATCCTCATAAGAACCTTAGGAGGTAAATGCTATAATGATCCCCATTTTGCAGATAAGGAAACCAAAGCATACAGAAGTGAAGTCAGTTGCCCATGCTCCCACAACTAGTCATTATCCGAGACTAGATTTGATGTCAGGCTTTCCTGACTCTACTCCCTAATCCCATAGGCATGGGGGCATCTGGTCTTTGTTTGCATGGGCCTACTTTGTGCCATCTCAGAGCTTTGCTTCTGACAATAGTGGTGGCAGCGGCTCCCTGAAAACTGACTCCTGCTACATCTGGATCCAAGCGCCATTCAAACTGTGAGCAAACTCAGGGCCACCCTTCACCAAGGACAGTGGTAGTGACCTGCTACTGCTACCAGCCAGTCTTCAGTTGGTTCTCAGCAATTTATTTACAGTGATCCTAATCCATAACAAATGTGTACCCAAATTGCCCTGGCCTCCAAGCTCCCGTTGTTTTCTCTTGATTTATAAGATTCACAGTTTCAGCAGTTCGTATGAGCTGTCTTTTTTTACCTATATATTTTATAATATTTTGTCCTTTGATATGCAATTTAGGATATTTCAAAAATTACACAATCACTGATTATAGCCTTCTTTTTTCATTAGGGCTTATTGCCAAATCCAAAGGAAACCCCATTCCTTCTGTCATTTTTGATTGCTCAAGTGGTGACTACTTGCTCTGGAATACTGTCTTATCCCTTTGACACAGTCAGGAGGCGTATGATGATGCAGGTATTTGACTTTAATTTTGTGGTTGTCAAGAATTTAAACAAATGAGACTTTCTTAAATGTTATACACACTACAGCACACATTAATCAGGTAGGCTTGACTCAGGATAGTTTCCTGGTAGTTTAGGTCCAAAACTGAACCAAAACAAGGCATTTATAATCTATCTGTTAATGGAGTTTTACTTAGCCATAGTAGAGGGATTGAGAGCAGGAAAGTGTTGTTCATCTAAGACCAAAAAAAAAAAAAAAGAAAGAAACAGTCTCTGATCTTGTAAAATTACTGTTAATTCACACCTATAGAATATTTTAAAATTTACAAGGCACTTGACTCAAGTCTCTGATGTAGGCAATGCAAACATTGTTTTCTTCCCTTTGTTGATGAGACTTACAGAAGGTGACCTGAGTTCAGGTCCTTAGAAGCCAAGCCCAGGGCTCCTTAAAAGGAAGAAGCACAATTACAAATGACCCAAATGGTGTGACACACGATAAACCATAAATAGACATAGCATATTTATAGCAGTGGCTTGTACTTGAGAGATGGGGTAAAAACTGGCCGTTGGGACATGTTGGATTGTAAAGATGGCAGGCTAGGCATGCAGTGAGAGAATAAACTGGGATCCTATGCTGGTGCCCCAAATATATGAAAAAAATGTGAAAATGGCCTCAGTGAAATTTCTGTAGGACATTAATGAACAAAAAGTGCCAGAATAAGAAGGTGAGAATTGTGATCTACATGGAAATATCCACTCTCCAGGTCACAATGTGACCAGAATACAAATAGGCAGTGGGTGGAACAGTGTTCAGAGGCAGAGACAAGCTGAACAGCCTGAAATGAGGTGTATTAGGTAATGAGAAGCTGGAATAATGGCTGCCTGGATGGGAAAGAAGCTTTATCCGGTACACAAAAGGCTTAGGCTTGATGCTTGATCCTATACTAGCCAAGGAAGAAGACAAAGAAGTCAAAGTAACATCAGGGGTTTGACCTGCTAATAAAAAGAGGAAAGCAGAGAAAGCTACAGGTCTTTGGCTTCTGGACTCAGACTGGATTAACTATTGGGATTACAAAGACAAAAGCAATGAAAATACCTGCCCTCAAGGAGTTTTACTCTTAGGAGACACACTCTGTAAGATAGTACAAAGGCTATTATAATAGTGATTTTGTAAATTAAACTGAGGTTCAGGAGTCACCCAGCTAGTAAATGCCAGATTTATATTTTGATTTATATTATAGAAAGTTCTCACTTTATATAAATTCACATTTTGCAAATTCAACTTTAGGGAAAGAATTCTGAAAGAAATTCAAATTGCTCCCCAAAATCAATCCTCTGTTAATTTTACTATAGTATACAGTACTGTGCTTTTCCCCCAGTTCCTGCCCCTTACTGTTTGTTTGGCCTTCTCCCACATTTTTCCCCTCCAGGTGAAAACAGAAGGCTGTTCAAGGCAAACTGGGGAACTTGGCTTGAGAGCTTCACAGAGAAGCCCCCCTCCCACATGTGCAGCCCCACCTGTCTTCCCCCTGCTTGTTGCTCCTCTTCTTCTTACTTCTCTGCCTCAGCCTTCCCCCCACCTCTCTAATCCTGCCACCCCTCTCTTCCCCACGGCTGCAGGCAAATTCACTTTTTATGGGAAAATCAACGGAGGGTCCAGCCCACTTATATAAAGCAAGAAGTATCTTGTATTTATCTGCTTTACATTCAGGTCTTCTGGATACCACACTGTTTAGATTAAATGTGTGAGAGCAGTACAGGTAAAGAACCAGTGTGAAGAAGGGAAAATGATGTTCATCTGTGAAAGATCACAGACTTCATGAGGTCTGGGTTAATGGGAAATTCATTCTGGGAATAGGGGGTGTCATGGGGCCTGCCCAGGTGCTCAGAGCTAAAAGGAAGACATGGTCAAGGTAGGAGCGCGGGGTACAAAAGAGAAGAGAAGGCTGGGAAAGTTGGAGCCCGAGGGATTTGTGTTGATTGACTAAAGAATGAGGGAAACCACTAAGGGCTTCTTGCTGAGGCCTAGATTTGGGGGTTCAAGGAACCAAATGAAGAAGTTTGGCTCCCCTAGATTCCCCCTAGGATATGGCACAGAGTAGGGAGTTTTGGGAACCCTTTCTGGAGGCGCAGAGGTCCTTGGTAAAGGAATTTACAAACTCAAAAAGCTAGACTGGCAAAAGACGTTTATTATTGACTTTGGGAAGAAAGCCTTTGCTATGCATGAATAGAAAGATTGAATTCCTTGGTGGCAAGGTCCCAGCAGAGAAGTAAAGTTTCTAGTGGAGGAGTCCTGGCAGAGAAGTAAAGTTTCTAGCAGAGAAATCCAACAGAGTTATACAGTCTTGTTAGGGAAATAGGTAAGAAAGATAAAGAGGGGGTAATGCTGAAAGAGGATATCATTTCAGTGGGCAGAGGTTGCTATGCCAGGGAGACAGAGGTTCCTTGGCATGTTAGGTCTTCTTCAAGGAATGAGTCCCAGGTTGGCTCATTTTATAATAGAAGCCTAGGCTAGCAGCTCTTGATGGGGGCCAGGTATAGTTTGAGCTGGAATCAGAGAAAATCTTGGAATTGAATGAGTGTCTTTGGATTAATTCCAATTCAATGGAGTTAGAATCTCCAACTCCAGACTCAACTAGCTTCAACTAGATAACAAAATGAAGCTGTTTGTCCTGTTTCCCTCAGGTGGGGTCTTTTAAAAGGTCAGGACACTTTCTCCTTAAAAGAATTTTCAGAGAGTTTCGGGGTCCTCCCTCGTCATTCTGAGCAGGGGTCAGACTTGTGTGTTCAGAGGGGAGCATTGTAGCAAAGGGGAGAGGGAAAGGAGGGAGAACACTGAGGAGACTTTATATAATACAGGGAAGAAAGCCTGGGAACAGAGACATAGCAGCAAGTGAAAGAAACACAGGGACTGAGGAGACTTGAGGGAAAGGACATTAGCGTGACTGAGAAAATAGTGATACAAAAAGTGCTAAAACATGCAGCGGGAATCTCAGTCACCTCCAATCCAACTCTTCACTCCACCATTTAGGGTTTTCTTGGCAAGATACTAGGGTACTTTGCCATTTCCTTCTCCACTGAGGCAAAGGGTAAGGTGGCTTGCCCAAGATCATACAACTAGTGTCTGAGGCCAGAATTGAACCAATAAAAATGAGTCTTCCTGGTTTCAAGCCCAGCTTATTTGTCTAGACTGCCACCAAGCTGCTCCTTTTTTTGGTATTTTGAATCATTATCATCTGATAATCAGCAATGTGCCAGTGAGTGGGCTTTGTTTGAAGGTCTCCACTGGAATTCTGTATCAAAAATAACTTTTAGAAGCTCAACATCCATTTACCTCCCTTCAGGCTTAGGGAGGCAATAGTGGTTACCCCTAAAACTAAACCCATCTTATTCTCACAATACTGGCTCTGAAGGCCTTGACCAACTATTCATAGAGAACTATCTAGCCCCAGTTCCATGTAGTTTCCTCTTTGGAATGGGAAGAAACAGATACATCTTGGCCTTCCTGTGCTGTAGGTTCTTGGTTCACTAAGGAGGTAAGGCATAGAGTATTTAAATGTCAGATCTCCATACTGGGGAACAGCAACAAGTTGAATCCAAATGGAGCTTGGTTCAAACTTCCTTTGTTTCTGCTTGCTTTTTTCAAGCCTGGGATAATATAAGCATTTGTTACCAGAGTCTAAAAGTCTTTGCAAAAGGGCATGACTTTATAACAGGAAAGAATAGAGATACTGATTCCCCTTAAAAGTTCAAATTGTATGTGGGACAAACAACTTCAATTAAATGATATTTTAGGAAGAAAAATGCTTATTAGACTTAACATGACTTACTAAAAACCAAATAATTCTTGTAACCAGTGTTTGTTACTACAGAGATAATGTTTTGAGACAGATTTTAAGTTTTGACAAAAAAAAAATGTTGATCAGTCTTTATTTTGCTGCAGAGTGGTGAGATTGAGCGCCAATACCAGGGGACTATTGACTGCTTCATGAAAATCTACCAGGATGAAGGTCCAAAGGCTTTCTTCCGTGGAGCCTTCTCCAATGTCCTGAGAGGCACTGGTGGTGCTTTAGTGCTGGTCTTGTATGATAAAATCAAAGAGCTGTTCAATATTGACATTGGAAGCAGTTCATCAGAATAATAGGCACAAGTACAGAGCTTCCTTGTGTTATGTACACATTATAGAACTATCATTTGTATAATTGTTAGCTTGTTATTACATATATCAGTATTTTCTCAAATTGCTAATTCTGTAATAAAGCTCTATTTACAAGGATTTAAATACTGTCAGTCAGATAGTTATATGCTTCTTCACTCTCATGAAACAATTTGCATTTTCCCCACCAGTAGTATATTGCGGTTTCTATCGATATAAAATATTTTATTTTTATTATAAAAAATTAAAATGTATGTTTAGAATCTGATCAGTGGTATTATTTTCCTTTCAAATTTTATGTTCTTTTAACATGTCCTTCACAATCATAAAATCTTATACGCTGATTAAACATTTCTTTAAAAGTTCATCCAACAATGTCATCATTTAGCTCTGTTTGTCCAAGCTTTCTTTATTTATCCCTTAAATAAAGCATCAATAGTTTAATGAAGTCCAAGAATCACTTTGAAGGCAAACTTCTCTCAATTCTCTGGCTTCAGAAGCTCTAAGACTTGTCTCTTAGTCTGTCGCCTTTAAGAGCCTTGTTGCTGTGTTACATCTTGGGACACTGAATTTCTGTACTTTATTGACTGACATAAAGTTTAAAAAACAATTATAAATCAGTTTTTGATTTGCTAACTTTTAAAAAGCTATGAGGCAACATGGCATGTCACAAAAACAAAAAACCAAAGAACTGTGGTCTTGGACCCATTCCTCCCAGAGATCTTTTCTTCATCTCCAAAATTGTGAGGTTGGATTACATCATGTCGGTCAGGTTGAGGAAATATTTGATTATAGGGGAAGTACTTGAAGCAAAAAAACAAAATGCAAGGACAAATGAGATCCCTCAGAGATTGTATGAGGGATGCTAAAGGAGAGGTAATAAAATACAGGAAAATAAACTTTGAATGGGCAGAAATGGTGGAAAATGAGTTTCATTGTAAACAAGTACAGTTATAAGCAGAGAGAAACAATGCAAAATAACATTTAGCCTCTGAGTTAAAAGCCAGATAAAGGTCAGAGAGGAGTCACTATAGATGCACAGATGAGGAAGCCAAATCCCAAGAAGACAAAAGGGGTTTCCCAGGAGCCATGAGTACTGCCAGAGCAAGCCACCATTTTTGTCATTGGCCCTTTGTTCTCAGAACAGTGTCTTGTGAATAAACTGGCTATAAGTGAAGCAGAGCTGCCCAAAGTTGTTGACCTCACTCCTCTAGTCACCTCAGGCCAGTGGTGAGACAAAGGTCAAAACTGGCAATGGCGCAAGATGCGCTATTCTAAATTCATTTTGTCTGAAGCAATACCATTCAGTGACTGCGGACTTGGTAAGAATTAAGACAGAAGATGACCTTGTTGAACTAGACAGAAAGGTTTAGGTGAAAGTAATGAGGGAAAGGAAAGGGGGAACCCCGTTTGCCGACGCATAGATAGTAAGATAGTCCCTTTACAGCACAGTGTCCCCTGTAAATGAATTTACAGGCCCGAAAACCTAGATTGATAAAGGTTTATTGTAGAAATTTGGAAGTAAAGCTCAGTTAGACAACAGGGCCAGAGGTGGCCACTAGGCGGGCAGGAACACTTATATGGCTGGAAGAATACCATGTGTTGGCGGGGAGGGCTCCTGCAAAGAGGGAGTTCCGGCTCACCTCTTTTATACCTAGAAGATGGGCGGTACTCCCAAGTTCTTGGCAGGCTTTTCAGTTAGCTCAGATCAGGTGAGGGCTGGGAGAAGCTGAGCTGATAGTGGGGCTGGGCCCAGATATTCAAAAGGATGCTTTTGACCAGGATTTGTGAATTGAGGTCAGCCATGGACAGTCAGGAATCTTAAAGAGACCTCAATCCCCATCAAAAGAAATTCACTTTTGCACCAGACACTTTTTTTCCCCCTAAGGTTTTTGTACATGTAATGATAATACAAATTTCTTGATGTTTACCAAGCATTTGTCTGATTTGACAATGGCTGCCAAGGAAGTCATGCTACCAGATGGACATTACGAGGACAGCGGTAAACAATTAGGTCAAAACCTACTCAAGACAGAAATCGAAAGGAGCAGTCATAAAAACAATGATGGCTGGGGACAGGACCTGCGATTTCCTTGGGATGAGGAATCTCCAAGGAAGGAATCTGCAGGAGCCCTTCTGACCTCTCTAATGCAACAGGGTCAAAAAGTGATGGAGAACAGAGCCCCTTGCTCAAGGGGACAGCGTGAGCCAAGGGCTTTGTCTTGTAGCATCTCCTCCCTGTGTGCCTTGCTGCCTGTCTGCTGGAGAGCTCTCCAAGAAAGGTCGAGAACAGAAGCATGGCTGTGTCCAAGGTCTGCCTCTGGGAAGTGGGGAACTTGGGGAAGATGCCTTCTCATAGCAATCTTCCCAGTGGTCCTTAGCCTGGGGACATCTGGACTCTGCTTGCCAAGCACCCAGGGACACACCAGGGGAACATCCTGGGTGCCCAATTGCAGCCTTACTGGTGTTTTGTTATTTTCAATGACTTTTATCTATAACAATATTCTATTTGCAGTTTCCTTTTAAAGTGTTCATCTGTGCTGCTAATCTTGGGTCAGCTTCATTCAGTCAAATAAAACTGTTAACAGAATTGACTGATCAGTTGATAGCAGATCTAACTTCTGAATAAAGTGGAGCTGCCCTTCCTGAGTCACCAGCTTCAGTCTTGATGCCCTCCTTTTTGAAGATCTGAGACGTAGTTCCTAGTCATTTATATAATCCTGGCCAGTGATAGGAATTGCCATTTAGAATCCTAAAGGAAAGCTGACAAGGGAAAGGTCCCAGTAGAGAAACTGCAGTACAGATAACCTAATACAACAGATCAATTTGATCCAAGGGATTTGCATAGTTATCTAAAGAGGGTCTTTGCATAGAGGTTTGGATTGTGGCACCTGAGTGCGAATTAACAGAGGGTTTCAGTCAGCTGAAGAAAGTCAACTCCCCCAAAGCTGGAACACAGCAGAAGCTTCAGTATAATCCTTGGAAGGCTGAATAAAGAATGGGGCGATAAGAAAGCAGAGGTGACAGTGATGATGATGAAAGGTTCCTACACACCTGTTGGAGAAGGGAGGGGGGATGCAGGAGAGAGGAAGCCTTCTTAACTTCTTAAACACAACCCCATTTCATCCAAGAAATGTTTATGTAATTCCATCTCAAATCTGGGCCAAGGTGTCTCCTTCAACGACCCTAACCTGTCCCTCTATTCATAATGCTGCAGCAAAATTCAAAATCTAATTCCTCTAGTTCTTTTTATGTTTCATGGATACCCTAAACACTGCACAATAGCTTATGTGGTTTATATTTCAAATTGTTTTCTCACACATCTCATTTGAACCTCAGCACTCTATGAGCTAAATAAATGTTGAGTAATTTAAAATACATGGATTTAAAGAGGAATCCAGATCTTCCACAAGCATGGCTCTCTGGAATGTGCCTTGCTGCTTTTGTAGAACAGATATATTTTTAGGAGGCTAACTACAAAGCAAAGATCACAATCTTAATAAGAGACCCAGGCTTGTATACAGCAACAAGATGATTATGTGATGATCAACTGATGGACGGGACTTTTCAACAATGAGGTGATTCAGGCCAATTCTGCATCCAGAGAGAGAAAGCTATGGAGACTATGGATCATAACAGTATTTTCACCTTTTTGTTGTTTGCTTGCCTTTCTCATTTTTTTTCCTTTTTGATTTGAATTTTCTTGTGCAGCATGATAAATGTGGAGATGAGTTCAAAAGAATTGCACATGTTTAATATATATTGGATTGCTCGTTTAAGGGAGTGGTGGGAAAAGGGAAAGAGAAAAATTTGGAACACAAAGTTTTGCAAGGGTGAATGCTGAAAACTATCTTTGCATATGTTTTCAAAATAAAAGGCTATTATCAAAAGAAAAAAAAATTTTAAAAGAAAACAAAAAGAAGAGAACTAGGCTTGAGCTCTGCCCAAGTTAGCTCACTTCTCTAGGACTCACTTTCATAGTCCGTAGAGTTTTCAGGTCTTCTCAAACTCTTTAAGAGCCAATGATTCTATGATAATTCCCTTTATCTTCCAATGTTAGATGGTGAAGGGGTCTCCAAGGAATTGTTCTGATTACATTAAAATTGTATATTTGAATACAGGGTCTTTGTCATTTATCTTCCTATCCCCCTTTCAAAAAAAGATCCTTTATTTCTGACTCTTGGTTATTGTATGGGTTCCCTTCAGTCTAGACAGATAAAGCATTTATTAAGCACTTACTATGTGCCAAGTGCTGGAGATACAAATACAAAACAGCCCTGCCCTCAATAAGCTTACATTCTAATGAAAGGAGACAACAGAGGGGTGCGGAAAAGTTTGGGAGGAGAAGTTTGGGGTGATAAAAGTATGCCAAAAAAATTAACAAAGTTCATCTGAAAGAACAAAAGGTCAAGAATTTAAAGGGAATTAATGGAAAAAATGCAAATAAAGGTGGCCTATCTGCCTGATCTAAAACTATATTATAAAGCAGTGGTCATCAAAACCATTTGGTATCAGCTAAGAAATAGTATTTGATCAGCGGAATAGGTTAGGTTCACAGGAAAAAATAGTCAATAGTTATATCAATCTAGTATTTGACAAAGCCAAAGACCCCTGCTTTTGGGATAAGAACTCACTATCTGATAAAATGCTGGGAAAAGTGGAACCTAGTATGGCAGAAACTAGGCATGGATCCATACCTAACACCTTATACCAAGATAAGGTAGAAATAGGTTCATGATTTAGACATAAAGAATGATAATATAAACAAATTAGGAGAATAAAGGATAATTTGCCTCTCAGATCAGTAGAGAAGGAAGGAATTTGTGGCCAAAGAAGAACTAGAGTACATTATGGAATGCAAAATGGATAATTCTGATTATATTAATTTAAGTTTTTAGACAAAACCAATGCATACAAGATTAGAAGGAAAGCAATAAACTTGGGGGGGGGGAATTTATATTCAAAGCTTCTGATAAAGGCCTCATTTCTATAGAGAGAATTAACTCAAATTTATAAGAATTCAAGCCAGTCTCCAATTGATTAATGGTCAAAGAATATGAACAATTTCAGATGAAATTAAAACCCATTTCTAATCATTTATGAAAAGGTGCTCTAATTCACAAATGATCAGAGAAATGCAAATTAAGACAACTCTGAGATACCACTACACATCTGACAGATGGGCTAAGATAACAGGAAAAGATAATGACAAATGTTGGAGGAGTTACGGGAAAACTGGGACACCGATACATTGTTGGTGGAGTTATGAACGGATCCAACTAGTCTAGAGAGCAATTTGGAACTATGCTCAAAAAGTTATCAAACTGTAACCCATCAGTGTTTTAACTGGGCTTATATCCCAAAGAGATCTTAAAGAAGGGAAAGGGACCCATATATGCAAAAATGTTTATGGCAAGGAACTGGAAAATGAATGTATACCTGTCAATTGGAGAATAGCTGAATAAGTTATGATATATGAATGTTATACTATTGTTCTATAAGAAATGACCATCAGGATGATTTCAGAAAGGCCTGGAGAGACTTACAGGAACTGATGCTGAGTGAAATGAGCAGGACCAGGAGATCATTGTACACAGAAACAAGAAGAATATATGATGATCAATTCTGATGGACGGGGCTCTCTTCAACAATAAGATGATCTAAACCAGTTCCAATTGGTTAGTGATGAAGAGAGCCATCTGCACCCAGAGAGAGGCCTGTGGGAGCTGAGTATGAATCACAACAAAGTATTTTTACACTTTTGTTAATTTGCTTGCATTTTGTTTTCTTTCTCATTTTCTTTTTGATTTGATTTTTCTTGTGCAACATAATTGTGGTAATATGTATAAAAGAATTGCAATGTTTAATATATATTGGATTACTTGCTATTTAGGGAAAGGGTAGAGGAAGGAAGGGAAAAATTTGGTACATAAGGTTTTGCAAGGATAAATGTTGAAAATTATCTATGCATATGTTTAGGAGAAAAAGAAAACTTCAATAATAAAAAAAGAAAAAAGTCTGCCAAACTCCTTCCCAAATTAAAAACCACACATGTGTGTTAGCTATTATAGGTACAGGTTCTTTACCTGGGGTTTATGAATTTGTTTATTTGAATTTTTAAAATGCTATTCTGATATTCACTATAATTGTTTTTCTTTGTAATTCTTATACATTTAAAAACATTCCAAGAAAGGGTCCCTAGGATTCACCAGAGTGCTAAAGAGATCCATTAGACAGAAAGTAAGGTTAAGACACCTTTAGCATATGGCCAATCAATCATCTACTGTGGTCCTGCTGTGAGTCAAAACAGCCTGAGTTTGGGGGAAATCTCAGCCCTCAGCCATAATTCTCCTTCTCCAATTGTATCAGTTTCCACTTAATTGAACATCTACAATATACTAGGGCCATGTTCGAAGTGCTGGCTCTGCTGCACAATGGCTTCTTCTCAGTCTTTCTTTGCCTTCAGGGACCTGAGGAGGTCTTCTCTCTCACATGTCTTCTCTCTCAAAGCTGGAAGCCAGAAATAAGACCAGGATTTCTTTTCCCTTAAGCTTTCAGGGAGAACTGAAAAATCAGTCTCTATTATTGAGAAAAAGTCACATGCAAATGGACTTTGAATACACTTCTGTTACATATGCATCATTTTAATAAGTGCATTATGTGATTTTAATAAAAAGAGTCACATTTGTGTGGTTCATCTCTCCTACTAGATTATAAGTTTCTTAAAGGATTATTTTTATTTCTCTCAATGCCTTGCATATGGAATCATACTTATAATTAGTAGAGACCTGGCTCAACCTCTATATTGTGTGAATGAAGAAGTCAAAGTCCAGAGGAGTTGTGATTTGCCCAAGATCATGAAGCTCATTAATGACAGACCTGAGATCTGACCCCCAAATTTAATTAATATATGGATAATGTATGATGAGAAACAATCCTATTTACCTTCGTTTCCCCCCCAGGGCCTCAAATAAGCATGGGTCCTAGCATGTTGTAGATCCTCAATTCAGCGTGTACTGAATGGAAATTGATGCAAATACATCTTGACTGAGCCCCTGTGGTAATCAGCTCCACTTGTGTTAAGTGAGTATTAGTACAACTTGGGGGGAGAAGAATGAGGGAGGGCTAAAATCCTGGAATTAGGCCACTGGAAGTCGGTCACAGCTGAACTCAAAAGTGCAGGCAATGAGCTGGAGTATTGATTGCATGGTGGTTAAAAGGGCTTTCTAGGGAAGCTACTGAATTTAAAATAGCAGAGACAGCCAAGGTACCAGGCACAGTATTTAAAGGAGATCTCCACTGAGAGTGACCTTTTGGCACCCTACAGTAAGCTAGGATTTAAAAGGATAAGTAAGTCACATTCCTACAAGCACTTTCCTTACAAGAATAGATCATGCAACCCAGCCAGTCAGCAAGCATTCCTTAAGTTTTTACTGCATATTAAGCAGTTAAAAAAAATCAGGACACAAAGAAAAGATAAAAAAGAAATGGGGGACCAGTCCCTTCAAGGACCTTACATGATAATAGGGGAGATAACATATATACATATATATGTGTGTATATATATACATATATATATAATCTCAATTAATAAGTACAAGAGTTTGATGGAGAAAGCTGCAGCAGTTGGGAGGAGCAGGAGAGGCCTCCCATAAGTGAGGCATCTTAAGATGGGTTTTAAAGAGAACCAGAGTTTCTGAGGGAGTTTGAAAGAAAAAGCATTCTAAGAGTGGTAATAATAGCAGGTGCAAGACACTCATATTTGCCTTGAGAGACTTTGTATGAAAAGAAACAACAATATTTGACAAATAATGGTACACTTGCAGTGGATAAAAGAACTAAGGTGAGATGAGTTGGGATGATGAGTATCATGGACTATTGGGGAAGGACTTCTGAATTTGGAGGAAATATAAATTATGTTTTGGACATGAGATCCTAAGATCATTAGAAAAGTCATGGGGTCCAAATTCCTCACTTTACAAATGAGGAAAATGAGCCTGAGAGAAATTAAATGGTTGGCCCAAGGTACAAAGCTAATAAGCATCTGAGAAAGGATTTAAACTCATGTCTTCCTGCTATATTGGATTTCTGATACCTATAGGAAGTCTGGTTCAATCCTCAATTGCTGTTCTAGGACTAGAGTTCAAGAGAGAGACCAGGACTGGATATGAACATCTTGGAATCATCTGTATAAAAAAGCTAATGCACCCATGAGAATTAGGTCATCAAGTATAATGATTCCAGCAACTTCCCAGCCCCATAAATGAAGAAGTCCTGGGGTTGAAAAAACAAAAAAGTCCTAAATCACCCAATCCAAGTAAGACCAGTAATAATGGCCCCAAAGTCCTTTTCCCAACTTGGGGAGTTTCAATATCAACTAGCTGCCAAATGCCCAGGAGTCTTCCCTCCCCCTACTAGCATGAATCACCACCAGTGCTCAGGTGTAGGCCATTCTGTTCCCTTCCCTTAATGCCTGGTCTTGTTAGATAATAACCTCAGAAAAACCCACAAGACTTGCCTGACTGGTTAGGGTGCCCTCACCCTGCAGGGCCCCAGCAGGGTGTACCCAATTTCAAGTGTGCTCCAGCAGAACTGACCTGTTGTTTCCACTGTCCTTCCTGCTGGCCTTGATAATTTAAGTGTCCCTCAATATAGCTGGCTGGATTTACTGTCTTGTGTGTGCTATTTTACAGACCTCCTAAGTCTCCATCAAGACTAAAGTCAGCTGTGTGACCCTGGGCAAGTCACTTAACCCCAGCCTCAAAAAAAAAAAAAAAAAAAGACTAAAGTCAGGAAAGAAGCTCACTCTGAAGGGGTTGCTTATTCCTTGAACATGTGACTGACTGGGTACCTTCTGTTTTAGAGAGGGAAAAATCTACATTGAATTGTATCTGAGAATCCCTGAATATGTAAAAGGGCTGTTTTGCAGGTCTCTGTGGGGAATCTCTATGGCTATTTCCAAAGCTGTTGTCACACAGGGTCTGCCAGTTGGTAGGAAGATGAAATCTCACCTCAACTGAGGAAAAAATAATCTCACTTTGTGCGACTACTATTAGCAGTTCCCTAGATTGCAAGCACTGAGAGTTGATGGCTATAGTGAAGAGCCAACTTTTCCTCACACATTTGTGATTCCAAGGACTCTCCTTAGCCATTCATAGTCCGGATCTTGCTTCCCATCACTTCTTTTCTCTCACCCAAAAGTCTCTCGGGCAATCAGGAGTCATGTTTCCCAATACATACCAAGTATCACAGAACTATCCTTCAAGAATTATCCACCAACTCTTTCTAGAGATAAGATTACAAAAAAATTTGAGAATGGGGATGATGATGAGAGTGATCATCAGTTAGGGAGGATATTAAAGGATGGGGATCAAGAGAACAATAAGGGATTGGCCATAAAAAGTGAAAAGGCCATATCATTAAGGAGAGGAGATTAATGTCAAGGTGCATGAGTGGAGTAGGAAAGAAGAAAAGGAGATTCTCAGAGAATGGCCTCATATTTTTTCAGTGAAATCTGGTTTATGGTTCTCAGCCTAGAAGGGGAAGAAAAATAGCAAGAAAGAAGAGAGTATGGAACAACCAGCTGCTTCAGTGACTAGGGCAGGAAATCAATTATGTTGCAATGAAGACACCGCTGAGATTAGTAAGAATTTGTAGTGGATACACACCTGACAAATTGGCTAGAATGACAGGGAAAGATAATGCAGAATGTTGAAGGGGATATGGGAAAACTGGGACACTGATACATTGTTGGTGGAATTGTGAATACATGCAGCCATTCTGGAGAATGGTTTGGAACTATACTCAAAAAGTTATCCAACTGTGCATACCCTTTGATCCAGCAGTGTTTCTGGGCTTATATCCCAAAGATCTTAAAGAAGGGCAAGGGACCTGTATGTACAAGAATGTTTGTGGCAGCCCTCTTTGTAATGGCCAGAAACTGGAAAATGAGTGGATGCCCATCAATTGGAGAATGGCTTAATAAATTGTGGTATATGAATGTTATGGAATATTATTGTTCTGTTAGAAATGACCAACAGGATGATTTCAGAAAGGCCTGGAGAGACTTAAATGAACTGATGCTGAGTGAAATGAGCAGGACCAGGAGATCATTATATACTTCAATAACAATACTTATATGATGATCAATTCTGATGGACATGGCCCTCTTCAACAATGAGATGAAACAAATCAGTCCCAATAGAGCAGTAATGAACTGAACCAGTTATGGCCAGCAAAAGAACTCTGGGACATGACTATGAACCACAACATGGAATTCCCAATTCCTCTATTTTTGTCTGCCTGCATTTTTTATTTCCTTCACAGGCTAATTGTACACTATTTCTAAATCCGATTCTTTTTGTACAGCAAAACAAGTGTTTAGACATGTATACATATATGGCATTTAATTTATACTTTAACATATGTAACATGTATTGGTCAACCTACCATCTGGGGGAGGGGGGTGGGAGGAAGGAGGGGAAAAGTTGGAACAAAAGGCTTGGCAATTGTCGGTGTTGTAAAATTATCCATGCATATATCTGGTAAATAAAAAGCTATAATAAAAATTTTTTAAAGAATTTGTAGTGGATCCACATCTATATACAGTGTCATGATTTTTTTTTCAGCCTTTTTAGTAGCATGTGGTTGGAACAAAGGAAGCAGATGGTATGAACACCACAGGCATGAGTGGTGATAGGAACTCAAGAAAAAATGTTCAAATGAAAGTTAAAATTTGTTGTATGTGCAACCTAGAGGAAATAAAATATTAATTTTTTAAAAGGGAGGGGAAAAGCCCTTCACAAATAGCCACCAATTGTCTATTTTTCCATACTTTATATCCTTGATTCTTTAATTCAGCTTCACTGATCTGCATGCTGTTCATTTTTCCTCAAGCCTTCCAGACTTCCCTCCTTCTGAGAAACATGCCTCCTCTTTTATAGAAAAAACTGAAGCTATTTATTGAAAGTTCTCTCTTCTCTTCCATTTCACATCACTCAAAGGCCTCACATGAAAAGATGATCTTAATTCCTTACCAAAGCTAACTCTTCTTCCTGCACAAGTGATCCTATTCCATCTTTTCCTCCAATTTTTAAGGAAGCAAAATTACCCCCTTTATCATCTACTCTCTCACTGATCTTCACTATCTCCCTATCTACTGATTGTTTTCCTCCCTACCATCCATAAAAAGCCTTCACTTGATCCAGTCATCTTCCACAGCCTTTTTCCCATTTCTCTTCATTTTGTTGATAAATTGCTTGAGGCCATCTATAATTGGAGCCTCCACTTCCTTTTCTCTCACTCTCCTTAATTCTCCTCCACCTGACTTCTGACCTCATGATTCAACTGAAACTTCCCTCTCCAAAGTTACCATTTTTCTCTAAGTTGCCAAATCCAAGGGCATTTTCTTTATCCTCCTTCTTCTTGACCTCTCAGTCACCTTCTCTT
Organism: Sminthopsis crassicaudata; assembly: GCF_048593235.1. Classification (NCBI taxonomy): domain Eukaryota; kingdom Metazoa; phylum Chordata; class Mammalia; order Dasyuromorphia; family Dasyuridae; genus Sminthopsis; species Sminthopsis crassicaudata. The sequence continues at coordinate 167,519,197 of NC_133622.1, read as the reverse complement.
TGATAGTTTCTTCTAGGTTTTCAGGACACTACTCTCTCCTGATTTGAGAAATGCTGAAGAGTTGGGTTTCCACAGTTTCAAGCTTTGAAGTAGTGGGGGATAAGAAGTACCACTGGCCAAGAGGCTTTCAGAAAGTGAGAGGTTAAGGAAGGTTAAGAAAACCACAAACTTAATAGCCAATCCAGCCCAAACTAATTGGGGTCAATAAGAGGATTTGACCAAATCACTACTGCCTGCTTCATAGGTTAATTGAATATTAAATAACATACCCCACAGGAGGAGTTTTCCACCATTTTTGAACATGGGGTGTGTGAGGGGGGAAGATGTTTTATGCACATTAAGGGGAAACATGTAGTGGGTGTGTTACAGGAGCCACCTGCTAGAGTGGAGGCTGCTGGAGATCTAATTCTGACCAGCAGAATAGATCCTTTCATGTGAGAGGATGATAACGATACAAGGAGACTGAGAAGCAGTCGTTCTCTGATCTCCCTCCTCTTCCCTCTGGCCTCCAATTTATTTCATACACAATTCACAAGTAACATCTGCATCAATAAAGGCTGATTTGCAATTCCTTCAAGTGTATTATGATTCACAGCTGTGGGGGCTGTTGGAGAATTGACCTCCCCTTCACACTTAGCCATGGTCCTTTACATGGGTGTATCAGAAATACTGTAACCCAGATAAAACAGACCAATCTGTTCTCTGAAGGCAGGAACTGCATCACACTAGCAAGTATAAAGGTTCTCCCACTTCTGTACTCAGGGCTCCCTCTTCTCAAAGAGGAGTAGGGCCTGCTTCTGGTCAGAAATGTTCAAATGATTCCTTATGACTCTTTCTTGATATCTGATTTTCAGTGTTGAGTGTTATTTCTAACACTGGTTCTCCTCCCTGACTATTTTCCTTAGTCTTCATTGCTGGATCTTTCCTAAAAGCAGGTATCTCACCAGGCTCTGCCTTGGGGCCTCTTTTCTTCTTCCTCTATACTATTTCACTTGGTAATTTCAACTCCCATGGATTCAATAATCATCACTATGCTAATGATTCAAATAGACTCCAAATCCAAGACTTGTCACCTTTGCAACACTTTTCTGCCCTCCATCTCATACCTAGACTATCTCAATAGTTGCTGGCTAGTTTCCCACCCATAAGTCTCTCCACCATACAATCCATTCCCCCCATTCAGCTGTCTAGGCGATCTTCTCCAAACATAGGTCTGACCATGTCATTCCCCTACTCAATAAATTCCAATGGCTTCCTATTACCTTCAGGACCAAATATAAAATCCTGCCTGAAGTTCAAAGCCCTTTAGAACCTCTCCTCACCTACCTTTTTTATATCTTATACCCCTTTACATACTCTGATCTAGTGATACTAGCCTTCCTGATATTCCTTGAATGAGTCACTTAATTTCCCAACTCAAGGCATTTTCATGAGCTGTCCCCAGGGCCTGAAATGTTCTTCTTCCTCACTTCTGCCTCTTAGAATCCCCTGGGCTCCCTTCAAGATTTAGCTCAAATATCATTTCTTGAAGGAAATGCCTCTGTGGCTATTAATTCTATCCCCAACTTTCATTTACCCTATATGGATGTATGGGTGGCTAAGAAAGCTAAAAACAACTGCATTTTGTCCCCAGTTCTTCTATCTTGCCTCTGACCTGCTTGTATAGATAGCTAACCTGAAGAAGCCCCTCCTATCACTAGTCCACCAAAATGCCTATCCAATTCAAGAATACCACTTCCCTTATTCCTATCTGAGTCCTCCAGAAACAGTCTTGCCCAATCCTGAAGTGTCTCTTAATCAATTACCTGCCTAAATAGAAACCTATATAAACTTTGTTTTTTTGGTTCTTTTGTTCTGCATAGTTGGATGGCAAATTCAATAATCCCTCATTGGTTCCTAAACCTATAGTATTGGGTTTGAGTCATGGTTTTGGGTTTAAGATTTTGTGGCAACACCTGATGATTTTACCCACACATATTACATATTTACTTACATTTTATCTCTTCCAATAGAATATAATTTCCTTGAGGGCAAGGATTATCAGTCAGTCAGTCAATAAGCATTTATAAAGCACATATTATGTGCCAGACACTGTTCTAAGTGCAAAGGATAAAAAGAAAGGTAAAAGCCCCTACTCTCAAGGAATTTACAATCTAATGAGGGAAACAATACATTTTAAAAAGCAACCCAACTATGTACAAACAAGATAATATAGGATAAATTAGGGATAGTTTCAAAGAGAAGGCACTAAGATTAAAGAGGACAGGGAAAGGCTTATTTTTGCCTTTCTTTGCTTCCTTAGAGCTTAGCATGGTTCATGTTGTCACTCACTAAATCCACGTTGAATGACAATTTGAGTTTGGGATGATTGTGGGACAACCAGGTAAAGATGTCCCAACAGCCAATTGGTAATACAGGACTGGGAGTTTGGGAGATGGATGAACGCTGGTCATAGAGATTTAGGAGTCATCTGTATGGAGATATAGTCAAACAACTAGGAATTATCAGGAAAACCCAGGGAGAAAAGAGTTTCCAGGAAAATGGGGGCTCACAGATTCAAGACAGGCAAAGGAGGGAACTGGAAAAGGTCTTTGGACTACAAAATCAGCAGCAGCCACAGAAGGAGCAGTTTTAATATAGTCATTAAAATGGAAACCAGATTACAAGGAACTGAGAAGTCAATGGGAGAAGAAGAAAGGAAAGAGGAATTCTGCTTAAAAAGCATGGCAGGATGCAATAAAGAGGAAGGAATAAGACAGTTTTACATAAACAGTATTTTCTTTTCTTTTTTAAATACTTAATAGTATCTTATTTTTACTAATTATATAGTTATCAACATTCATCTTTGTAAAATTTTGACAAAGTTCCAAATTTTTCTCCCTCCCTTCCTTCTCTCCCACTTTCTCAAAACAGCAAGCTATCTGATATACATGTACAATCATGTTAAACATATTTCCATATTAATTGTATTGTGAAAAAAAGAATCAAAACAAAAAGGAAAACCTATGTGAAAGAAAACAAAGTTTGCCTTTCCAGTTCTTTCTCTGGTTGTGGCTCAGGATTTTGCATTATCAATTCTCTTTTATTGTTTTGGGTCATTCCATTGCTGAGAAGAGTTTAAATCTATCATAGCTGTTCATTACATTTTGTTGTTATTACTATGTATAATGTTCTCCTGGTTCTGTTTATTTCATTCAGCATCAGTTCATGTAAGTCTTTTAAGGTTTTTCTGAAATAAACCTGCTCATCATTTCTTATAGAACAATAGTATTCCATTACATTCATATACCACAACTTTTTCAGTCATTCCCCAATTGATGGTCATCCCCTAAATTTCCAATTTGTCATCTATAAATATTTTTGTACAGGTAGATTCTTTTCCATTTTTAATGACCTCTTTGGGATACAGACAGTAATAGTATTACTGGATCAAAGGGTATGCACTATTTAATGGCCTTTTGGGCATAGTTCCAAATTATTGGGTCCAATTTTAATAGTATTAGTGGAACAATTTAGTCAGAACACAAGGTGTTTGAAGGGGATTAAAGGATGTGTAGATTTGGGCCAGGGCAGGGAAATTCCCAGAATACTTAAGCTGAAGTTGGAGACACTGAGTGGTCTTGAGCAGGAAATTTACATGATGGAAATAGTTATAAGAATATGAATTTGGCATATTGAATAAAATGGGTTGAAAGGAGAAATGAATGAATGAAATATTTTTCATTCACACTATATGTGAAACACTGAGGATTACAGATAGAACAATCAAATAGTCCCTGCAGTCAAGGATGAGAGATTAGTAGCAATGTGGATGAAAAGGAGAAAATAGATAAAAGAATCATCTCAGAAGTGAAATTGGCAGGACATGGCAAACTGATTATGTGGAGACAAGCAAAACTGAGAAGGAGATAGCAATGTACAATGGAAGGAGTTCCAGATTTGGACACAGAAGGCTTGGGTTCAGGCCCTACCTCTGCAAATAATTTGCTGTGTAACACAAGTCACACTCCTCTCAAGTTCAGTTTCATCTATAAAATGAAGGGTTTGAACTAGATGACCTCTGATTTATAAGATTTATAGTTATATGCTATAGGATTTATAATTATATGATTAGAATTTACTTCACTGGAAAATCAGTATGACCCAGTAGAAACAGATCATTAGAAGAGGAATAAGTATATCTGGTGATTTGGGACATGTTCCAGGATAGGGAATTACATAACAGCCATCTTGAAAAGCAGGACTAGACCTGGGGAGAAGGGTCAGAATTGGTTAGAGATTTGGGAGTCATCTACTTCATCAGATGGGGGAAAATACCAAAGGACAGAGAAAAGGCCAAAGATAGTGTTCCCGGAAACAATGATGTGTAAGAGTTAGGAAGAGCAAGAGGAACTATCCAAAGAGACCAAGGATGATCTGAGAAATGGAAGAAGAACCATGACCATATAGTATCATGAAAGCCATGGGATAAGAGTCTCATTTGGTTAATTAAAAGCTCCAAAGGCTTAACAAAAGTCAATAAAAATGAGGACTTAATAAAAATCATTAAATTTCATGATAATTAGATGATGATGGGTGATATTGGAAGAGTAGTCCTGCTAAAATAGAGGTTGCAGCTACATTGCATAATATTGAAGAAGGAGTGAGTGGTTTACGATGGTAAACTACTCTTCAGATAAGTCTGTCAGTGAAAAATAAGAGTGAGTAATAAGATATTTGCTTAAGCTCAAAGGATTAGTAGAGAGGAAGAAATTTTTTTAGCTTAGAAAGATATGAATATGAATTACAGAAATCTTTTCATTGACTTTATAACTCACTTTCTCAAATTTGGACTTCAAATATTAATGAAACTTTCAGGGCTGGAGAAGAATGCCAAGAAAAACATGGGTGTTCCAGTTGAGTAAGATAAAAACCATCTTTTCAACTCAACCAACATTTATAAAGATATAGCTAGGGCTATATGCCATAGCGAGTATTAAAAAACCTATATGCCCTACAGAGACAAAAAAAAAAAAAAACCTAAAACCATCCATAGATACTTAGATTCTACAAGGGAGAAACTAATCTACATACAGATAAATGATTACAAAACAGATATAAAGTAATTTTTGAGGTGAAGGGGTTGAGGGAGAAACACTGGGGTAGAATCAATGGCTACACTGAACAGTGGCAACATTCCACATTCATAATCCCTCACTTTTAAGGAGGGAGCCTGTTTCATTATTTATTACTATTTATTATTGTCGTTACTGTTATTATTATATCTTTAATGCTGGAGGATCCAGAAGGATTACTTTGCTGAGTGGCCACATAAGTGACCAAGTGGGTTGATGATAATTACTGCCTGAATTGTAGGCAGCAGAATGGAAGTAACAATGACCTAGGGATCCAATGGCACTATTCTTGTTTGCTCTTTGGGAGACACAATGACTTGGACAAAAACTGACATATTCAATCTACTGTCTGTAAGGAGAATATGTCATGGGAAGACTCTGCTCTAGTGTCTTTTTGGGAGATAAAAAAGCAAGGCTGGTGGATAAAACAACAGCCCTGAAGTCAGGAGGACCTGAGTTCAAATATGATTTCAGAAACTTAACACTTTCCTAGCTGTGCCCCTGGGCAAATCACTTAATCCCAATTGCCTCAGCAAAAAAAGAAAAAGAAAAAGAAAAGAAAAGCAGGGCCCAGGAGAGGGCCTCAAAATGTAGAAGGGAATTGAGGGTAGTGCAGGGACATACATGGCTCAACATCCTCTCTGACATAGCAATATAATTACAGTCAGCCTCTGCAGCCACAGATGCCAGCATTGGGGACACCAATTGTGATGCCTTGGCAAGGTTGACTTCTTTTCAGGATCTACCATCTGTTCCTACCAACCCACATGACTTGAGATTAGAAGCCTAAGAACTAAGGGTGGACAGAACACCAGGAAGAATCACTAAGCTCTATCAGTTTGACATGAGGGGAAGGTAAGGAAAGAAGCATTGATATAGTTCCTATTATGTGTCTGGCCCTGTGCCAACTGCTTTTTACAAATATTATCTCATTTGATCCTCACAGTAACTCTGTGAGATAAATGCTATTGTCCCCATTTTACAGTTAAAGAAACTATAGTCATGAAATGACTTGCCCAAGAATTACCCAGCTAGAAGGCTCCTAAAGTCAAATTTGAACTCAATCTTCCTGACCCCAGGGCCATTACTCTATCCACTGGACTACCTCCCTGTTTTAAATACAAAATGTGTTCCTTGGTTTGTGAAAGCCAAACAACATTTCTGAGGTTAAGATTGTTTTCTCTTGTTGATGATAATGTCATAGATTTAGTCCTGAAAGAGGTCTAAGAAGTCATCTTGTCTAGCCTCTTATTTTGAAGGGGAGACCCCAAAAACAGCATAACTCACTCAAAATCACATGGATGGCAGAATCAGCATTTAAACCCTAATTCTCCATAATATCAAGCCTAGCAATGCTTCTTTCCATTGTGCAACTGTCATGTCATTTATTTATTTAGCACTTACTATGTGTCAATAATGGTGCTAAATTCTAGGGATTTAGAAAAGGTAAAAACAGACCCTATTTGATCCAATCTCAACCAATCTAATACAATCAAATAAACATGTATTAAGTGCCAATGATGTGCCAGGCACTATGCTAATTGATGGGGATACAATTAACAAAAATACAGTCCCTACCCTCAAAAGAATTTATAATCTAAAGGGGAATGGAATTATCAAGGAGTTCTCTACACCAAGGGGAATCTTGTTCCATAGGGAGTTGAGACCAGACAGGGTAGCAGATACAAAATGCTCACATTTTTCCCCCTTACTTTTTAGCAAAGGCAGTTACTCAGATGACATAGCAAAAAGAGTTATAACAAAACATTCTCATCAATCACATGGTGGGTACGTCCCACAAATATGCACATCTATGGGAAAAGTGTGCTGATAACTTTTCTTCAGGGATGGGATTCAGGAGCACATGACTGAGCTTTGGCTCTCTGAGACTTGGTTTAATGCTAAAAGCTATTACCTGAGAAGCATCTTGGCCATAGGCTTCTGAACTCTTATATAACTGACTTAAGAACTAGACTTCTCCCAGGAAATCTATTTGGATGACCTGAAAAAGCTTAAGCTCCTTGGAGAAGGAGGAGAAATAGATTGTGAAATGAGCAGAACAGAGACCTTTCTGGAAACTCAAAAAGATTCTGATTGGGAACTAAAAAAACAAAACAAAACCCTAACCCCTCCAAAACACCAAGCCTTTTTTTCATAAAATAGAAAGTTTATGGAGTTAGTTTCTTACCCCCATGTGTATTAGTGACAGCAATTTAAGATAAATTTTTGGATGTCAAGAATTGTCACTCGGTCATACTGCTAGGAGATGTTATTCATAAATAAACATTGCACAACATTGCTATTACTGTGTAAAGTATTCATCCTGGTTCTGCTCATTTTTGCTTTGCATCAGTTCGTGTCTTTCCAAGTTTTATTCTGAGAGAATAATGCTAATCATTTCATATGGCACAATAGTATTCTATTACATTCATATATTACAACTTATTTAGCCATTCCCCAATTATTGGGCATTCCCTCAATTTCTAATTTTTTGCCATCTTAAAAAGACCTACTATGAATATTTTGTACATGTAGATCCTTTTCCCTTTTTGTGATCTCTTTGGGGTACAGATCTTATAGTGGTATTGAGCTCACATTCTAACAAAACATGAAAATATATGAGAGGGGAAGGCACAAGTAGCTGAGGGGCCTGGGAAAGGCTTCCTACAGAAGGTGGCATTAGAACTGAGTCTTAGAGAAAGCCAGGGAAACTAAGAAACAGAAGAATGGAGGCATGAGGGTGAGGATGGAACATCTTGGGCATAGATAAGAGTTTATACAAGGCATAGTGCCTACACTCTGGATGCTTGTAGGTCTCAGGGTTTTTTTTTTCCTATTGTTTGGAGATGGAACCCAAAAATTGTCTCTAAGAGGTTATCTTTTACTTAATACAGTGACTGGCACAGATTTTAAATAATTGCTATTCTTTTGACATTAATAACCATGGTAAAGATAATTAGTAAGGTCCCTCACTTTTTTTTTCTTTTTAATTATAGCTTTTTTATATACAAAACATATGCATGGGTAATTTTTCAACATTGACCTTTGCAAAAACTTGTTTCAACTTTTCCCCTCTTTCCCTCCACCCCCTCCCCTAGATGGCAGGTAGTCCCATTCATGTTAAATATGTTAAAATATATGTTAAATACAATATATGTATATATATATATACATATTTATACAGTTGTCTTGCTACAAGAAAGTTCGGATTAGAAAGAAGGTAAAAATAACCTGAGAAGAAAAAACAAAAATGCAAGTAAACAATAACAGAAAGAGTGGAAATGCTATGTTGTGGTTCATACTCCTTTCCCAGTGCTCTTGCTCTGGGTGTAGCTGGTTCTGTTCATTACAGATCAATTGGAACTGATTTGGATCCTCTCATTGTTGAGGAGAGCCACATCCATCAGAACTGATCATCATGTAGTAGTGTTGAAGTGTATAATGATCTCCTGGTTCTGCTCATTTCATTTAACATCAATTCATGAAAGTCTCTCCAAGCCTCTCTGTATTCATCCTGCTGGTCATTTCTTAAAGAACAATATTCCATAACATTCATACACCACAATTTATTTAGCTATTCTCCAATTAGTGGGCATCCATTCAATTTCAAGTTTCTAGCCACTATGAAAAAAAGGGCTGCCACAAACATTCTTGCACATACAGGTCCCTTTCCCTTCTCCAATATCTCTTTGGGATATAAGCCCAGTAGTAACACTGCTGGGTCAAAAGGTATGCACAGTTTGATAACTTTTTGAGCACAGTTCCAAATTACTCTCCAGAATGGCTGGATGTATTCACAACTCCACCAACAATGCATCAGTGTCCCAGTTTTCCCACATTCTCTCCAACATTTGTCATCTTTTCCTGTCATATTAGCCAATCTGTCAGGTAGGTCAGGTGTATCTCCGAGTTGTCTTAATTTGCATTTCTCTGATCAATAGTGATATAGAGCACCTTTTCATATGACTAGAAATAGTTTCAATTTCTTCATCTGAAAATTGTTCATATCCTTTGAAGGTCCCTTACTTCTTTTAGACATTGTGTAATTCTGAACTTGAGAAACATGAACATTTCCAATACTGAAATTGGAAATTAAAAAAAAAAAAAGAAGAGTATTGTAAATGAATCTTATGTGTATATGTATACAGATATGCAATACAATTGTCTTTTTCTCATTTTGTCATTTTTGCCAACCTCAGAATTGTCTTCATTTGCATTTCTCTAATTACCAGAGTATTTTCATATAGTTATTAAAGAACTTTCAAAAACTGCCTGTTTTTTTTACTCATTAGAGATAATTTTTATATATTTGAATCATTATTTTGTATATCTTAGATATCACATGTATATTATCTAATCTTAGCTCCATAAAAAAGCTTTTATATCATATCTTCTTTGATCCTCTATTTTCTTTGTTTGAACAATGTTTTCCCCTTTCTATAGTTCTGAAAAGTAGCCCTTTCCATTCTAATATATATATATGTATATATATGACCTTTTACATCTATGCCATAGAGGCATTTGGTGTTTATTGCAGTATAGGGTGTGAGATAGCACTCTGAACTTAATTTCTGTTAGATTATTTTCCAGTTTTCCTTGTGGTTTTGGCAAACAATGAATCCTCATCACATTAATTGGAGTCTTGGACTAACACAATGCTACTATGTTTTGTTTTCTGCTTCTGGGCTTTATTTTCCTAATCTAATATCACTAATCAACTTTTCTACTTTTTAAACAATGCCAAATATCTTTGTATAGTTTGTATAGTTTTGTATCCTAGTGTTTAAATCTATAATATTTTCTTTAAGAGATATGCACAAACATAAAAAATCAGGAGTAGGATGTAAAATTTAAGAAAAGCAGGGATAGTAATCATAATTTCAAAGTTAAAGCTAAAATAGATTTAATCAAAAGAAAAAAGGGAAACTTACATTATGTGTTAGTTATATAATCAATATTGTTTTAAACTATTTAAAATAACTTGACAGTATAAAGGTGAAACAATGCTGTGTAGGAAATGAAATGGTAGAATTAGAAAACTAGGAAAAGACTTGGGACTTATGCAGGATCATGTCATCCACCTTCAGAGAAACAGGACAAAGAATAATTTCAATTATGTCAATAATGTCAAAAGAATAACAGTATATATTACATATATATGGATGTAAATGAGTATGATTATATCTATGTGTATTATTTTGCATGCATATATACATATATGCACACACACATGTATATATACATATGTGCTTAATTGTAGCCTTCTTTGTGGGAAGAAAGGAAAAAAATAAAAAGTGCACATCAGAGAACAAAATCAAACTACAAGGAAGCAAAGATAGTTCTCAACACAATATGTAGTATTGATTATGTAAGCTTTCTTGAAATGGAAATTTATTGGGGTTTTTTTTTTAATTTTTCATGTCCTGCTGTGCACATAGCAATATTTTTTTCCTTTTCCTATTTTGTAATTAAGTTTAAATTTAAAGACTGGGGCAGCTAGGCAGCACAGTGGATAGAGCACCAGCCCTGAATTCAGGAGGACCCGAGTTTAAATTTGATCTCAGACACTTAACACTTCCTAGCTGTGTGACCCTGGGCAAGTCTCTTAACCCCAGCCTCAAAAAAAATAAAAAAATAAAAAATAAATTTAAAAACAACAAAAGGCATTATGGTATTTGGAATAGGATGGTAGCATAAACTGCATTTTTTTAACCTAAGAACTCAAAAGAACTTTTAAATAGTTGTGTGAATATTAAATTCTGACTAAATGTTGGGGAAGTTAGGACAGAGGGAATCCTTGGTAGATGTTCATTCTATCACACCATACCAAGAATTAAAAGCTAAGAGTTCCTATTAAGAGGAACATTTTCAAAACGATCTGGTATTGTACTACTAGATCATTTTACTGCTTTTTTCATTATTTCTTGTGAGATTCTTGACAATTTTCTCTGGATAAACTTATTTTGTTAAGTTGTAAAGCATGATTGACAGAGCATTGAATAACTTGGTATTGCCATTTTTATTATTTTGGCATGGTCCAACCACAAGCAATTAACACTCTCTAATCATTTAAGTCTGTCTGTTTCAGGAGTTATGGTCATATTATTCCTTTGTAGGTCTTGATAACTAGATTCCTAAATATGTATACATTTTATCATTAGCTTGAATTGTAATTTTTCTTTCAATTTATTCCTGCCAGGTTTTGTTGGTAACATACAGAAAGGCTGCTGTGGAAGGAAGACATTTAGCCAGCCTGAATTTGCTTTTAAATCACTGTTCTTATCGCCAGAGGAGGGAGAAAGAGTTTCTTGTGGGTTACAGGGGCCATCTCAAGTTGCAGTTTTTCAGACGGAAAAAAAAAAAAAAAAAAAGTGCCTCTAAAGGCAGAACTTCGTAATGGCTTTTTGATATTCACGGAATACAATATGGTTGCTTTCTTACAGCCACCTGTACCCTTTATCCTCCTTCTTACACCCCATAACCTCCATTCCTTCTTCCTTTCTCTCCCCTCCTCCTTCCTTCATGGCCCTCCTCCCGGTCCCCGTAGCTCCAGGAAGTTGGGTGAACCCCAAATTAGATAGTCCTGACCACCGCTCGAGATAATGGGGGTGATTACCTCACAGAGCCCCCATGACAAGGCCCTCATCACACAAGTCTTGGCTCACACGACCCCAGCAGTGCAAAAGAGAGAGAGATGGAATTAGGAAAAACTGCCATGTTTGGCACCGGCTGAAAATTCCCCTCCTGGGGAAGAGGGCCACAGCATCAGGGGGTGCATGGGCTCGCAGGGGACAAGGAGGCCCCCCTTTGGCTGGTGGGTGCCGGTGGGCTTCCCTGGGTTGTGGGTTAGGCTGGGGAGAGGGGGAGAGGGCTGGAACCCCAAGTCCCCTTGGTCTTTGCTCTCTTTTGCCCATTTTACGGGGGAGTGGAGATGTCTTGCGCCCTCGATGCCCCTCATGGGGTTACCAAAGCTGGGGATCCTTAGAGTCACATTTTACAGATAGGGAAACTGAGCCCCGAAGGATTTAAGGGAGTGGCTCCAGACGGCCGTCCCCAGGAGCCCCGGGCTCGCCGCTCGGGCCGCCTCCTCGGTTGGCCCTACGCACCCACAGCTGACTGGTGGCGGCTGCGGAAAGCCGTCTCTTTTAGGGCCTCTGTGCCTGTCGGGACCTTGGGCCCAGGCGAGGGAGCGATCCCGAGGAGCCCAGCTCCTCCCTTTTCCCCCGCCCCTCTCCTCTCCCCCCTCCGCCCCAACCCGGTCGCCTACATCTTCGAGATCCTTCTCGAACCCAGCAGTCGCCGTTGCCCGAGAGCTGACGAAAGCTGCCGAAACCGAGGCGGGTGGCCGTAGGGCTGGGGGTGGGGTGGGAGGGAAGACTCGGAGCGGCGGCGCGCGCGCCTCCCCGGTGACTGAGCACGCAGGCGCAGAGCCCAGTAACTGCCGGTTGGTGGCTGCTGAACCGCAGTGGGGGAGAGACGCTTCGAGGCAAGCAGCGGCGACCCAGGCCCGGCCCCTGCTCCCTCCCAGCTCGGTCCCGGCCCCGGCTCCGGCCCCCGGCTCCCGTCCCGGCCCCGGCTCACCGCCCCCTCCTTGCCCCTCGCAGCCCAGACGGCGAACCTGCAGCAGGCGCCCCTCCCAGCTCGGCGGTAGCGGCAGCGGCAGCATGTCTGTGGTCGGCATCGACCTCGGCTTCCTCAACTGCTACATCGCCGTGGCGCGAAGCGGCGGCATCGAGACCATCGCCAATGAGTACAGCGACCGGTGTACCCCGTGAGTACCGCCCAGACACTCCTGTCCCGACGTCTCCCTTCCCCTGCCGCGGGAGGCCGACACCCCCCCCTCAGTGTTCTTGGCGGGCTCCCCCCAGAAGCTGTCCTCTGGGCCTCCCTCCTAGTGCTGCCGGGAACCCCCTCCTCGTGCTCCTATGAGTCTCCCCCTTTCTTGCTCTCCGACAGTCCACCCCGCCGTGACTCCTCTCTTCCGGGATCCCCTCCTCGGCCTCCCTCAGTGCTCCCGAACATCCCCCCGCCCCTCCCCAGCTCCTGCCTCCCCCTCAGAGGTCTTTGAGTGCTCCCAGACCTCCGCCCCACTGCACCCCAGCTCCCTGCGCACACTTCGTCTATTGCGGGGATATCGTCCTCATCATCCCTGGGATACTGCACTGGCCCGCTGCAAACCCCGCCCCCCCCATCTCCCTCGGGTACAGTCCCGGCTATGTCAAAACAGGACCCCCTCCGGTACGGTCCCTTCTCCCTGATACTGCCCTTGATCTCTCGACATTCCTTTGCCCATCCCCCATCTTCCCCGGGTCCCGGCCTGCCCGACGCTTCTATGTACCCCCATTATGTTGCCCAGGCTCTCACCCTTCCCTCCATCTCCACATATCGGGATGTCTCATCTCTCCTCAGCTGGTGACCTGCTCCCCATCCCAGTCTTTTCCCTTACAAAGGGCCTCCTCAACTTACTGCTTCTCCCCTACTTACCACCCCTCACTGTCCCTGCCTCCCTGGTTGGGGAGGTGAGAGGGAGCTGCGCTTAAGGAAGCTGCCCCTCCTCCCACTGCCCTCTAGCTGGTTGGCATCCATAGCTTGGTCTTCACTCCTCTGCAATCTCCTGCCCATCCTCATGAAGCCAGTGTGGGGGTGGGAGGGTGATATAGTGGAACCCAGATTGTGTCACTAGAGGATTCTGGTCTCGGGGTCTGCCTGCTGGTGCCTGTTATAATGCCCTCCGAAATTATGTATGGAGCATTTCCGTATGTACTCAGAAAATACACAAAAAGGAGTCCAGTCCTGTTCTCAAGGAGCTTATAGTCTCCCCAAGGCAGATGGTTCATAGCTGAGTCAATACAAGCATAGACACCTCTGTGTGACCGGTAAACAAGGGTAGGAAGGTTGATGAGGAAAGGAAGGGAAAAAAAGGTGGTACTTGAAGTAAGCCAGAGGGAGAAGATGCTAGGCATCCATTCTAAATGTTATTACAGCATCATGTCCCTTTAGTGTCATCTCTTCAGCCTCTCTTTGCCTGTGGGGCAGCAGACTTCCCTCCTAGAAGGAGCATTCCTATTTTGGAGTCACATAAAACTGCCTCCCAACCTATGCCAGAAAGGAAGTATATCGGGATCTAATGGGGAGTTTTGTGTTTGCTGTCCTGTGACCTTGGGAATCCAAAGTGATGGCACCTATTTTAATGGAGTTGCTAAGGCAGGAGTTAGTTTCTCAATTTTTGGTGATGGCGATAGTAGAAATCTATTCCTCATACACTGACTATTCGAATTAGCATAAGGCTTTTTATGTAGACCAGGCAGTGGGGATGTGTGTCATCTTGTTATATATTCATGCTTGTGCAGTGACTCCATAAAGATTGATGAAAGTGTTTCCACAAGTTTCACTGTTTGCTTGGGAAGTTTGTTGACAGAGGTTTATGTGGGTGAGGAAAGATGTGTCATAGAGGTGTAGATTGCTTATTAATTATTAAAGAATATTGTGCAGTATAAAAATAACTATCATTTAAGTTCCTAAAAGAAAACCACAGATTGATACATAATTCATTTATTTGTAAATTTGTATTATGGAGCAATTTACTCAGAGCTATTTATCCCAGAGAAACTAGTTCTTACCTACAGGTTATAATTTCATTCAGATCATGGTTCTCTTTGGTCATGTTAGTCATAAAGTCTTTATATAACTTAAATTCTATATTAGTTTTGAGTTTGAAGCACAATAATTTACCTAATTCAAGTTTTTTGTCCTTTGGTTTCGGTGTTTTTTCTAGATGTGTACTATTGATATATATGCATGCCTGAAGAGTCTGTATTGTATTGTTGGCCACTCTCCCTTCTTGGAGTTTCTCTTTCTATGAAGCAGCAATTTCTGTTTTTATAAACTCCTTTCCTAGCAGCTCATTAACAGCAGGATAATTGGACTTTGTACAGATAACATATTAAGAGTCTGTAGGTTTTCAGACATGTATTGTCTTCCTGTCCAAAAAGCTGGGATAGGACTAGGAAGTTTACATCCTTCTTTCTGCAAGCTCCAAGTCTGAAATAGAAAATTGAGGTAGGTATACTACCTAATCTTTACAGAATAGAGGCTGAAGTGACAGAAATTCATCCATTCTCATACTCAAAATACTTCTAGTAGATAGAGTGCACTAGTCTTCATAGAGACTGGACTTGAAGATTTGCATTATTTCATTTTAACCTTGCAAAACCAGCTTTTATTCTCTGTAGCCATGGTGTAAAGGTTATAAATGACAAACATTGGCTTTGGATCAAATTCCTTAGACTGGGAGCTTGTTGAGGGCAGCTACTATCTTTTGCTGCCCCCCCCCTTTTTTTTTTATTCCCAACACTTAGCAGAGTGTCTGGGTACTTGATAAATCCTTTCTGATTGATTGAAATCTTTCCAATAGTTACCACTTGAGGATGTTTGAGCAAGTCAAGCAAAATTCTGAGCCCCATTGTCATCTGTGAATTAGAGGGCAATGGCTTGATGGCCTCTATGAATTGAATAAGGATTTAAAAAGATTTATATTTTGTGAGAAAGGAAGCCCAAATAGTAAAGAAAATTAAACTAAGAAATATTAAATTGATAAATTTATATATCATTTGAAATTACAAAGCACTTTATAATAATAATACATGATCTCATTTGATAAAAACTTCCCTGTGAAGCAGATGTTTTTATTTTACTGATGAAAAAAATAGCTCAGAAAGGTGGTGATTTTCCACTTACCTAGCAAGTATCTGAGGCATTATTCAAACTCAGGTTTTTTATTTGTACTCCAAGGCCAGAACTTAATTCCTTCCATCATGACAAAAATGGAAGCCTTTAAGTTTGGAGAGGATATTGTGGTTGTTCACTAATCTCTGCCTGTAATTGTACCTCTAAACAGTATCTATTTCAGAACTTATACCATCTGTCTATCTATCTTTCTATCTTTGGACACTCATTCTTTCCACAAACATTCCTTGAATGTTTACTATCTGAAAGGCAGAATTTGATAGGGGGCCATTATTGTCTAAAAACATCCAGAAGTTTCACCACAGATTTTGAATTAGCTATCTTCTGAGGGGAAAAAAAAATCTAATAAGTTTGTAAAAATGAAAGAAACTATTGATTATTTGTATCCAGCAGTATTTCAGTTTTTCAAGATGCAAATATTAAGAAAGATACATATAAGGACTGGAGTTTATTATGTTGCAACAAATAAGTGCTTACTAAATGCCAAGTGCTATGCAAAACTCAGAAATACAAAGAAAAAGCAAAAGTGTGCCATTCTCAGGGAGCTAATTCTAATAGGGGAGACAAGATAGATCTCTGTGTGTATACATATATATATATATATATGTAATATGTATTAGAGTTATCATTAAACCCAGGTATTATAACTAAAGGTCTAAAATTTTATCCATTATACTTTGAGGTCTTCCATAACTCATTTGGCATCTGTTCTATATAGACAATTCATTCTCATTAAATAAAGAGGTCCAGTAGGGTAAACTTAGGAGATAAATTGTTATCAGAGTTCTTAGGTTTTAGTTTTGGACATATTACTGTGGGAACATGGACAAGTTATAATAATTATTTCTTAGCCTTTCAATAAAATTGGGATTTTTGTGCTCCTACCCTCCTCTACCTCCTTTGAGAATACAACTGTTTTGCTTTTTGTCCTAAACCCAGTGCCTTGCACATAATCCTTTGAAACAAGGTGTTCTCTTTAAGTATTGTGACCTGCAATATCTATGTCCAGGTAGGTATCAGTTAGAACTGCTGTAATTAACCTAAGAGGAAAATTAAAACTTTTGCTTATTTGGGGGATGCTAGGTGGCGCCATAATGCATAGAGTGTAGGACCTGAAGTTTGTATCAAATGAGATCATGTATTATAAAGTGCTTTGTAATTTCAAATGCTATATAAATTTAACAATTCATATTTCTTAGTTTAATTTTCTTTACTATTTGGGTTCCCTTTCTCACAATATAAATCTCTTTTTAAATTCTCTCATTCAGTTCATAGAGGCCATCAAGTCCATTCCCCTCCAAATCACAGACTACAATGGGGCTCAGAATTTTTCTTGACTTGTTCAAAGATCCTCAAGTAGTAACTTTGGAAAGATTTCAATCAATCAGCAAGGATTTCTCAAGTACCCAGACACTGTGCTAAATGTTGGAAATAAAAAAGTGGAGGTAGAAACAGCAAAAGATAGTAGCTGCCCTCAAAGAGCTCTTGGTCTAAGGAATTTGATCCAAAGTCAATGTTTGTCATTTGTAACCTTTGCTGCATCATGGCTACAGAGAATAAAAGCTGGTTTTGCAGGGTTAAAATGAAATAATGCAAATCTTCAAGCCCAGTCTTTATGAAACTATTGTACTCTATGTATCTACTAGAAGTATTTTGAGTATGAGAATGAATGAATTTCGGTCACAATCAGCCTCTATTCTATAAAGATTAAGTAGAATTCCCCCCAACTCTTATTTCGTGCTTACAGCCTGCAGAAAGAAAGGCTGTAAACTTTCTAGTCTTACCCCAGCTTTCTGGACAGGAAGACAAATAAATGCTTTCTGAAAACTCATTGCATCTTAATATGTATCTGCACAAAATCCAGCTACCCTAAGTTGCTGGGAAAGAAGTTGATAAAAACAGAAGTTATTACTTCATAGAAAGAAGACTTCAAGAAGGGAGAGTGGCCAACAGTATAATACAGACTCTTCAGGCATTTTTATGTATCAGTAATAGTATACATCTAGAAAAAAAAAACACTGAAGTCAAGGAACAAAAACTTGAATTCTATTCCGGCCTCAGCCACTTTATGGCTGTGTTCCCTGGAGAAGTTACTTAACCCTGTTTGCCTCAATTTCTTCATCTGTAAAATGATCTGGAAAAGGAAGTAGAAAAACCAGTTTAGTATTTCTGATATGAAAACCACGAATAGGGTCACTAAAGAGTCAGCTACAACTGGA
Organism: Sminthopsis crassicaudata; assembly: GCF_048593235.1. Lineage (NCBI taxonomy): Eukaryota > Metazoa > Chordata > Mammalia > Dasyuromorphia > Dasyuridae > Sminthopsis > Sminthopsis crassicaudata. Next base: position 167,501,118 of record NC_133622.1, on the reverse strand, counting down.
CAACAACAAAATTGCCTGGTTCAAGAACATTTCTAAATTAAGCTTTTGTTAAAAAATTTTGTACTTTTCCTAATTCGTTTCAGACACAAACATTGATTGAGTTCTTCTATGTGGAGCAGTATGCTAGGTGCTAATTTAGTTTTAGGAGAAAAATACCCTGAAAAGAACTTTAAATCACACTGCTATAGTGTAACTCAAGATAGGAAATTATTTAAGTGCACGGAAATATTTTGTTGACCTTAAAAGTTTAAGAGAAAGGAGAAGAGGTAATAATGTGAGATGCATTTTGGAGAAAAGGGGAGTGGCAGTTTTTGTTCCAACTAAAGGCAGATGGTGATGGAGGGGAAAAAAAGAAGTTAGAAAACAAGATAAGGTTTCCTGAACTCCAAGATTGGGGCCTGGAGTCAGGAAGATTTCTGCCATCTAGGAGCAATGTGAACCCTGAACAAGGAACTTCTCACAGTTTCATTATCTGTAAAATGGGGATGATAATAGCACCTGCATCCCATTGGTAGTGAGAATTAGGGGAGATAATTGTCCAGGGTTTTGAGCAAGTGGAAATGGGGGTGATCAATGGGTTGATGGTTATGGTCAAGATGGACCATCCGAAAAATTAGAGGGGGGGATAAAATGGAGGGAGTAAACTTTTTGTCTTATTTGTATTACCTCATTTTTTTCCATAAATGTTAATGCATCCTGATTATAATGATCCAAAGATTGTGTCTTGTCTCTGTCATTTAAAAAAAAAATCCAACCTGTATTTATTAAACAAATTGTATTTAGGCAATGGGAATCCACAGATGAAAAATCCCAGAACCAGCCAGCCTTTGCTCTCCTGCAATTTGTATTTAGCCTGGGGATATGGTGTGTAATCCTATAAGAGGTAGATAACTAGGGCCCCTGGTGTCATTGATATTGTTGACTGTTCAGCAGAATTTATCTCCTTGGGGAACAGAACTGTTTCTCTTTGAATCACTAGTGACTTGTAGATTGTAAGCATTTAATAATTGTTGAATCAGGAAAAATATTGTTTGAGTACTTCCTATTCTGATGTTAGAGACTGATTTTTTTCAGTTGGGTTTGAAACTAAGAGGTCTTGGGGGGAATAAATATTATGGGTTAGGGTTAACTAGACAGGCTACAAGCTTCAGGTGCCAAGCAGAGGAGCTGAGCCACCTAGTCAGCACTTAATACATGTAAATTTTTTATTCCTCCTTCTTTTTGGAGGAAATGGGGCAGCATATCTGGCTTTTGAGCAGAGGACTCACAAGTAGGATGGCTTAAGGCCGGGTCTCTGCCTTCATTAATTCAAGTATATGAGTTCTAATGTATCTTCTTTACTTTTCCTCACCTGTTTTCCTGACAAATGTTATGGATTTTCTAATGAAAGTACTAATTATTAATAATAAATATTGTTGACCAGTTAATGTTTTACATCCAATTCTCAATAATGATGATAATAGCTGGCATTTATAAAGTACTTTTAAGATTGCAGATCATTTTGTGTATATATATTACTTTATCCTCACAATAATGAAATAGGGCAGCTGCTGTTTTACTATCCTTATTTTTACCAATAAGAAAAACAGCAAAAAATGATTTTAACTTGCTCAGGGTCACAGCATAGCAAGTATCTCAAATAGGATTTGAACTTGATGGTCTAAGTAAGGCCATCATTCTTAACCACTATGCCTCCTAGCTTTATTTCTAAGTAACAAATTAGAATTCTAAGATGCTTTATGGAAGTGTTTTTAGAAACCTCTCCTAGCTTATGTACTGTAGTTGTACAGTAGATATTGAGGTTTGATGAGATTTTCCAGTGGATTTTGAATACAATTTGGTATTAAACTTTAAAATTTCCCTCATTTTTGTTTGTGTTGGTCAATATCTTAATATAAAAAAAAAAGCCCAACCTACAGGAGTTCTTAATGGAGGTTCTTTAGGAACTTGTTTTAAAATTATTTTTATAACTTTAAATATAATTAATTTCCTTTATAACCCTATATATTTTACTTTGTTCATTTAAACATTATTCTGAGAAGAAAAGTTCATAAAACTTTAGTGCCCCAAAAGTCCATAACACAAAGAACATTGACTCCTTGTCTTAAAAAATGCTTTTGATCTTAAACTTGGAAAGTACTGTTTAAGATCTAACTTTTGGATAAAGAAGGTTGTTAAAATTAGCAATGTATTGCTTTAAAATACTTTAAAAATTAGCAGTAGCTTTTTATTTCTTTAAAAGCAATTTATACATTTTAGGAACCTATATTATGTAACTGTGGGGACATAGGCATACATACATATAAGAATATACGTGTACATTAAGAGACTGAAAGAACCAAATTTCCTATATTTAGGTCACACTAATCCTTCATTTAGTATATTTCATAAGAGTCGTGACTTAGAAACCTTTATTTAGGTAGTAAAGCTTGACCTGACCTGACATATAATCAAAACTTGGAGTCAGTGAAGAAAAGTGTCCTTTCTTCCATGTTATCATTTAAGAAAAATCTGGTTCCTTTTGACCAGGAGGGTTGCCTGAATAAGCTAAATGGACCAGCTTCCACTTAATAATACTTTAGCAAAATCCTGTACTTGGCATGAGCAAACAGTGATCAAGAAATGCAGTGAGAAACTAGAATAAGCAACAGTTTTCCACTGTAGAATTTCATAGAAAACAAGAAGCCTGGGGGTAGCCATCCAGGTTAATAGAAGACACCTCAGCTCTATGAGAGATCTTGATACATATGTAATTTTTAAGGCTCAGTATTCAGAGGCAGCAAGAATAGAGAGCTATCTATAGAGACCCAAGGGAAAAATATTGGAAGTTCTGGAAGCTCAGAATCATTGCTTGAATCCCAAGATTCAGGAGAGTCTAACCTCAGAAATGAAGGTATTTGGGAGGGGGGAGATAAAAACGAAATATAAATTCTGAAGGGAAGAATTTAGAAGAACTTTTAGCTTAGAAGAGAACTAAGTAAATCCTACCCAAGTAATAGACTATCTGAAAATTAGAATAGACTAAACATGAGACTACAATAAAAAATTAAAACAAAATCAAAATGGAGAGGGGCACACAAGAGAGGATATTAATCTGAGGTCAGATATCAAGAAAAAACAGATCTGAAAAGCAGACCAATAAGAGAATATCTGAGAATAATTGGACTCTCTGGTAATTGTCATAAATTAAAAAGGCTGGACAACACTATATTCTAGGAAGTGTTCAATGAAAACTCCCCAAATTAAGGATTAAGAGCCAGAGGGCAAAATATAGAATTCAGGAGTCACTTCTTGAAAGGAAAAGTCCCAGGACTGTTAGAAAAAATTCAGAGGTCACATCAAAGAAAAAATTATGAATAACTACAAAGAAGCAGTTCAGATATTAAGACCATGATATCACACAAGATCTGGGAATTTGTACCATGAAATATCTGGGAATATGATATTCAGAAAGACTAAAGAGATGCTTATAATAATAAATATCTTACCTTGCAAAACTTTATTTCATAGAAGAAGAAAAAAAATGTGTCATTCATGGAAAAGAGGATTTTCAAACATTTATAATGAAAAGATGAGATCTGAGTAGGAGCTTTGAAATAAAACCCCCAAATTCCAGAGAAACCTAGAAAGGTAAAGTTTTTTAAGCTGTTAGAAAGAAGCCACATGATGATGTAATGATAACATTCTAATTGAAGAAGAAAATAGTACCTTTTCAGAACTAAAATGAAGGAATATCACTTATGATATCAATTATGTTGAAAGATTTAAATAAGAAAAATGGATCCTATTGGGCAAGTTGCTTCTTTTATGAGCTTTATAAGGGAAAGAAAATTGAGGGTAAAGGAGGAATTGTGTGTGTGTGTGTGTGTGTGTGTGTGTGTGTGTGTGTGTGTGTGTGTGTATGCTTGCTGTTTTTCATAAATCAAGGAAATTTGAGAAAAACAGACATGAAGAGGAGCAGTGGCAGCAGTGAACATTAGATGAACTCACTGTAAAATGAAAACAAAGGAGTTTTGAACACAACATGCAAAAAGCCTTTACTATGGAAAGGCATCAGACTCAATATGGGGATATAAAACAGGTAGATTATGAGGCAAAGTAATACTAAGAATAGAATAGCTACAAGGAAAACAAACTTTATGAATCTGACTTTTTAGAAGGTAAAAGGTGGTTTTTTTTCCACAAAGGTAGAATATGAGGGAATGCCTTAGACTAATTAGACAACTGGGGGGATGGCGGAATAAATGGTGACAATATGGACAATATATGGACAATAGAATATTCCTGCTCAGGAAGAGATGGTGAAAGGCTATTACAGAGAATAATGGAGAATATGAAGAGATGTAGAGTACAGTATCTCTGAACCAAGGTAACAGTTTATTTAGGCATAGCAATATTGTAACAAGTAATTTTGAAAGGTGGAAAAACCGATCAATGCAATAACTAAGTTTGCCTTTAGAGGACATAAAATAAAGCTTGTTGCCCATCTCTTCTCAAAGAGTGGTATTGGAGACAAGGTGCAAAAAAAAGACAGATACTGTGTAGGTTGACTGTTTATGGCTGTTGGGTTACATCTATTTCTCCTCCACCCTTACCCCTTCTTGATTAATGGAGGAGGAAGGGTCAAACCACAAAGGGTGGCTAGCCATAACACCTAAAGAAAGGAGGGTTATTGAAAATACAATTTGGAAAGTTTTGCTTGAGTATATGTTTGTAATAGATTTAGTTTTTCCTTTTTTAAAAAAATTTTAAATTTTAATTTGAAAAGGCATAGAAGGTAATTTATACCCCCAAATAAATAAAAGGAAAGTGATTCATATGTATAAATATATATATATATATATATCAGCTCTTTTTGTGTTGGCAAAAAATTAGCAACTTAGGGGGAAAGATGCCCATCAGTTGGAATGTGGCTAGTCATAATATATGATTGTGATATATATATGATATATAATCTCAATTGTACTATAAGAAATAATGAAGAGGAATTGTTTCAGGGAAACCTGAAAAGATTTTTATGAATTGATTCAAAATGAAGTGAGAGAACCAGGAGAACAGTTTATATAATAACAGCAATATTTTCAAGATAATCAACATATAGAAACTCAGTAACTCTGATCAACACAATGATCCACCACAATTCCAAAGGAGTCATGAGGTGACATGCTGCCTACCTCCAGAGGGAAAGTAATAGTAAGGATAGGATAGTTATAAGGAAAACAAATTTTATGAATCTGACTCTTTAAGAAGTAAAAGGGGAAAAAGAAAACCACAAAGAGCTAGAATATGAGGGAATGCCTTAGAATGCTTAGACAATTGCAGAGATGGCTGGAGATGGACTCTGAATATCAGTGGAATCATTTTTTCTTGTTTTTTTCCTTTTTCTTTCATAAAATTGTGAATGCGGAAATTTAATTTTCATGACTTCATATTGGTACTGGATTTTGTATTCTTAATTGGGTGGGGAAGAGGGTGAAGTAGATGGAAGGAGAGAATCTGGAACTAAAAAGATAAAATTGAATGAAGGGAAAATGCACAGAAGAGAACCAAAGGAAGCATGAATAAGCAGAGCCAGTTTTTAAAGTAACTTGTAGAATGTATTGTATATCCTTGCAGTACCAAGGTACATGAAATGGAGATTCATATTTTCCTTGAGTCTTCTTTTGTGTTCCCTTTTATGTAGGAATGGGGATGAGGCTAGGGTTATTTAATTAAGTTCAGAGCAAAACTTTTTAAAATGAACTGATTCTCATTATACATTAATTATGCCTTGATAACTTGGCTAAGTTTTATTTTTTCTTTCCTGAAAATTACCTGAATTTTGAGTTAGGATCTGTACTTTGGTTCCAGTTACTCTGGGTCTCATTTTCCTTATCTGCAAAATGAAAGTTCAGCCTAGGTGATTTCTTATCAGTTCTTATCAGACCTAAAGCACTCTGATACATCTAAATTTTTCCCCATTAGAAATTTTATATTTTTGTGAGCTGTTAAAAGCTATGGACAAAGGAAATTTTAGAATAATTTGATTCATGCTTTTTTTTCCCCCTGAGTCTTTTGTTGTTATAATTGATTTGCCCAAGGGTCACAGAGCTGGGAAATGTTAAATGTTTGAGGCCAGACTTGAATTGAGGTCCTCCTGACTTCAGGGCTAGTGGATTCATGCTTTTAAATTTTCTGTTTTTATAAAAGTGTTGCAAGGTACAAGAAAAAAAAATAATTTTCATGAAGTTTTTCATGGTTTTAACATGCCAGCAATAAACTTTTATTTTTAACATTTCATCAGATAAATTGTATTTTAAAAACACCTGGAGCTCAATATTCAGCCACTCATGGCATTTAGAAAAGCTGAAAAATGTGTATTAGATAGATTGGTTGATATATATGTGTATGTGTGTGTGTGTGTGTGTGTGTGTGTGTGTGTGTGTATCTTCCAATTATTTCCATTTTCTTTTGGATGCAGAAACTTTTGAGTACTCCATTGGGAGTAGTCATGAACAAAAGTGTTTTTTGGAATTATTAAAACAGATAATGTATATCTTGAAATTTTTTTTAAATTCTGTTTAACAGGTAAATAAAGGATTTTGCAAGAGGCTCTTTCATTAATGTGTTTTTTTCACTCTTAACAAAGGTTAATTGTCCTAAAGTAACATTATTAAACTCTAGAGTACTGCCTTAATAAGAAAACCTTGAATTGTTTACTGAGTAATGCCAAAATTCTAGCATTCATAGCAGCCAGCATCAAATCTGGCCTTAACATGCCTTTTCAAATCTTATATCCCACTTTTGCCCCAGTGACTACTTTGTATAACCCAAATATTATTCAAACATTCTTGCCTCACAGCTTTGTTCATACAGTTTCCTTTTTCTGAAATGCCTTCTCCTCCCCCTACTCCTTTACTTATTCACCACTATAGTCTGGTCCAAATATTTTGTAAAGCAACTTGGAAATACACAGTAAAAGTCACAAAATTAATCACATTTCCTTGGTAAAATGAATATGAGCTTCCTGAAAGCAGGACTGTCTTTGACCTTTCTTTGTGTTCCTACCATTTAGTATCTAGCAAATAGTATGTGCTTAGTAAATGTTGATTGATTAACTGACATCTTAAGAATATTAAGAACATCAAAAATATAAAATATTAATGATTTCCTTGTTTATAATATAAAAAAACTACAATCCATGTATACAAAAATTACAGACTAGTCAAAACAAGCAATTAAAGTGTTGTGGTATTTGTTCAATTATCAATCATCCTGACTCTTTGTGACCCTATTTGGAATTTTCTTATCAAAGATAGTGGAGTGATTTGCCATTTCCTTCTCTAGCTCATTTTACAGATGAGGAAACTGAAACAAACAGGGTTAAGTGACATGCCCAGGGTCACACAGCTAGGAAGTGAGGCTTGAACTCAGGAAGATGAGTTGTGATATCAAGATGTCATAAAAGGTGAATATTGAACATACTCTAGAACATGGAAAAATATATGACATGAAGCAAAACTAATTTGCAAAAATGGAAATACCTGCATGTGCATGGGAGCTATTCTCACCCACACACACACACCCCCTCACAAGAACAAAGTGAAAATTAGCAAATCTATAGATACATGTGGAGCCAAAGAATCAAATATATATCCTGATGGGTTGGGAGGGGAGAAAGTGCTGGTCTGTTAAGCCATTTTATCATGCTTTGTTCCTAGGTATATGACCCTGAGCAAATCATTTAACAGTCTTTTTGCCTCAGTTTCCTCATTTGTAAAATGGAGATAATTATGGCAATCTCCCATGTTGTCATGAGGATCAAAAGTGATAATTATAAAAGGCTATATTAATTGTTACTAGCTATCATCGTGTTGTTGTTAAAAGTTAAGGTTTTATGGAAGTTTATTACTGTGTGATGTATTTTTATGATCCTCTTATGAAAATGTTAAAAATAAACCCCACCCATTTTTTAAAACCTCAGTACTACTTTGGCTTTCAGTCTTCAGTCTGACTATTGTCCAACTTTTATTCTGTATTCCTCTGGGCATTTAATTTGTACCTTTTAGAGTAGACTGCCTCATACTTTAGGTGTTTGTACATATCTCTTCCCCTATCAAGTAGATGACAATCTCCTTGAAATTAGGGATTCGATTTAGTACACCCATATATTAATTCATTTGAGTGGTTTGTAGATTGTGGGTAGTTAGTATGTGAAAAATGTTGAATCTATTCAAAATTGTTACCAAATAAACTTTTTCTTGGCTCAGATGGGAAGGTTTTTTTGTAAAATGTAATGGGTTTAATCAGTTTTTCAGTCAGAATTACTATATGCTGGCAGAATACTTTATAATAAAGATTTATGCTACAAATAGTAGCATATATATTTTAGATTCTTTTAGATTCATATTCTCCTATAAATCATCTTCATTATATATTTTGTAATCCCTTGTTTAGGAATGAAGTTTGTTAGAAGTAAAAGAACTGATTAGCCATCTTAAAATGTTTTATAAGTTGCATTAATTGCATGATTGTATATTAATCCTTAAAGAGTTGGTTTTTATAGTCACATGCATAAGAATAAATTACAAACATACTAGAGGATTTATTTTGGGTTGTTTTAACCTGTTAACCCTCTTTCCCTCCAGAGTTAACATTACTTTTTGTAGAATCTGACTATTTATTCTTTCCTAGGGCTTGTATATCTTTAGGATCCAAAACTCGAACCATTGGGAATGCAGCCAAAAGTCAGGTAAATTAAATTTAATCTTGGTGGATTGGGGATTAAATTTTGGATTAAATATGCCATAATACAAATTAAGGAAAAATCTTACTTAGATTAACAAGGGGGAATCCTTATTAATCATGCTCAGTAGGAAAAGGAGGGGGAAAAGGGTATGCATAAAACAAAAACTATAATTATAATTTTGTGTTACATTTGGTTTTTGACCATAATTTAATTATTTGTATTTTGTACACATTCCTCCCAAAAAACCTTTAGCTTGAATAAAGCATAAACATAGCCTGAAGCTACTGTTAACCTAGCTATTTTTCCATTTATTCATTATAGTATATGTCATTTTAACATTAGTCAGAATAGTTTACAGTTGTTTTTCCAAAATAATTGTGATTGTGATGCTGTTAATGTGTTAAAACATAATTAAATGTTAAGATCTATGTATTTTATGCTTTGGTACTAAGACCATATCTACATACCTAAAAGGATGTCCTGACAAGAAACATCATCTATGGGGAGAATATTAGGAAAAAGTAAAATAAAAAATTAGAGAATCTTTATAAGAGATGAGGATAATTGAAGTTGTCACTAATTTATGTAGAATGTATTTTTTAACATTTTTGAGTTGTGTATATTCACCAGTAATAAAACATTTTGTGTTTTAATATAACAACTAATTTTCCTTTCAATCTTATTTTCTTCAGTTTTAATATCTCTTGACTTCTTTTGAATTTTGATGTGTACCTGCCTGAATCTTTTTTCCCTTTCTCTATCACCAATATAACTTTATTAGCCTGAAGCTCTACTTATATTTGTAGGTGTGGTTTCTGTTTAAATATTTTTCGCTCCCTTCCTTTCTTTGTATCTCTAATCATTTTGGGGGGGGGTTCCCAATAAATTTGTTTTCTGTAAATACTTCAATTTGGACGAAAATTAGGCTAACTCTTAGTTATTCTATTCCAGAATTGGGCTATGAGTTCACTCAACTCTAATAAAGTGTGGGCATGATAGTTCAATTGAATTTCTGGATACATCCCAAAATTCATTGTTACACTTTCTGAGGAAAGCAGTCATATCATCTTTATAGAACAGCAGGCTGACTTGACATTGGACAAAATAACATTAGCCATATAATGATAAATTGTATTTAGAAACCAAAATTCATCCTTTTTAGATTTAAAGTTATGACTGCTTTCTTTGAAAATCATTGTAATTTGTATTTTGATTTGTTACTCATTAGTTTTTTTTTTTAAAGTCTGGTGCATCCCTCATAGGGAATATATTTAGTTAAAAGAAATCTGACTTCCAGAAAGTCTCATGGGTCATAGATGTAGGATTTGTTGCTCTCTTAATGGGACCTTAGAAGTAAGGAATTATGTGCTGAACATGAGAAGCTTAGTCATAAATTCAAACTAACTTTGAGGGAATATAGAATTTAGCAAAGATTGGAGGAGTGTGCTTGTGGGAATAATAGAACCAACCTATGGATTTCTTAGTTTAATGACCACAGGTCTAACTTAAGAGTCTAAATTGTTCCAAAGTCATTGAGATTGTTATTTAGTCATGGATCTGATAAATCAGTACTCCCAAGTCCCTCCAGATCCAGTACTTTATTCACTTTCCCAAACATTGTTTTTTATAAGTAATAAAAGAAGAAAAGATGAGAAATAACTGACAAGAAGGGTTGACATATAGATTATCTTCTTTTCTTTCTGAAAAATACATTTACTTTGAACTTTTTCTATATTTTATCAAAGTAGGAGCAAAAGCTTTAAAGGAATTGTGGGATGAAAAAAAATATTTGCACCATTGTTACATATAATACAGTTTTTTGAGAATGGATATTAAGTGTGTATTGTTTTATGCATATGTTTTATCTTAAATTTAGATATGCAGGAAATACAGGTTTTGTTTTTTACTTGTAAAGGGCAAAAGTCTGGTGATATACTTTGATTAATAAAAATATTATTTTTTAACAGATTGTTACAAATGTAAGAAATACATTGCATGGCTTCAAAAAACTTCATGGACGGTCTTTTGATGATCCCATTGTGCAAACTGAAAGAGTTAAGCTTCCTTATGAACTTCAGAAAATGCCAAATGGAAGTACAGGAGTTAAGGTACCTATCCAGTACAATAACTTGATAGAATCGATCGCTAAAAAATCCAATTATGAGGACGTTGTTCTGCTTAGTCACATTTTCTTGGCAGCTAAAATAGTTTCACCTAGATTTCAGTTTCTTTCTATTCAAATGTAAAAAGGCATATCAACATTTTTTTGTATCAAGTTTTTTGAAAAGACAAAAATATTTGATTATTTTGCTTAATTCGATAATAAAACTGACTTTTAGAAATTGCAGAGGGTAGGGAGAATTAAAGCTATTGCTAATTGTGGAAAGGACCGAACTGGTTTGAGGTTTGTATTTGAAAAAAAAATTTTGTAATTATTGCAGAAATATCTTGAGATATGTTAAAAGTATTAAATAAAGGAAAACATTTTTGAATGGCATCTAAACTGTTAAGATTTTTTTTTCCAGAGGCAATTGGGGTTAAGTGACTTGTCCAGGGTGTCACGTAGCTAGGAAGTGTTAAGTGTCTGAGGCCACATTTGAACCTCAAGTCCTCCTGACTTCAGGCCTGGTGCTACTGTTAAGATTTTTTAAAAGCAAGCATAAGTGTTTACTTTGCTTAAAAAAAAAAAAAAGAAACTTTTATGTTTAAAGCAATTGTACATGTAAGTTATTTATGTTTTCATAATGTAGCCTTGAGACTAAAATACCTTCTCTTGGCTCCTTTTAAACTAAGATTAGTTTCTTAATTTTTTATTGAAATTCATATTATAAATGAATATTTTATGAGGAAAAGTACTTTGAAATCATGCAGATATAGTAAATTTAGCTAAGACTCGTCTAGTAGAGTTTATATTTATATTTTTCTTGCCTTTGTTATTAAAAAATAAAAGCAACTTATTGTGAAATTGGAAGAAAAATAAGGAATGAATGATAATGCATTTTTAAAAATCATTTATGTTGAATATTTTAAAGATCGTTTTTGTATTTCAAAATAGCTTATTCATTTATTTTTTAATTTTCTGGAATTAACTTGATAGCTTCATTAAATATTTATTTGTTTTGCTCAATGACATTTTCCTTTGTTTTCAGGTACGGTACCTAGAAGAAGATAGGCCTTTTGCAATCGAGCAGGTCACTGGAATGCTATTGGCCAAGCTTAAGGAGACTTCAGAAAATGCTTTGAAGAAGCCTGTGGCAGATTGTGTGATTTCAGTAAGTTTACTTTGATCAAATATTCTTGAATCAACACCATTTTGGAGGATTGCTGTAAGGTTCCAATGAGATAGCTTATGTAAAGTGCTAGTTTTATTTAATATTACTTTTTATTGTATTAGTGTCCTGCATGTTGTAAGAACCTGGTTCTTTTTTTCTTTGTTTTCATTCTTTATTCAGTAAATTTCTGCTAAATCCAATTAACTTCTTTTTTCAACATGAGAAGAGCTGGAATGTAAGAATATCTTGAAAGAACAAGCTGTGTCCATTAATGTAGAACATTTCTTTTTTTTTTTTTTTTTTTTTGTTCATAAGGCAAAGAAAATAGAGATAAAATGAAATGTTTTATTTCAAAGGAAAATGGTGATAAAATTTTTTCCATTGGGTTATGTGTCTAGTCCTTCTTATGTTAATAAAAGTAAGAAAAAAATTTTCATTTTTGTTATAGCTTAAAATTTTTCAACTTGTCAGTTACAATTAGCCAGTCTATATTGGTTATTTTAGTGGCTGAATTCCCAAGAGTATGTTCAGCATAACTACCACCCTTTTCTGAAACCTTTACACCACCAGATATGTCCCTAATCCATTTGCCCCAGAAGTTATCAGCAAAAGTGGGTCTGTCTTTCTTTTTTAAAGTGGGAGATGATGTGCAAGAGAAATTGAGATTTTCATAAAATATACCCATTGAAACATTAATTCTGTGCTCTTTTTAGAAGCTGAGTCACTTTGTAATTTATAAGCTATCATGATCATTGTGGCATGCCTCCTATGCTGAATTCCTTTTAAAGAAAGTCTGAGATGTCAGAAATTTTCATTTGTGCTTTAAAGACCACAAGGTGCTCTTTGAAGCAGATTTATTGAATGCTACCCTAGTGTCATAATTTTTTTTTCTGTTAAGTATCTGACTTTCTTCCTGAGAGTAGCTGACTTATTAGGAGAACCTTGTTCTAAAAGAATCATAATATGTTCAGTAAAAAGAGGGTTGAATGTAGGCAGGGTGCTGAGGTTCAAGCCCTGAGTTGGGGAAGTCACTTTACTTGTTAGGGCCTCAGTTGTTTCTACTATAAAATGAGTGGAATTAGATGACCTTCAAGATTCCTTCTGTTTCTGTCTGATTCTATGATGAGTCCTTCAGAGTAGGGGTGGGGAGATATTGATTCTATTTATCATTGCAGCCCAATTTAAGAGTTCAGTACCATATTCACAGCAGATGGATTACAAGAGATATATCTTCATGATTATGCCATTCTGCCAAATGGTTTTCCATTTTCTGATTTAGAGACTTGTGTGCAGTTGGGAGCGCTGGGAACCAGTTTCAGTCTTGTAGCAGTATCCCAGGTTTTTTGGGAGGGAAGTAAAATTCATAAAGGGGTGGTGAGGCCTTGATTGGAGCAGAGGAGAATGCCAGGAAGAGCCTACTAACATCCTTGTGCTCATGGGGCACAGCAAGTAGCTTCGCCTTCCTGTATTTTCCCAGCACTGTCCCAGAGCTTGGTGACTTAATAAAAATCTGTCACAAGGGGTAGCTAGATGACACAGTGAAAAAGCACCAGCCCTGAATTCAAGAGGACCTGAGTTCAAATCTTCTGTCAGACACTTGAACTTCCTAGCTATGGAACCCTGTGTAAGTCACCCCTAATTGCCTGGCATAAAATAAATGAAGGAATGAATCAATGAAATGTCTCTCACAATGGAAATATGCTCTTTCCTGTTTAAAGATGATGATGAAACTGAGAGTCTCTGGAAGGTTAAGTGCTTTGTTCCAAGGCCATGCAGGTGGTAACTGTCAGGGATGGTCCTGTGTTATAAAACATTCTGAAAGATGTTTCTTTTCCTTCACTGTACTTGAGAATGAGAATAAATAGCCCACCAGCTCAGCCTCTTCTTTTCTTTAAACAAAAAAGGCTCAGGAGGGGAGGGCTACAAGAGAAATCGTCCAGGGGTATTTCATTTTCTCATGGGATAGCTAGTTTCTTTTCAAAGAAGCTTAGTCGCTAGCTTTAGTGCCCTTAAATCAGAGCTTTCCTAAATAACTATGATTTAGTTTGCTCTTATTATTGAAATCCTTCTCAAATTTTGTGGCTTAATAAAATGTTTAGTTTTTTTTAAAGAAAGGATGTGTTGTCACTTAAATAGTGTCCCTGTTTTTGTGCTATAATACTTAAGTACCTGTTCTTTTTGCTATAATACTTAAGTACTAAGGCTCAGAAGTCATAGCAATACTAAAATATTTTCTCTTTCACTAGGGGAATATGCGTTAAAGTTTTGTGGATAAAGGTTTAATATTACGTGCCAGTCTTCACTAAAGAAAATTGCTAACAGGCCCTAAATATTTTAACACCATAGTGTTGTTCTAGCTTCATATGAGAATTTGTGGACATGTACTTCATATTAATTTAAATTAATTGATAGATTCACATCAAAATATTGAATAGATCTACCTTAATTTTAAGTAAATACAAAAATAAAAAGTGAAGTTCCAAAATATAATAATACAATATAAACATATTAAACTGTTTACTTTTTATAAATTAGTTCCCTTAAGGTATTTGTAAAATGTCATTTATTAAATCTGAATTTTCAGTGGTGCTTATTATTGAGTAAAATTCATTGATAATTGAATAGATCAGTGTTCTAATTTTCAGTGTTAGGGTAGGCTTTGTTAATTTAAATTAAATTTTAAAATATTTTATTGTATTATTAGAAACCAACAACAATAAGAAACAAAAATTTTAAAAATAAAATTATATAAACTCCACACTTCTTTTATGCAAAACATATTTATGTATTAGCCATGAAAAGCAAGAAATATAAAAGTTTTAAGAAGTATACTTTCAGCCTTTGCTTAGTTTATCTGTTCTATCTCTGGAGGTGTATAGCATAGTTCTTGGGTCCTTTGGAAATGTCTTAGATAATTGTATTGAACTTAGTAGTTAAGATTTTTACACTTGATTGTTGTTATAATATTGCTGTTACACACTTATTTTTAAGAAAATTGGAATACTCAGATCTAAATGGTACAATGGATAGAACTCCAGATCTGAAAAGAGGAAGAACTTAGTTCAGATTTGCCTTCAGACAATTGCTAACTATAACTTTAAGCAAGTCACTCAATCTTATTTGCCTCAGTTTCTGCATCTATAAAATATGAATAATAGTGCCTACTTCCCAGCATTGTTGTGAGGATCAAATGAGATAATTGTAAGGAACTTGAGTACAGTGCCTGCAACATAGTAAGGACTTTATGTTATCATCATCATCATCATTGTTATTATTAATTTAAATAAGATACATAGTGATAAGATTTCATTCTTTAGCTCCTTTGAACCTTGTTTAATGTGTATTATGTTTGTTTGGAAATTAAATCAAACTAATGTTCTGTTTTCGAGTTCTATCCAAATCATAGAATGTACATTTCACAATTTTAACAAGATTTGATTATTCTTTTTCCTCATTTAATGAGTCTCGTGGATTCTTGAATGTTGCCTTAAAATGTATAATCACCTTACTTAATATTTTGCCCTTTTCAAATTGAAACCTTAAAGGTAAATTATGTTATATAGAACTATTGTACTGAACTCACTGTTTCTCAAATACTAGATTCCTAGTTTCTTCACTGATGCTGAGAGAAGGTCCGTGATGGCAGCTGCACAAGTTGCTGGCTTAAATTGTTTAAGGCTGATGAACGAAACCACTGCAGGTAAATGCTCACTTGCAAAAATGTGCCATTGATTTTTTTTTTCTAGTGAGTGCAATGAATTTCAATAGCCTTGAAACTTACCTCTGATGTGCTAATTTTGTAAGGATTTTAGTTTGGAAGTGGTTAACTCTTAATTTAAGCAAAAAGCTTTTGGATGCTTCAATGGTTTTTTTTGTTTGTTTGTTTTTAATGTTAAGATGTGCATTGGTCAAAATATAGAATGAAAGGGAAATGAGTTGGCAGATAACCAAAAATAAATTCAATTCCTTCATAAATAATAATGTTTTCTTATTGCATTAAACTTTAAATAAAATAATTTAGTGGTAATTGAGCTCCAAAATGGCTGAAATCATAGGAATTTTTTTTGTTTTTACAGTTGCATTAGCATATGGAATTTATAAGCAAGATCTTCCACCTTTAGAGGAGAAACCAAGAAATGTAGTATTTATTGATATGGGACATTCTGCCTACCAAGTCTCAGTTTGTGCTTTTAACAAGGGAAAACTTAAGGTAAGTAAAAAAAATTTCTATATTTGACTATTAATCTCTTAGTAAAAAGGAATTCATGTAATTGGTTTAATAAAGGTAATATATATGTAAAATATTCTTATGCATTTACTTCATGTGGCACCTGTTAAATACTGGCTGCAGATGCAGGTGATTCAGACTTGCCTTCTAGGAGCTTACATTCAAGTATGGAAACACAGCACATAAAGACAAGGGAATTAAGATGATACTAAGACTAAGGGAAGGTCAAGGAGGGATGAGAATGAGATGATTTCTGATACCCTGGTAGAGGGTTCATCCCTCAGAACCTAGCACTTCAGGGCCAGAGTCCAAAGTTGGGCATCAATAGGGATAGGAAGTAGTTTTCTAATAGGATAAAATAAGAATGTGCCTTTTTATAATAATGTTAGGAAGTGGACTTATAATTTCACTGATAGAGAATTTCTAGAGGAGGAAATCTCTTGGCTAGTGCAGGTGACACTTCCTCTGTAACTTGTGGTATATTAGCGAATAGCTTAGGCCACTGAGGGGTCAAATCCCACTTGATGATATTCACAAAATCTGGAGATTTTGGAAATCTAAATTGAAGCAAATTCTTTTGAATTTGAATTTGAAGGTGAGTTTCCTATATATTTTGCCTTGAAATTAGACCTTTGCCTTTATTGGCATAGGGAGCTCCCTACAGTCAAGATGCTTCTTTGCTAGTTCAAGTTAAGAGTCTTCTCTGCTATATATAAATTTCCTATTGATGTAAGTAATAACCTAAACCCCAATGGGTTTTTTGTTTGTTTGTTTCTTTGTTTTTTAACTTCAGGGTTTACTCTATCCACTGGTGCCATATTTTGGGTGGGAGTTAATGAATATCATTTTCTGGATGTCTTTAATACTTTTATACATTATAATTTCTGCAGTTTTGTTGTGCTCGGGCTTAGGCTTTTTCACATGCTTTACATTTCTTTGGAAAGTACTTCAAGTCAGACAAGAAGGATTTATCAAGCACTTAACATTATGTGCCAGGCACTGCACTGTGCTTTGGATTGGAAATGCAAAATAGGGCCAAAACAGTTCTTGCCCTGGGAGCGTGTTCATTCTTAATAGAGGAAACAATTTTTACTGCATTCGTTTAGATGAGGAATCTAAAAGCTTAAGTTCCTGTCTATCTCCTCATTCTACTTCTCATGCTTTTCTTATTATATTATTGTTTTCATGCTACTGTAATAGTCTCCTATGTCTTTATCCCTAACTGTATTTTTTACTTTTCAATACTTGGCTACTTTATTTTTACCTGAATTTTAACAAATCCTGAATAAAATGAATATTTTCACATTGTGAAGAGGACAAAGGAATTTGTATATGAAACTGAATGTTTTATATAGACCTTCCTTTTAAAAAAAGTATTAAAAATTCAAATGTAATTTTTTCAAATATTTTATTTTTTCCAGTTACATGTAAATATATTTTTAACATTAATTTTTTTAAATGTTTGACTTTTGAAAGCTTTAAAAAGGAGGTTCAATCTGCATTTAAAGTCCCATTAGTTCATACTCTGGATTTGGATAGTATGTTTCAATACAACATGAAACTTTTAAAGCTCTCTTGCTTATGATCCCAGATCTTCTGGGTTTCTGTTCTCTTATCTTTTTGTAAGATGGAGTAGAGAAGGAGGATGGGGAGAACAAACTGTAACTTCTCTCCCTCTTGCTTAAACTCCTCTTTCCTCTCCTTCCCCCTTTGCCATTCTCATGTGTCTATTGTTTTCATTATTGCTAGATAGAAAGTTGCTTCTCTGGCACTAAATATTTTTGTGTTGTTCTCATCATCATTCATTCCCATCTCAGAGCTCTTTTAGAAATTTTAATTCTTCCAGAAAGGAGATTGCATACCAGATTAATACAGTAATATCTTAGTAAGATTATCTTGAAATTGAAAGATTTCTTTGACCTTTGTCAAAAGGTAGTTTTTTGTTTATGTATACATATTATACAAATATACATTTAGTTGAGAAAGACATGAAAATAAGGACTTGCTTTTTGAAACCTAGTTTTTGTACCCTTTTTTAAGACAAGATAAATTATTTGTCTTTTTCTAATAAGTACTCTTGAAAACAGATTTTTTTCCTTAATAGTATTTTACTTTTCCAAATATATGTAAAAATAAAGTTTTCAAAAGTCATTTTTGTAAAATTTAGTATTCCATATTTTTTGCCTTCCCTGCTCCCTCCCCAGTTTAGCAAGCAATCCTGATAATAGGTTAAATATGTCGAGTCTTTTAAAACATATTTCTATATTTGTCATCTTATGTTTTAAAAAAAAGGCCAAAAGGGAAAAAAGCCCCCAAAAAGAAAAGAAAAAAGTAGAAATACTATGTTTTGATCCACATTTAGTCTTTATAGTTCCCTCTCTGGATGTGGATGGCATTTTTATCCCAAGTCTATTAGGATTTCCTTGAATCATTACATTATTGAGAAGAGTCTAGTCCACCACAATTGATCCTTACATAATTTTGTTGTTACTGTATACAGTATTCTCCTGGTTCTGCTGACTTAACTCAGCATCAATTCATATAAGTCTTTCCAGAAAATTTTCCTCAAAAATTGTAATTCTTATTATGAGAATAACCACTTGCATACATTCTTTAGCATCAGTAATGGATGAATTAAAAAATGATCTGTGTCTATTCAGAGACCCCTACAAAAATTTATCTCATTTGTTATCTTTGCTCAGAGTAGTTTTGATATGCATTGAAGATGTAGTGAAAGTAACAGTGGTGTGTACTTTTGAATCTCATGAGTCAAAAGAATAGATTTAAAACTGATATCTAAACATGTAGAATGTCATCATTTTTCCCTCCCATTTTTTTTCATTATGAAGTTAATAAACATTTATTTAACAAGAACTTTTCTATGCATAAAGAACTGGGGAAAAGGTTACATATGAAACTGAATCTCTCTTTAAATTTTTTTAAAAGATCTATTTAGCTTAACAGAATAATATCACCCTTCCCATACTTGTCTGTGTCCTCTTTGGAACTCTTCTGTGTATATCTTCCTCCCCATCACCACTTTCCTCATATGGCTTAGCCTTCTTCCAAATGAAAGCCTTCCTGAATGACAAATATGGTTCTATACTAGCTATGTCTGAAAATAATCCATGTCTGACCAGAGGTAGGGAAGCCTGTTTTACATCAGCCTACTGAGTCTAGATTGTTCCTATGGTTAATCAGTTCTAAAGCCTTGTTTTATCTTTTGATGCTTTTGTAGTCACTGTATAAATTGTTTTCCTGATTTTGTGTTCTCTTTGCTTTGATTAGTTACAGAAATCTTAACAGGTTTTTCTAATGGTGCAGTAAGATTATATCACATTTTTAGAGCATAAATCATTTCCCAATTTGACAATTATTCCCCTTTGTTTACATTTACTACAATAAAAAGTACTTATGGATACTTTTCCATTTTTGATCTCTTTGATTTATATACCTACTGATCATATTGTGGAGTTGAAGGTTCATAATGCACAGATATTGGAGAGAGAATTCTGATGTTTCCAGATTATTTATGCTTATTCACAGTTCCACTAGCAGTGCTCCTACTTGTCCATCCAGAGCCCCTACAACAATTTATCTCATTTGTCATCTTTACCCAGAAATATTTTGATCTGCATTTTTCTTGATTTGGTTCATTTATTGAAAAGCTGCTAGTCTGTGAGAAGTAATTTCTTCCTCCTCTAATTGTTTTTATGATATAATGTTTATTCTTTTAGAACTTATATGGTATAAGAATTTGGTCTGAGTTGATTTTTTTTTTTGCCAGACTTCAAAGATTTTCTGTAGTTTTTTGTTGGTGAGTCTTTACCACCCTAATTGAGCAGTCTTTGTGCTACTTATATTAATTTTCCTCTGTATGTTTTGTTAATAATTTGTTTCACTGATTAGCTTTTTTATATTTTAACCTGTGCCAAAAAGCTTTTAGAAAAATAAATTTTTGCTAGGATCTTGTTTTTATATCAACTAAATTTTCTCCTGTATTCCTTCTTTTTCCTCTCAGATAAATACCTTTTGTAACAATTTTTTATAAAGAGGGAAAAGACCTGCAAAGTAATTAATACATCTTAAAATGTGATATTATTAGATAATCATATTCCACATTCATAGTCTCTGCTTATGCAAAGGAATTTGGGGCAAGAAAATATCTTCCTGGGGCAGTGAGATGGCTCAGTGGATAGAGCACCAGCCCTGAAGTCAGGAGGACCTGAGTTCAAATCTGTCTTCAGACATTTAACACTTTCTAACTATGTGACACCCTGGGCAAATGACTTAACCCCAATTGGTTCTTCAAAAAAAAAGAAAAAGAAATGGTATCCTCTTGTTCTGTTTTTTGGAGCCATTTTGTTCTTACTAATTTTTCAGAATTTGTTTCAGTTGTTTGGTGTGATAGTTATTTCCAGTTATGTTACTGTAATCATTTTACATGTTTTTTTGGTTCTGCATTAGTTCATACCAGTCAATTCTCTTATATATAGCATAGTAATATCCCATTCTATTTATGTACTGCAATTCAACTTCTCAATCCACAGGCATCTACTTTTTTTCCTATTCTTTTCTACAATAAAAAGTGCTGCTGTAAATATTTTGGCACACATTTGGAGCCATTCTTTTTGTCAGTGACCTCTTTATGTTGCTGTAGAATCTCTCAGGGCAGGTAAGTGATGTGGTGAACAGAATGCTAGGCCTGGAATGAGGAAGAGACATGAGGTCAAGTCTAACCTCAGGCATTTATAAACTCTGTGACCCTGAGCAAGTCATTTAACCCTTTTTACTTTAGTGTTTTCTCATCTATAAAATGAG
This sequence comes from Sminthopsis crassicaudata, assembly GCF_048593235.1. Classification (NCBI taxonomy): domain Eukaryota; kingdom Metazoa; phylum Chordata; class Mammalia; order Dasyuromorphia; family Dasyuridae; genus Sminthopsis; species Sminthopsis crassicaudata. The sequence goes on along the minus strand of NC_133622.1, from coordinate 167,480,069 downwards.
CTCAAAAAAAGGAAGTGGCACATTGATTCAGGTATCTTTGTCAAGAACACCCCAAATGGAGTCATGAATAAAGGAGTTGGTCACAGTAATAGAAGAATCCCTGGATCAAAGAGTGTGGATTTATTTACATAATTATAAATTGCTTTCCAGAATAGATGTACTAACATCCAGCTCTACCAACAATGAATTGGTGGCCCTGTCTTTCCAGAACTCATCCAACACTGACCATTTCCTTCTCTTTTGTTATCTTTGGTTAGTGTGAGGTGATTTTGATTTTGATTAATTTAATTTTGATTAGCATATCTCTTATTATGAAAAATTTTGATTCATATCATTTGACCACTATTAGAAAAATGGCTTTTGATTTGTGAATCTTAGATACCAAATCCTTATTAGAGGAATTTGATTTAAAGATGTTTTTTCCCCAGGGGACTGTATGCCTTATCCTGGGGATGCATTAATTTTGTTGATGTTAGAAATTTCATGTAATCAGAATTATCTCTCCAGGAATAAACTTTGTTTCTTGTATGGTTAAAAATTCATCTTTTATATGAAATATATGTGATATCTACTAGCATTTTTATAATATGACATTTAATATGCAAATTGCATATTTATTATGGAATATGTTCTAAGATGTTGATCTAAGCCTAATATCTTATTTTCATATACTTTTATGTATGCACATATGTGTGTATGTGTCTGTGTGTATATCTAATTATGTTTTACATGGCCGCTTTGAGAACATTTGTAAAATATTTTTAAATGATACTGTTCTTCACATGGCAAATACAATCAAAGCTACTTGAATTTACATTTAATTTTCTTTTTTTAAATTAACCAGGTCTTGGCTACTACTTTTGATCCATATCTGGGTGGCAGGAACTTTGATGATGCTTTAGTAGATTACTTCTGTGACGAGTTCAAGGCAAAGTATAAACTGAATGTGAAAGATAATTCTCGAGCCTTATTGCGCTTATACCAAGAATGTGAAAAGCTAAAGAAACTGATGAGTGCTAATGCATCTGACCTTCCACTGAACATTGAGTGTTTCATGAATGATCTTGATGTTTCTAGTAAAATGAACAGGTACTTTTCAAAGTATTTGCTAATTTGATATTTAGGTCACTTGATTTCTTCATTCTAAAACTGTAAAATACCATATTCTTATTCTTTTCTTTTTATTCTTTTATTTTTGCCTAATACTCTTAATTTTTTTTTTACAGGGGTCAATTTGAACAGCTTTCTGTTTCTCTCTTGGCCAGAGTGGAACCACCTTTAAAAGCTGTAATGGAACAAGCAAGTAGGTTGGAAATACTCTGATTGTCATGTTAAGATTTGTCTTATTATAGTGTGAGTACTTGTAGGTAGAAAAAAAGAGAAATATGTGATGAAAATTTGGTAGATTTCTATTCCTTCTAAGGAGAGTAGTAGGGAGTGGAATAGGACAGGCTGTGATTCAGTTTTCTAATCTATGAAAGTAAATATAATGTCCAAAAGCATTATTTCATAGTAAATAATTTTAATGGTTTTGGTAACAAATCAACATTACAAAGGCATGACATTTGTGAATTAAAACTTGAATATTTTTTCTAATTGTTTGAAAATAATATTAAAAAGAACTTCTATGGTCACTAACCATCACCTTTATTTTAAAACATTTCTGAAATTTTTTCATATAAAATTATTGTTGCCTTCAATGCCAGACATCCACAATAGTTTATATGTAAATGTAACATTTTTTTAGTTAAAAAACAAAATAATTTTAAATGGTGGTCTCTCCTTCCCTCATCTAGTCCTCTCCAGTCCAACTACAAATCATAATTTGAACAATGACTCTTCTCTTCCTTTGTTGTCATCTTTTATTCACAGTGCTTTTCTGTCACAGGCCCCCTAATTCTCATGACTAAAATCTATTTGCATTTTGGTTGTATGATATTACAGGTCTTCTGATTCATCATTCTTTGTGAGTACAAATGTAAGTTGCCTGTGGATTGGGTTTAGCATAACGACTGTCTTCAAGAAGTGACCTGACCTCTCCAAGGTTTTATTATAGTAAATTGTGACTTTTCTTATTGGAGTCAAGTCTGTTTTGTAATCCTTTTTAAATCCCAGGCAATGTCCTGTGTGCCCACATTTTTGGTTTACACATTTGACACCTTTATTCCTCTTTGGTCTTTGTCTAGCAGATCATTAGTGTATTTTGTTTATTTTTAAAGAATAATTTGTTGCCAACTGATGCATACATGTAGATATATATACACATATTGTTTGCCTTTATATGCTAGAAAAAAATATTTTAAGGTAATGAGAATCTAACCAAAAAAAATGTTCTTTTCTTTTCTAGACTTGAGCCGTGATGAGATAAATAGTATAGAAATTGTGGGAGGTGCGACCCGAATCCCTGCAGTGAAGGAGCAGATCACCAAGTTCTTTCTTAAAGATATAAGCACCACATTAAATGCTGATGAAGCTGTTGCAAGAGGATGTGCATTGCAGGTATAGGGGCTTGGAGCTGGGGCCTCTTCTATTATTTCTGGTAAAATAGGTATTGGTCTTGCCTCGCTCCCTGCAGTGCTGGCTTAGTAGATCTTGGTTTGAAACTAGAGACCCAAGTTCACACCCTAGTGCCAACATGGTAACATCACCCTGTCTGAACTTCATTTACTGATCTGTAAAATGGGGCTAATAATATCTGCATAACTTGTTTGTTTCAGGGAGTTGATATGATGTAAGGTACTTTGTAAACCTTGAAAAGCCTAGAGATATGAATGTTTTTAAGTACTGGTCTTCTCCCAGGATGCTGCTTGCTGAAAGGCACTTCAGGGTTCTCTTCAGGGTTTGCAAACAGGTGCCAATCTGCTGGGCCTGGAAGCATGCCTGTGAACAGGCATTCTCTGTGAGTGGATGTCTGTCTGTGTATCCCTTGTGAAGATGAACCATGCCGGGGTAGAGCCATTGATTGCCAGGTTGGCAGCACAGGCTGAGTCCCCCTATTTGTGTCACCCTTTTGGCCTTTGGCTTCCTTCTCAAAGTATTATGTTTTTCAAGATTACACACTGTAAAGTAATCAGAATGTTGTGTGGTAGCTGTTGTTTTAAAATGTTCCTGGACCCTAGATTAGAAACACTAATCCCTATGGTGGCCATCAGGCATTGTGATCCATCTTGACAATGGATCTTTACAATGGAAAAGGGTCAAAGAAATAACCAATCTTTTGAGAGTCAAAATAGATATTATTACTAGAGCAATCTCACTATAGCAGGCCACTAAAGTGTGACTCCAGAGTTAGGCAGGCCAGATCTTGGTGGACTTGGGGCATATTTCTTAACTTTTCATTGGTTTCATCACTAATCCATATGGTTCTTCCAGAACATTTTTCCTAGAATTTATTTTGAGCAGTATCCCAATTTATATAATACTTTAAAGTTTACAAAACATTTTTCTCAGCAGCTTCTACACATGGATTATTGTTTCCATTTTGCAAAGAAAGGGATAAAATTCCAAGAGATGAAGATGACATTCCAATCAGTCAGCAAACATTTATTAAGAACTTGCTATGTGCCAGGCATTGTATAAGCACTGGAAGAATATGAAAGGCATTCTAAAAGAGGAGATAAGTGTTCAGATAGCTAGTTACCAATTCCTCTCCAGCCTGTTTATTACATAGAGACAAATCAAGGACATGTTATGATAGCCAAGAGTTTGGACCATTTCTCTATTAGGAGCAAACTCTCATACTTAACTCAGCAGGTAAAGAGTTTGTACAGAATAGATTAAAGGTAATTTAAAAGGAGGGGACTAGTAGCTGGGTGGGATGGGGAGAGAACCAACAAAAGCAGGCTAGTGACATATAAGATGCAAAGATGGAAGACAAAGAAGAGGGGAGAGTACCTGGAGGTGGGGAGGGAGACAAGGAATAAAAAAACGGAGAAGTTAGAAAGGGCCAGTTTTATTGAAGGCAGAGGAAGTTTTTATATTTCATTCAGGAGGAAATACCAGTGGAGCTCATTAGAAGGGTGACAAAAGTTAACTAACTTGGAAAGTGACAAGTGGGCTTTGGAGCCCACTAATTTATTTAATTCACTAATTTATTTCAGTATAATTCAAGAGTTATGATTAATGGTTGGTCATTTTTCCAACTATAAGTGTTCCTTCAAATCTCATGCCTATTAGACTTTGTCATATCTTAAAAATTAGTAGGAGTGATCTCTGATTTCATGTTTCTCAGTCTCCATTGTCACATTCTCATTTTGAGAAGTCTTGTGATAAGAGTGTGCAGAGGACTGGCCTTGGAGTCAAGATGAATCCTCATCATGAAATACACTATTACTTGACAATTTACTAATCTCTCTGAGCCTCAGTTACTAGGTTTCCAAGTGTTTAACAGCAAAGACTTGGTCAAATTCAGGTTCTCCCTTTAAGAAATTCCAAAATACTTATTATATTGGTTTTGAAAGAAGACAAATTGACCTTCTTGTCCTCTTACAGAGGACTAATTTTTATCAGAAGTAACTTGGAAAAAATACACTTCAGGATTGTATGATGATCAAATAACTTGGCTCTTCTCAGCAAGTCAATGATCCAAAGCAATTCCAATAAAAATGGAACATGCCATCTGCATCCAGAGAGAGCGAGCTGTGAAGACTGAATGCAGATTGAAACAAACTATTTTCACCCTTTTTTCTTTTTTTTTTTTTTCTCATGGTTTTTCCCTTTTCCAATTTTTCTCTACTTGACTCATGGAAATAATATAAAAAATTAATATTAATGTGTACCACCTAAAATTTTTTTAATTTTAAATTTAAAAAAAAGGAAAATACATGTTAGATTTTATTGAAGCAATTTTTTGTAAATAACTCAGTCATAAGTAGTATTTTTTCCTTGTGACTTATATTAATGCTTTATTTTTCAGTGTGCAATTCTATCACCAGCCTTTAAAGTTCGTGAATTTTCCATCACAGATGTTGTTCCTTATTCAATAACATTAAGATGGAAGTCATCTTTTGAGGATGGAACTGGGTAAGTCTGCCTTTAAACTCGTGTTTAGCAACTAACAAATTGGTTAGATAAATTAATTAAGCCTAAGTTCTAAGACATCAGGAAATCAGACCATTCAGAAAAAGGGTTAAACAAAATAGAAAATAATGACATTGGTAACTTAGAAGTTTTGAGTTTTAGGACTAAATAAGAAAATGGCAAAATGTAAGTTGTCAAATCTATTCTAATTATATATATATATATATGTTCTATTTTAAGAAAAGAAGTTTAACCTCATAAAAGTGAATTAATTATTCTAATTTTATATTTTTATATTTCTCAAACAGTTAAATAAGTTACATTTGAATTTAAACTTTTTTCTTATCAAAATAGGCCTTCTCCCAGGTTTTTAAAAATTTTAAGTAGCAAGTTTTCCAACTTAAAACTTTAATAGTTTAAATTTTAACTTAAATTTTACAAAAATTACATTTCCTATTGTGCAAAATGAGTTACATCTGTGTAAAGTTAAAAAAAAAGTGAAATTTTAATATTTAAAATTTTTTCAAGTTTACTAAAGAGCCATTTCTTTAATTCCTTGGTTGACCCCTCCAAAAAAAAAAAAAAAAAAGTTTCCTTACCCAAGTTTTTTTGTTTTGGAGAGAGGATAGTATTTTATTTAATGTTTCTACTCTCAACTATGTTATCAGTTCTCTTTGGGTTTTTGACTTCCTTCTGATTAGTGACTTCTATTTTAGTCCCCAAATGCCTAGTACATAATTAACATTTAATTAGTAGTTATTGACTGGTTAATATAATGTTTCTGAGGGAAAGTGTTTTTTAATTTCATTCATAAACATTTTTAGAATATAATTTGTTAAGGACAGCTTAAATATACCTGTCCTAGTTTTGGCAAAATCCCATCAAATTTCTTTTATAGGACTGTATGTCATAAGCCCTCAGAGAAATCATCTTAGTCTGTGGCCTCCCAAGTGTTATGTGATCAACAAATCAGAAAATGGGAAAGTTGAAATTTGTCTTCAGCAAAACTAATATCCACAAAATATACTTTTCTATAACACTTCTCTACTTTGTCCACTGTTTCTCCTATACAAGTTATGGACCCTACTCTTCTTAGCTGAGTGTTGATCTCTCGTGGCCATTATAATGTAACCCCAACTCAAATACCTGTAGCAGCAGCTCCCATTGGGAAAAATGCTCCCTATCTTCAGCATACACTTTGCATGGCTATGGAAAATGCCCCTCAGAAATCAGATTCTTAATTCTGGAGCAGTGCAGTGGTTTTGAGTAGTACAGAGTAAGTTGCATTTTATCAGCAGGCATGGATAGATTGAAGCAATATATTATATCATCTTTATATCTTTACTTTTATTCCTTCTCCAGACTACTTTACATCTAAAGTAATACTATCCTTCCAGTTTTTCCTTTCTCTAGATTATAACTTAAATGTCTTCAATTCCTAATTCTCTCTCACCCCGTATAATCAATTCATTGCCAAGTTTTGTTTTGTTTCCCTCTCCATGTCTCATTTCTGTTTTTGTTCTTTAGAGTTACCAATTCAGATTCTCATCACTTCTCACTTAGACTGTTTCAAGGGCCACTTAATTTATCTTTCTCAAGCCTTTCTCTTGTCTCATTCATCATCCACCCAGCTGCTCAGGTTTGAGCAATATTACTTCACTACTAAGTTAAACATCATCTGTTCTCCATTAAATCTAGGATCAGATATTATTTCCTCTTCATTTCATTCTTTTTAACTTTCAGAATTTTTTTTAAGTTTGATAATCCAATTTATCCAATTAGTCAACTAGCATTTATGAAGCACCTGTTCTTGTTAGCCACTATCCTAAACACTGGGAATATGAGCAAAGACAAAAACAGGGGTTTTTTTCCCTCTAGAAGTTTTCATGGGGGAGATCTCGTTCAAAAAAACAAAGCATTTAGAATAAATTAGAGATAATCAACAGAATACATTATTTATACAGCAGTATAAATCTATGATTTATAAATAAATATGAACATACTAAAGGCTCATGTTCGAAAAATTTTTACATTTAGTCCTATTCTTTCCTTTGATAGATTGGAAAAATGAAGTTCAAATAACTAGCAGATCACACATCGTCTTTTTAAACTAAATTTTCTTTTTTTCCAAACAATTAAAAAATCCAGCTTCTTTGCCTCACTGTTGCTCCTTGTCCTTCTTGCTTTCCCCTCCATATTGAAAAAGAAAAAAAAAAACCTTTAAGATATATATAGTTAAGCCAAACAAACTTCTACATTGATCATGTACCAAAAAATATATTGCAGTCTGCACTGTGAATATATCACCTCTCACCAGGAGGTGGATAAGCATGCTTTATCATGGTTCTCTGAATTATAGTTGCTTATTACCCAAATCAGATTTCAGAAGTTAGTTGTCTATACATATTGTTATCAATTTATGAATTATCTTGGTTCTGCTCCTTTTTATTCTGAATCAATATATAAAAGTCTCTGGTTTCTCTGAAACCATCCCTTTTATCTTCTCTGATAGCACAGCAATCTTCTACTACAGTTACAGCCATCCATTACTTGTTCAGCCATTCTTAGTTGATGGGCACTCCTTTTGTTTCTAGTTCTTTGCCACATTAAAAAGAGTTACTTTAAACTTTTTTGATACATTTTTAGTTTGTTTTATTTAGAACTAATCCCTCAATTTATCATCCTTTTCATTTTCTCTTTTATTTTTCCTATTGAGTCACATGTCTTTATATATTAAACATATATATATGCTTCTCTGCTTTGACCAATTCAGATGAAAGGGCAGTTCAAGAAGTGTCCCCCACTTCATACTCTTGTTTGTATGGCATTTGTCTTGGGCATTCTGAAAATGTGAGACAATTTCCCCCAACATTCATCTCTCTCACATTCTTCCCTGCCCCTTTCCTTCTCCATTCTTTTTCCCTTCTCTTTACATTAAAATCATGAAGATATAACAGAACTAATCCTTTGCTTTATGTGATTAGATTCCCTCTATGGACCCGATGATGACACATGTCCTTTCCCCAAATTAGAATGTAAGCAGTTTCTTCTTAATTAGTCCTTTTTTTTAATGCTACAATTTTTTTTAAATTTTAAACTATAAACTTATACAAAGTGTTTCTGGAAAATGCAGCATGAACTGGGACTACAAAGCATATCTCTGTATAGCAATCATTTGGACAAAAATTAAGTTCTTTTATCTAAAAGAGAAAAAAGTTAACTCTGTTCATTAAAAAAAATGTTTTAAGAATCATAATCTCCCAAAGCAAAAAGAAGCCAAAAAGTTATTTATCACTACCCTTACTTTAAGGATTTTGTTTTTGATCCTGCCCTGTGATTTCATCTGATGCAGATAGGCACATGCTCTGCAACTTCAAGAGTATCAGGCAGTTGCCCTGAGAGCTTTGAGAGGTTGGGCCACCTGCCCAGAGGAATGGGTTATGACTAGACATTTCTATGTAACTTTTTCTATAGAACTTTTACTGGAATAACAGAAGCAAAAACAAATAATCGTCCCAAACTCTAACCCTCCCTATCCTACCCCAGAGTATATAGATACTCTCTCTCATCCATTGCTGTCTTTGGCAATGCTTAAAAATCCTGAAAGCAGAAGTCTGCTTGAATGGAGCAAGAAGAATGTATAACAATTTTAAGGGTTTTACAATGCAACCTCAGCCTGTGTACCAAGGAGAAGAACCCCAAAGGGAAGACTTAATTGTTTATATCAATCTGCTTCACAAAGGAAAAGAGCAAGAACTTGAAACCAAATGACAAGAATCTGTTTCACTTCTCTGTCCCTTGCCTTCTCTTTGTTTAGAGTAGGTTGTTGGGGCAAAGAAATTTCAAACACTGAAAGGTAGTATTGATTGATTCAGAAGAACTGGAGGATGTAGCAGATGAAAGAATTTCCAGATAAAGGCAGCAACAACATCTTTAACTGTCAGTGAGTTTCTTTGCTCTGGCATTGGCATTATCAATACGATCTTTGTTAGTATCAGCCTTCTCAGTGATTCTTTCTATTTGCTTGTTCTGAAAATCAATCTCATTGCCCATGTCTATAGCCATGGTTTTCAAATTTCCCAGGACACTGCCCACCTGAAACAAATTTTCTTCCATTTCATCTTCTCTAGCATCATTAGTTATCCGTTTAATGTATTCACCACTGGTTGCTCCTGCAGCTGTTTGCTGAGGTTGACCATTTGTCATACGACCTGGCTATTTAGAAACCACATTACCAGGTGAATTGTCTCCACCTTCAGACCATGTTGCCTTGTAAGCTTTGCCAGACTCAAAATTTGCTGACCTATTCCAAGGGCAAACACAAAGGCCACAACACTTGTTGAGTTCTGTTAGGGTTTCTCTGTCTCTCTCATGACTTTATTTGGTCCATGCCTCCTTCTATGCAATTCAGTTTTTCTCCTTGTTCATCCAGCATAGTGATGGTTTTAATTCCTTCATCTTGAGACTCAATGGCTAAACCCAAGATTCTCCTTGTGCTTTCCAGGGACTCATCAGTCACCTGTGAGCCCTTAGCTGAATTTCTTCTGCTGACAGATCATCCATAATGAATCAAAATTCTTGATAAACAAAGAAACAGTTACTGAGATATAAAGAGAACTTCGCCTTTCCCCTTCCAATCCTCTTCAAACCGGACTTGGTCAAAGATAAGCTTCTGGGCTGCGTCCCCCTGACACATGCGTATTCAGAACCCTCCACATTTCCCCTTTTATCCCGCTCCCAACAGGCACCTGCGTACTTCCCCCAATTAGTTCTTTTTCTTTGTTTACTGCTTGTAGATTCTCCGTGTTTACACTGCAGAGGTTTTTCATAGCTCTGGTCTTCATCAGGAATGCTTAGCATTTACCTATTTTTAAAAGTCCATTCTTTTCCCCTGTAAGTTTATGTTCAATTTTGCTAAATAAGTTATTTTTGGTTATTAAACTTAGATCCTTTACCTTCTGCAATGCCATATTCCAAGCTCTGTTACTTTAGAGAAGTGGCTGCTATGTCTTTTGTGAACCTTACTGTGGCTCCTTGGCACTTGAAATCTTTTTTTTTTTTTTCCCTGAATGCTTATAGCATTATTTCCTTGACTTGGAACTCTGGATTTTGGCTATGATGTTTTTGAGAGGTTTCTTTCAGAAGATGATTGATGTATTTTCACTTTTCTCTTTGTTTCTAAGAGATTTGGGCAGTTTTCTTTTAGAATTTCTTGAAATAAAATATCTAGGCTCTTTTAAAAAAAAAATTCATGACTTTCAGATGTACAGAGATTCTTAAATTCTTTCTTTTTTGTTTACAGGTCAGTTGTTTTTGCTATGAGATAACTTTACATTTTCTTGAACTTGTATCAGTGTTTTTTTGTTTTTGTTTTTTTTTTTTTTTTTTTTTTTTTGTCTCTTAGGAGTCGTTGGCTTCTATTCGATCCATTCCAATTTTCAGGAGGTTTATTGCTTGGGCAAAATTTTGTACTTCTTGTGCTAAGCTGTTATTTCCTTTCCAATGCTTTCCTCAATAGCTTTCATTTGATTGATTAAAAACATTTAAAAACTCTGCCATCACATCTTCCAAAAATTCTAATTGAATTTGTACCCAAGCTGTTATTCTTTGAAACTTTGCTTGAAGATATTTAGGAATCATTCTCTTCTGGGTTTGTGTCTTGAATGTCTCTGGCATCATAATAGTTTTCTATGACAAATTGGGATTTTTTTTTATCTGTTCATTTTTCCAGTCTGATGTTAAAATCTATAAACAAATTATGGAGGAGGGATGGGCAGATAGGGAAGCAAAGGGTGAGGGAAGAAGACAGGAGGGACTCATGGGTGGAGAGAGATTAAGTTAATACCAAGGAGCAGAATTAAGAGTCAAAAGACTTAGGAAAAATATGTGTATGTGGGGGTAGGGGTGAGCAATGTGTATGTGTATATCTACATAGGTATATAAAAGTATATGCTTTCTTAAAACTATAACCTTCTTAGAGGTGATAAGGAGATGAAAGAGGAAAAAAATAAAGTAAAAAAGGTATACAATAGAACAAAAGAACAATTTATACAAGAAAGTAAAGAAAAGATGGACACTCCTGAATATGTCTTCTACATAAGCTTGCTTTGTGCTTTCCTATATGTACTTTCTTGAACTGATAATTTGTTGTTACATATTTTGAATCCTCCCTGATGTTCTATTGGGAACATGATAGTATTCTCTTTTGTATCATTTTTTTGGTATATTCCTTTTCTGTTTTTCTTTTTTCTTATTATGTTTCTTTAAATAAAATAAATTTTAAAAAATTATAAAGAGAATGTAGAAGGTGAAAAAATACAGTCATCTAAGGTAATCTTGATAGTAACATGTTGATATATTCTTTTTATTATTGTTATTATTATAGCTTTTTATTTACAAGATATATGTATGGGTAATTTTTCAGCACTGACACTTGCAAAACCTTTTATTCCAATTTTTCCCCTCTTTCCCCTCAGCCCCCCTAATGGCAGGTAGATCATTACATGTTAAATATGTTAAAGTATATGTTAAATACAATATATGTATTACATACATGTTGATATATTCTTTAAGGTAGCATAAGATGGTGGAGTGTTAGATTTAGAGAAGGGAAGACTTGAATTTGAATCTTTCTTCAGATGTTAGCTGTATAACCCTGTTATTTCAGTTCTGCCTACCTCACTTTCCTTATCTAAAAGACAGAAATAATAAAAAATACACCTGTTTCAGCAAGATATTTTGTGAGATATAACACATGTGTAAAGTGCTTTTCAAACATTAAAGCTCAATACAAATGCTTGCTATTTAGAGAAAATAGCTGTGCAGAGTAGAGGTGATTCATACTTTTATATGTATTCTTTATCTGTTTTGTATTTGGAAATATTATTTCCCAATTATAGAACATTGCATAATAAAGGAAAAAAAATTTAAAAGATATAAAACTAATACTTTGGGTACTAGTTTGTTTCTTAGCATGTGGAAGTGGAGAAAGAAGAAGGGATTGGTAGTAATAAAGAATTTCCTATTGATAAGTTTATGGCTTTTTTCATCTTATATATGATGAATATCAACATTCAGATATACATTCATTGATATCAGTTATTTAGTATAGTCTTTCAGTTTTTGATCATTATAACCAGGTATTTGCAATGGCTGAACACTTTAAAGTTTAAAATGTAAGTGGTTTCTATAGTTAATTATGATTGTGGGCATCTGTCATTTAAAATAAAGAAAAAAAAAACTTTTTTTTTTCTTTAGGGAATGTGAAGTATTCTGTAAGAACCATCCTGCTCCATTCTCAAAAGTTATTACCTTTCATAAGAAGGAACCATTTGAACTAGAAGCATATTATACGAATCCACATGAAGTGCCTTATCCTGATCCCCGAATTGGTAAGAGAGAATTCAAGAGGATGGTATTTATGAAAAAGACAACATTTTTTACATCATTACTGATAGTTTGAAATTGATCTGGTTCAAGACTGCAAGACTATAAAATTTGAACCTTCAATATTTAATTTAAGTCCTTTCTGCCTTTAAGAAGATTTTATGTCCCTTAAAAAATATATTGATGATAAGTTCTGATTTTACATCACCTTTACTTCTGATATACTCAGAAGTATACCTTTACTTTACCTTAATGCCCAAATCTAACCCCTGCCACAAAAAAAGTTAAAAGGGGTGAAAAAACAATTTTTTTAAAAAATTTAACTCTTTAGTGGAACCTGATAGCTGATAGCGTATGCAAGGTTTCACATACCATCTCCTTTTACAAAATAAAGTGTCTTAGTGATGATTTTTTTACATAAAGTTCACTGGGCATTTCTGTTTTATTTACTATTTTTGAGAGAGTAGATACTCATATGTAAAATATCACCTACTTCCATGTGTTGAGTTTAGGTTATCTTCATCCTTTTTATGAATGTCCTATTTAAATGTCCTCAGTTTAAGAAACCATTCATCTAAAAAGTAATTGAGGTTCTGTAGTCAGATAGTTATATATTGCTGTTTTACCTATGATCAGAATTTGCTTTCTTATAATTTTGGCATTTTTAACACTTTTCCCCTCTCCCCCTCACTTCAACTTTGTGATTAGCAGTAACTGGGGTAAGTACTGTTTGATTAGTATAAAAATATTACCCTGTAGTTCATGTTAGTGAGCTTGAGAACCTGTCACCATATTTTTCAGCTTTGCTCTTCTGTGACTAGAGGAAACCCCCCTCCAGTATTACTTCACAGATAGTATTTGAGAACCGTAATAGTTTAAATTTTTCAAATTATATAAACTTTAGATAGGATTTAAAATAGCTTTTAAAACAACATCTTAGAACATATAACAAGGTAAATTCTATATAGATAATCTGAATATTAAAAAGTCATAGTAAAAAAGGAGAATTGAAGATTAAGTTTCTGACCAAATGAAATCAATACAGATAGAATTAGAAGGAAACATGGTTTGAGAAAAATCTTAACAGAATTTCATATTTTTTTTATAAAGTATGACTTCCAAAATCAATAATTGACACAAAATAAATGATTAAACCATTTTTCTGTTAGACTAAAAGATAATTAAAAAGTTTTCTTTTGAAAATATACAAACTTATCAACAACTACCTGAAAAAGATGTTTTAGGTTGTCAATAAACATAGGAATATGACTTTTAAAACCTGAGTCATCTCAGGTCCATGAATCTATCCAGGTTGCTGCTAATTCTTACTATAATTCATTATTGGTAGAGCTATGAAATGGTTCAGCAATTCTGTAAAATAATTAGAGATCATTCCACAAAAGTCACTAAGTTATTCATGCCCATAGCTAAATTGTTCATTGCCAATATTCCAATATTGAGACTGTCCCAAAGAGATTAACAGATACAATAAGAAATTAATGTACAGACATTTTCATAGCATGATTATTTTGCTGGAGATAAAATGTGCCTTCAAATCATGATCCATGAGTGTCATGGAATACTGTTACACCAAAAAAAAAAAAATGTTAGAGAACTGAGGGAAAGGGGGGAAATGTTTGTTTCTGTGGGATAAAGAAAGAAAATGCCTGAATGAAAAAGCAAAGTCAGAGGAAAAAACAACAACAACAACAAAAAATCAAGAGTGGGGAAAAACAAAACAAAACTCTGGTCAAATACTGTGGTCACTGTTGTAAACATATGGGTAGAGGTGAAGGTCTCAATAAACTTCCTTTCTGTAAAATTATAGACAGAAGAAATCTTCATTTTAAGGAGGTTTGTTTGGCATTTAGGAAATATTTGGTCAAAGCAAAAAAAGTCAACTGTCAGTGAATTTCAATTAACTTATATAAGCAATAGACTAAAAACTATTTGAAATGGCTATCATAATGATTTTCACTGGAGAGAATTTAGTACAAACGATCTCATTACAGAATTAATATTAATATAATTACATATCTAAGATGTGCTCATTGCTTGCTGCTTTGAAATAATGTTATCTTAAATTATGCCACAAAATATAGAAAAACCCTTGAGTTTTTCTTAGTACTTTGGGTAGAAAATTTTAAGGGAGCAACATGAGAAATGTTATTTTTCCTTAAAAAGGAGGGTTTGGAACAGTGGACCTGACTGAAGACTACCCCAAAGCCTTTTTATAACTAAGTTGGCTAGCTAGGCTGTTGTCTGATCCTATTTTAATTTTGAATGGAAAATGAATGAATTTAAAAATGGAAAAAGGGTTGTTTCTGAATTCTAGCTGTCCTATAACATAGTAGAGATGTTAAGAATTGGGGATGGCTTCTTTTGATTTTTTCATGCCTTACAGTGTCAGTTTTAGAATCTGTAAGCCTTTGTGGGATACCAGGATTGTGATATTTACCATCTTCACGGCGTTGTTTTTGAATAATAATAACTCAGACTGTGTTGTGTTGATTGCAGAGTCAGCCTAAGACATGCTAGAATTTTAAACACATTATGACCAAAGCTTTTATAACCTTCTTTTCCCTGAAGGGAACTTCACTATTCAGAATGTTTTTCCCCAGTCTGATGGTGACAGTTCCAAAGTGAAGGTTAAAGTACGTGTTAATATCCATGGTATCTTCAGTGTGGCTAGTGCATCGGTAATTGAGAAGCAAAGTTTGGAAGGGGATCACAGTGATATACCCATGGAAACAGAATCATCATTTAAGAATGAAGGCAAAGATGAGATGGTATGTAAAAATGCCCTTTCAACACTCCTATATTAAACAATATTTCTAGTATCAATACTTTAGTCTTTTAAAAGCAATCCATTTGAGATAACATTATTTAGAGTCTGAATTTTGAAGTATTGAGCTAAAAGTTTGCAGAATTTCTCTGCTTATAAGAATTACCATGTAACAGTATCAAAGAAGCAATTCATTTAAATCTCTCTTCTTCAAAATTTTAAGACTTTTTTATGGGATAATGTATTTTTCTTTTAAAGTTCTAGATTGTTCACCCTATATCCCATATATAGTGACCATAGCTAGTTTTTCTTTCTAAGGACAACAGTTAAAACAATGTAGTTTACAATGAGCTATCTTTTTAGCTTCCATAATAAATGTAGTTCATTCAAAATGACTAATGCTGAAGTACATATGTAGATATATTTAAACTAGAATTTGATATATCCATACTTTCTAGATTTGTGCTAAATAAACTATGCCTTTTTTTGTTATTCCTCATTTAGAACAATTGTTGCAGCATTTGGCAAAGAGGAAATAGTTTTGGGATTTTTCACTATGTGTAATTACTAAGAGTAAAATTCAGGGGGTTTTTGGACTTGTTCATTTGTATTTCATCTTGAATGTAAATGCTTAGAATGGGCCTTCCATTTTAAAGATATTTTGGTTTATTTTGCTTTTATTAACATAAAATACTTCTAAAAGTGGTCAATCCAACAAATGTATGCTAAGCACTTGATACAAAGTACTATATACAAAACTATTAAAAGGGAATTCTAACCCAAGAAGCAGTGTCTTCCTTCAGAGACAGCTGTTGTACATAATGTTGCCATCTCTTGCTTTTCTCATCACTTAGGCTAAACTAAAGTACTAAATTTAATGTGATTTACTTAAGTTGTAACTTGTTTGTATGTCATCCTCTTAGTAGGCCTATATTATAGTGTTATGTGGAGGGGGGGGTCCCAAGTTATGTTAACTTACTTTTGACTCAAGAATGACTTTCTGAATTTAATTATTTTATTCTGACATGTATCCTATGTAATATTAGACTTATTTTAAAATAAAAACTACTTCCATTCAGAAACTTTTATAATCATTTCTCCACTATAATCACACTCCTTTGATTTGTTAAAATGTTTTTACTACTTAAGATATGCTTGGTTTCCTTTTTAAAAAACAAATTTGAGGCCTAGAATTGAAATAGACACCAAAAATGACAAATCAGAATTGACTAGCACAGTTTAAAAACGTACCTATGATCCTGCTAATCCAAAAGGAAATTATGTTATGGTTTTACACTATTAAAATTGTCCACGAACTTTTTAGCAAAATAGTCTGTTAAATTTTAGCAAAAAATAAATCTTAATTAGAACTTAGAATGCTTATAATAAGGATCATAGACCTGTGTTACATTCATCTTTGACCTGGAAGGAATGGAAAAGCATTTTTCAGGTTTTTCTATATATGCCAAGTCTTGTCCCAAGCACTGGAGAGATACATACATGGGCAGAAAACATCTAAGAGACAACCTGTCACCTTAGAAATTATACAGACAAAGATAACATATATGGGAAAGGAAAGTGGCAGCCTGACTACCTGCCTGGGAAATCACAAAGATGGTGATTAGAAGCAATTTGATGGAGATAAGAGTTTAAGAATCTTAAGTGGATTTGGTTGTTGTTGCCTGAATAAGTGGTGAACAAGAAGGGGAGGAATAGTGACTAAGATGTGTGTATTATGGCCAATTTATCTGTGATGAGCTCTTGGCAATCAGAAGAGTACAACCTCAGGCTACTGGAACTGTTGTGAATAGTACTCAAATATACATACACAGAAGACAGAAGTAGTGTGTCTGTTTTGTAGGATTTTTGTTTTGGGGTTTTTGTTTTTAAATTCTTGAAAACTCCTTTTTATTATTCTTCCTTCCATATAATGGAAGGCTTCTACCCACTATTATTTAAATTCATATTTTATTTGGAGAAAAAAGAGCAGTTCTGATGCAGATATATCACAGAATATTGTTATAAAATGACAACACTATCCATTTTTAAAATTATTCCCTTGTCTACATTCTGGACCTTCTCCATTCTTTACACACTGTGATGTCCCTTAACTTAAAATTGTAGTTTGGGGCAAAAAGAAAGGAAAGCTAGTTAGTCCTGAAGGAGATTCACAGAACGTCAGGGCTGTTTTAGCACGGTCATGTCAAGTATCATGTTGAGGTTAGAAAAAAAAGTTACAAATAATGAGTACTTGAATTCCATGTATATACAGCTCTCCCTTTTTCTTGATATGTGGAAATGTTTTTGTTTGCCTAGAATGTCCACAAAAAGAAAACATGTATATACAAGACTGTATGAAACAATTAAAAACTCTTAGGCATTAGAATCATTTTTTTCAGCATTGCCAAGGGATGAATGAAGGTGGTAGGATTCCAAAGTGACTTTTTTCCAGATAATATTTATCCTTTTCAGCATTTTTTTTTGCTTTGCTTCTTAAACAGAGGGCATAGCTTGTAACTTAGCCTTTAATAATTAATGCTCAGGTGTCTTCTCTGTGAACACCAGTCCTCTTTGCATTCCTCTACCCTAATGCCTCCCCATGTAAAAGCAGGATAACCAGGCTTGTCCAAATGACTTCTAAAATGAGAATGGCCTGAGAGATTGTACTATTCGTGACGTGTACACAGGGTACCTGCATTTTTTCCTTTCTTTAGAGTCACTCCCTGTACTACATTGTAGTTTGCTTAAACTGACATCTGGACGAGAGGCCTTTCACACAAACTATATATTGGGAGTAACCTTTCAAAGCAGGGGTCCCTTGGATCCAGTGATCCTGGCCGCCTGACTGCTGCTTGTACAGGACACTCTGTCTCCAAAATCTTAAGCATTTTCTGTGGCTGTCCCCCCTGCCTAGAATGCCCCACCTTCTGCAGAAAGCCTTTCTCATTCTCCTTAATGCCTTCTCTCCTAATTTATCCCATCTTATCTTGTTTTGTACATGGTTGGTTTGCAAGTTATCTTCCCCATAGACTGAAAACAGGAGCTATTTTTAACCTTACTTTATATCCCTAGTGTTTAATACAATGTCTGGAATATCGTTGGTGCTTAATAATTGTTTGTTGACTTGATTTGACTAGATTCAGCTAGATATTAAATTGGTTTCCTTTATATACCAAGTAAGGGCAATTTCTGCCTCAGTGATCTTTTAAAAAAAAATTCTTTTAACTGGCATTGCTTTTAGAGGAATGTTGAGTGACTTTCTTTATGAAGCACTGTTGAATAGATGGGGAAAAAAATAGAATAGCTCCCTCCTTATTAGGACCTTTACTCTCAAATTCAGGATTCCTACTTGAAAAATACTTAAGGAAATGCCTGATGCAAAAGCAAATGAGTGAAATTTTATATGAATAAAATAAAGGCTTAAGAGATTTCAAGGCAATTAAGTGATTGCAAATAAGTGTATAGCTCATTGGACTCACGAGTCAAGAAAGACCTGAGTTCAAATAGGGCCTCGGCTATTTACTAGCTGAGTGACTCTTGGCAAGTTATTTAACCTCTGCCTCAGTTCAATTATAAGACGAAATTATTGTATTTTATGTTTTACACTTCCAAGGACTGTTGTGAGAATCAGATGAGGAAATATTTGTAAAGTTCTTAGCATAGTGCCTGTCACATATATAAGAGCTTGCTATTCTGAATAAGTCTTCATGATGGCATGTCTTTTTTGTGTACATAATATGAAAGGGATTTGGAGTCAGGGAGTTTTATAAGAATAGAATTTGAAATAGTCCTTTTTGATGGCTGGTGGCATCTAGATAATAGTACAAGGGAAGGATGGCAACAATTTTGGAATAGTTTTCCTCTCAGTGATAACAGCAGAGCAAACAGAAATACAGACATTAAAAATGTAAGAAGTGTTATGTACATTTTAATTCAAGATGAAGTACAAATATGCATCAGGTTTTGCTTGTTGTTGTTGTTGTTGTTGTTTTAATCAAAATAACTGTATGCCACATAAATCTGCTGGTGGATTTCCTTCACTAGAGTAGATAATTTTCATATCATGAAGTAATCAGATTAGAGGCTATTTGAATTCTAAAGAGAGCTAAAAAGTTACTCTTAAGGGAAAGTGATAGAGTTTGGCAGAAACTATAAGAGTGTATCAGGAAATAATATGGAAGGTCAGTTAGTGCCAGGTTAATGGAATGCTTTAAATACTAGGCAAAGAAAGTGGCCTGAGTAGAAAGCCATTAGAACTGCATAACATGGTCCAAAAAGATAAGGGAAATTAGACTGGCAACGGTGAGGAAAATTAGTTAGAAGAGAATGTGTAGGTGGAAAGACCTGTGAATTACTCAAAAGTCCAGGCAAGAGGCAGTGGTGGCCATGACTAGGGTGTTGGCAGATTAAAAACAAGATTAAAATTAACAAAATTTAATAACAAAGAATATATTAAATGAAGGACCAGGAAGAGTCCAATATAAATCTCATATTAATGCTAATGGTGGGTAGATGAGATAAGAAATAGTGATCCCATTTAGGAGAATGGTGCATGAAGGAGTGAATAAGATTGATGAAAGCAACAGGGCACAGAGAAAGATGGTTAGCTGATAGAAGGAAATACTTGGCAGCAAAAGAGACAAAGGTGTGATTTGAGAAGTAGGTGGAGAAAAAGAGTAGAGGATGATGTCTCCAAAACAAAGGATGAAGATGGGAACCAGAGTCAAACTAGAAAGCACTAACGAAAAAGAGTGACTTTAAGAGTGACTTGTAGGTGACAGTACCACAGCTAGAGGGAAACAATGAATACACGCAAAAAGAAAAACCCATTTGGGAACCAAAATTTGCCATAAAAATATTAAGAAGGACAAATTGAATCTGAGATTCATGAATTCTTGACATTTGAATTTTATTGGATTTTTACAGAATTGATATAATTTATAGTGAATTGAGGACTCACTTCTCAATTCGTAGGTGAGGGTTAGTGGTTTGTTGGTTAGTAATTAACACTGGATTTAGATTCCAACCTCCCTGACTTCGTAGTGAAACAATTCTTCCATGACTTTTTGATAATTGTGGTGTCATCTTAAATACACACATATACACCACACACACATTTTGGTGTGTGAGATTATCTCCAAAATAATCTCATCTAATGAAGAGTGTTGGAAACAGTTCTTTGACACAGCCAATTTTTATGTTATTAAAACTTAAGTGCTTCACTAGAGACACTTAAGACCTTGAAATTCTTGTACAACCAGTTGTAAATGTTAAGGGCTATATAGTAGTATTATGACTCAAATTTTTTTTCACCTCCATCATTTTCTTTTTTTTTTTAATTATTATTATAGATTTTTATTGACAGAAGATATGCATGGGTAATTTTTCAACATTGTCCCTTGCACTCATTTCTGTTCCAACTTTTTTCCCTCCCTCCCTCCACCCCCTCCCTTAGATAGTAGGCAGTATCACTCAGATTTTTAATATGGCTACATAAACTGCACCCCTTTCATGTTAATTTTTAATTATTCTCTTTAATATCATTTTAATTGTTTTCCTGCTATTACTATACTTGTCCCCAAGGAGAATGATAAGAGAATATATTCAAATTATTGGCAAATTACATCAATCAATGTTGGCCTCCTCACCAGAGAGAAGCAGTTTTGTCGTGCTTCATTTCTATTTGGACCATGTTAGGATTTGTTGAAAAAAATATTAATTTTCCATATTGCATATTTCCAAGTGTAAAATAAAACCTGAATAGTTATGGTACCTGTCAGCTTTTTACTCTAGTCGGTGAATTCTGATTTGGAAATTTGGCTGTGGTGTAGCTTTTTTCTTTTTTAATGTGTTCTTAAATGATAGGGTCATCAAGTCATTGCACCATTGTAGATAGGCTTTGTCATTTGCTTTTTCTGTAGCTGTAGTTATTTAAAAAAAAATACATATTAAAGTATAGTATCTATATGTCAATCTTCTTGAAGTCTTTTTGAATGTCATAAGGACTTATAATTATGTTGCTTTAAGGAAAATCATTCTTGCAACAATATGTACTGTCCGTTTTTATATACCCCCTTCCTAGGACAAAATGCAAGTTGACCAAGAAGAGGGCCATCAAAAAAGCCATGCTGAGCATACCCCAGAAGAGGAAATTGATCACACGGGTGCCAAGGCAAAGGTTTGTATTTCATTTTCTCTTTCCTCTGTGTATACAGTAAGTGAACATTGAGAATTATGAACCAATAACTTACTTTTCATTCAGTTAAATTGAGACTGAATTAAGACAATAGCATAACCTTTTATTTTTATAAATACATTAAGAAAAAGAAATGATATAATTAAAATTTTCTAGTATTAAAGTTTTAATAACAAAAATTTTCAGTGATGATAAAATAAAAGGAAATAGGATCGTGTTTTATGATCATGTCCTGTCTGGTTTTATCTGAGATATTTTATAGTAAAATTTTAAAGCTTAAAATGGAAGTCCCCTTTGCAATGTAAAATTTGGGCATACATTTCCAAAATGTTTGTGTTTATTTGTTGTTGTTATTATTTGAATAACCTGTGTAGTTTATTTAATATAATGTCAAGTAAATGTTTGGATTATTGTGGGGCGATGGATAGGGTAGGGTGGTACTGCTGCACAGCTCAAATTCATACATCTATCTTATTTCTTTGATGTAGGGAGCACCCAATAAGGAACATTTTTTACCCAAATAGATTATTGACACCTTGTCTGTAATTTGGAAACTGAGAAAGTTAACTGAAAGATATAGTGAGAAAAGGAGATTTTTTTTTGTTTGTATATTTCAGTGTAACCTATGTACAAAGAAACAAATTTCTTAAAAATAGATGCTACAGTATTGTGGAGGGTGCTTTAAGTGATGCAGAATTTTCCAGTTTAAAGGAAATCTTATCTACTTTTTTTTCTTTGCCTAAGGGTTATTCCTTTGTTTAGACAGGAATGACTCAAGTAGATATTCTTTCATCTGACTTTGCTCTTCACAGCCAGTGCATCCAGACAAGCAAGATCGAGCAACCCAGAGTGTTAAAAAAGGAAAAGTCAAGAGTATTGATTTGCCTATCCAGAGTACCCTGTACAGACAGTTGGGCCAAGATCTCATCAACAGTTATATAGAAAATGAGGTAGGTACTCTTGAGATTAGTATTAGAGTTGTTAGTCTTCTTTATGAAATTTCAACTTGGAAATTTTTTTTATGAAATTTGTTTATACTGCCCCATATGTAAAAAATATTTAACATAGCTTAACTGCTTAGATTTCAATTTTTAAGAAGAAAATTTAGCTACTAATAATGTTTTTATTTATTTATATTATTTATATTTATTTGTTTATATTATTTATAATATTTATTTAAGATTATATGTGTATATATATATATGTATATATATAGACACACACACTAAATATTTTCTTAGTTATTTTCAAGATTTACACTGGATTTAGATTCTAACCTCCCTGACTTCCTAGTGAAACAATTCTTCCATGACTTGATAACTGTCATGTTTGTCAAGTTAATAAAGATTTATTAAGTGTCTTCTATGCACTGGGCACTGTTCTAAGTAAGTGCTAAGATACAAATACCCCCCCCAAAAAAAAAGATTGTAAACTTCTTGAAGGCAGGGACTATCTAATAGGGGAAGACATAATCCTTTATGTAGAACGATATGATCAAACTATGAAAGAAAATCACCCCTAGTTAACAGTAACAAATGGTGAGTAAAGAAACCATCAATTTCTGGGACGTGGGTGAGTGAGGAGTAGTGGGGGTAGAGAAAGATGCTGGATAGATGTGGAACTGCCTCTGAAATGATGTTGGGAGGGGGAGTGGGGTGCCCTCCAGTACTTCCCACTTTGGAGCCACCATTCTTGCTCTCTTACTATCTATAGCCTTCTCCTCTCTTATGGGTGTATAGCCAGGGGAATTGCTAGTCACAAAACTAATGGAGAAATAAGGCTGTGGAATACCCTGGGCTGGACCTTTGAATGTGGTGTCTCATAGAAGTACTCCTACATAGTGGATAGATTCAATAGTATTAATACATTGAACAATTGTAAATACATAATAGGTAGAAAAGACTGAAACAAGGAGCATCACTTACCACCTATAGCTTGGTGATTATGGAACATTACATTCTGAATTCCCAACCATGGACTTTGATAGCATGGTCCATTGAGAAGCTGGGAGTGACCACCATAATGTTCAGAGAAAGGGACAGGGACCTGTGATTTCATTTGAAAAAGGAACATTCAGATAAGAGGATGGACTCAGGAGTCAGGAAAACCTAGGTTCAAACCCTGCCTCTTATACTTATTAGTGTGACCTTGGGCAAGTAACTTAAAACTCTCTGGGCTTTTTCTCCTTTACAAAATGAAGAGGTTGAGCTCAGTGACCTCTAAAGAGGCCTCTTCAAATTCAGATCAATGTATGAATCTATGAAATTCTCTTAACAATGTTACTTCAGTTTTGCTCCGTCTGCAGTTTATAATCTGGAAGAGTCACCAGACCACCTAGTAGTTAAGATACTTGCCTGGGATTATACAACCAATATATGCCAGAGATAACACTTGAACTCAGGTCTCCTGACTGCAAAGTCATTGTTCTGCTACTTCTGCTAACCATACGTATGTTTTATACACCACTCACTCAACTCTTGCCGGAGAAGTATGGAACTTAAAATGGAAAGACCTAGAACTTTGGATATGGCTAATGTGGAAATTTATTCTACTGGACTATGTAAATATGTTTTGAGGGATTTGTTTTTCAGGGTTGTTTTTTGAACCATGTACGTATTTTTCGAGAGACTCTTTGCCTCTAATAAAGCAAAATTAAAAAAAAAAAAAACCTCTAAAAATTACAGTAATTATATCTAAGAAACCAATCTAGTAAGCATCTGTTAAGTGCCTGTTAATATACCTGATACTATGCTGAACATTGGGGATATAATCAATAAAAAGAAAAAAAGAAAACAATCCCTGTGGGAAAAAATAGGGGCATTAATGAATTGTTGGTGGATATGGATAGAAACTTATTTTGTAGTGTCAAATAATTAGAAATTGAAAGGATTCCCAACAAATTGAAAATTGTTGAACCAAACAAGTTGTGGTATATGATTGTGATGGAACACTAGTGTGCTATAAGAAATGATGAATTCGAATGCTTTTAGAAAAATCTAGGAAGGTTTGTAATAACTGATATAAATTAACATGAGCAGAAGCAGGAGAGCATTGTACATAGTAACAACTATTTTGTAGAGATTAACCATGAAACCATGAAAACCTTGGCTACTTTGATCAATAATAAAATGATCCTTACCTCATACCTCTCAGATTAACTAAAATGACAGAAAAGATAATGACAAATGTTGGAGGAGATGTGTGAAGACTGGGGTGGATTGTGAAATAATCCAACCATTGTGGAGAGCAATTTGGAATTATGCCCAAAGGGCTATCAAACTGTGCATACCCATATCCAGTAGAGTCTCTACTGGGCCTGTATCCCAAGGAAATCATAAAGGAGGGAAAGGGACCCACATGTGCAAAAATGTAGCAGTCGCAGTCCTTTGTGTGATAGCAAAGAATTGGAAAATGAGTAGGTACCCATCATTTTGGGAATGGCTGAATAAGCTGTGGTATGTGAAGGTAAGAAGATATACTAATATAATTAGTATGATTACATCATATTACTAATGCTTACCGAAACAAGCAGAACTATTATTCTACACAATAACAGCAAGAATGTGTGATATTCAACTATGAAAGACTTGGTTTCTTAATCCAAAATAATACAAAAGCAATCCCAATAGACTTTGGACAGAAAATGCTGAATTTCAAATGCTTCCAAAGAACTATGGAGATAGAATATAAATCAATACATGCTATGTTCACTTCTTTTTTGTTGTTTTTTTTTTTTATCTCTTCCATGGTTTTCCCCTTTTGTCCTGATTTTTCTTCCCCAACATGATTCATAAAGCAATGTGTTATCAAAAATTAATTAATTAAAACATAATAATACAATGATCCAAGAAAATTTCCAAGGACTCATGATGAAAAATGTTATTCCCCTTCTCCATAGAGAGAAATGATAAACTTTGAGAGGAGATTTTGTTTTTATTTTTTTTTAATATTTATATTTTGTTAATTAA
Source organism: Sminthopsis crassicaudata (assembly GCF_048593235.1). Lineage (NCBI taxonomy): Eukaryota > Metazoa > Chordata > Mammalia > Dasyuromorphia > Dasyuridae > Sminthopsis > Sminthopsis crassicaudata. Next base: position 167,454,715 of record NC_133622.1, on the reverse strand, counting down.
ATACTGAAATGGAACTTATGTTGGGAACTAGTCTGGATTTTTTTTTTTGTCTAGGGAAAAATGATCATGCAGGACAAGTTAGAGAAAGAAAGAAATGATGCCAAGAATGCTGTTGAAGAGTATGTGTATGATTTCAGAGACAAGCTGTGCAATGTCTATGAAAAATTTGTCACTGCAGAAGTAAGAATACAGCCTTTTGAGTTTCTTTATCCTCTTTTTTTTTCTTTTACTTGTTTTAAGTTTTTAAACAGTACATATTTATAAACAAATCATTATTTTAATAAACTTATGATTACCTTCATATTTAAATTAAGATGCCAAATCCAAATTACTGTAGGATTGGTAGGCTATTTAAGGGGTCTGGGCAACAAGCTAGCTAAGGAGTTTGAGAATGAGTCTCTTCTCAAGAGAAAACAAAGAATGACAAGCCCAGAGAAGTGCCTCCAGATGGAGTCGGAGTCTCAGGCCAGCTAGCCAAGTAATTTGGTCCATTTCTATAGAGGCAACTTATTTAGAAGAAGAAATTCAAAGATTTGTTGTGAGTCCAGGATGAGACAGAATTAAGAGTCTGAGAGAGTGGAAAGAGCAACTCTTTTCTTCTAAGAGAAAATATAATGTCTCCTCTTTCTCTCCAAACTTTCTGCAGATAGGATCTGTCCATAATGTGACATAAATCATAACTGCCCCATAGCTGTTAGACCCCCCACAGCTATCAACCGTTTTCTTTATTAATGGTGGGGGATATGCTAAAGCACCATTCTTAAAACCTTAAAAATGGCATACGCAACATGCCTTCTGTATCATTTATGGGTGGAAGTGCAATTGCAAGGATTTTCCAAGGAAACATTTTCAATCAATTTTTTAAAAACTTTGGACCTAGGATTCAAATAAACTGTCTTCAGTGTTGGAAGATACCGAAAATTGGCTTTATGAAGATGGAGAAGATCAACCAAAACAAATTTATGTGGATAAACTTCATGAATTAAAGGTAATAATGTTTGTTATTAGGTCATTAGAAGACAGACACAAAGTAGATAGAACACTAGCTTTGGGATCAGGGTAGCCTGGATTTAAGTTCTATCCCTGACCCATCCTGGCTGAGTGACGTTTGGTGTTGATCTTTTGTTTTTTAATAGAATTGAACAACACACTTGACTTTTAGTCAGTGTTTGGACTGAGATAAAGGTCCATATCCTTGAGTCAAAATCGGAATTGTGGAAGTGCGTAGGACAAGAGAGGCAGACAAATGAGAGAATATGAGGTGGGGTTGGAGTTTGAACTTGGGTCTTCTTGACTCTCAGGCCAGTGCTCTGACCTAGTATCCAACGGCAATGAGGTATTCCACTTGTGAAACACTTTACAGGTGGGAGATAGCTTGTGTAGGTTATTAAGTGTTAGATTAAGGAGTTTATTATTTATTCTGGGATGATACTAAGGAAGGACTCCTGCAGAATTTCCAGCCAAAGGAGGACATGGATCAGACCTGTATTGTAGACAGATTTTTTTGGCAGCTTCTTTGCATTATAGAAGGGAAGCAGAGAGAACACATCTCTAAAAATTTCTGGTTAGAAAGTATAGAATCTTGATATTTCAGGTTATTCCAGTCAGGATCTTTTTATTAATCAACAATATTTTTCTGGTACCTTTCTCTTGGGATCTTAATAGAGCCAGCTGCCTTTTTAAAAAAATTAATAAATTTATTTTTAATGGGATCTTTGTCGTTAAGTAGAACACATTGGAAAAATTGTAGTAGTTCAGTGTTTCACAACTTTGCTATGACAAATCTAGAGTAATTTTGCCATCTATTAGCCTTTTCTTTATATATTTTGGTTAAACTTCTAAGTTTACCTTCTTTCCATTAAAAAAAGTTTGAATAAGAATTACAGGCTACTTAACATAAAATTTGTTATGGCTTCTTGGCCTTTACATGGGGGCATAAAACTCTGGAAGGAATATTTAGTTGGGTTTTTTTTTTTAATTTTATATTGTATTTGCTTACTTTTTAGCCAAGGATAGAGCCGTGGTTAATCTTTCTTTCTAGTACAATTTGTTATATAATCAGTAAGAAGCAAGGTCCATTTATGTCTTGAGTGCAATAAGATAGATTAACTTTTAAGTTCTCTAGGTTGGGATTTTTGTTGTTGTTTTAAAAGCAGTTTGCACACTTAGCATTGCTCTTATCCAGTAAAGTTTCCTAGACTTCTGTTCAAAAGCACATGGCATGTTAATACAGAAATTCTAGGCAGTTAATTTTCTGGACTCTGCCTTCTGAGTTGATTAATGGGATGATTTCTTAGAACCAAAAGTTACTAATTATGTTCCTTCTAGGAAACTAAAGAAAGGGATGTCTTAATATTTTGCCAAGGCCTTCCTTCTTGATTCTAGGGAATATTGAGAGATCTCTTAAGACTAAATGAAATAATTATCTTATATGAAGAGGTTTTATTATTTATCTTGAAAGTTAATGCTACCCTTGGGTAACCAAGCCACAACATTGTGCTTCATTTTTTTGTTATTTTTAAAGCCTCAAATGTACTTAATTTTTTTCTTTCTCTATTGCTTACAGAAATATGGTCAGCCTATTCAAATTAGGTACATAGAACATGAAGAGAGACCAAAAGCTTTAAATGACTTGGGAAAGAAGATCCAACTACTCATGAAAGTGGTAGAAGCATTTAAGAATAAGGTACCACATTTGTGAAGAAAAGGGAGAGGGCAGGGGGATATCACATTTTTATTTGTAAGCCTGCATATTAATTTTCAAGGCAAATATCTATAAATTAGCTCTAAATTGTTACAGATTTGCCAGAGAAGATCCTATACAGATTTTCCAGAGAAGATTCTACTTTAAGCCAAACTGAAATTTTAAAGCTAGGCTTCTTGTATTGGCATAGTACATGTAAAACTGATAAATCCTAGCACGCCAAGCATCATCATAATGCCAATGACATTTTTCTCTTTGGATTTAGAGATGACCGGCAGGTTTTTTGAGTGTAGAGCCTTTTTAAAAAAATGCTGAGACCAATTTTGACTTCATGGGACAATGTCATTTCAGTATATCATGTATCTTGATCACCTGGTTTCTCGTACTATTTTTTTTAATGTCTTTGTTAGTTTGTGTTCCTTACTGATCTACATCTTCCTTCATAGAGAGAGAATCCCACCATTTTCCAACCTTTCAGAAACTTGGAACAATTCATGCTTTCCTCAGGAAGCCTTTCCTAATTAATTAGTCCCAGCCCATCCTGTTCATTTGTCTCTTCCAGTTGCTGCAAACACTGCAAACATTGATACTGTCAACTTGTGTTTATTTGTATATTATTTTGTAAAATATAAGTACTGTTTTTTTAAATGTGTGCACCCACACCTAAATTGTCACATGTCTTCTCACAAAGCCCATTAATATGATCGGAATACATATATTTTTGAGGATTGCCTCGTACTTTAAATAGTCTTTTTTTTTAATTAGGATGAAAAATATGATCACTTAGATGCAGCTGACATGGAAAAGGTGGAAAAATTTATTAATGAGGCTATGAATTGGTTGAACAGTAAGATGAATGCACAGAACAAATTAAGCCTCACTCAAGACCCTGTGGTGAAAGTAGCAGAAATAGTCACGAAGTCCAAGGTAAGATCCTGGCAGGGAGGGAGGTAACGTGGGGCCCTCAAGTCTCAAACTACTGTACCCAAGTCCCTGTGCTTCTCTTACTTGCTTGGAGCAGAGGAATTATGTTTATGTATAGTGGTTTGGCATGTACGTTTACTGGGTGTTCAGTCTTGACCATCAAAGAAAGTAGACATAGTATCTACAGAGCTGGGGAATGGAAGCAATGTCCATTGAAGGATCTTGGGTCAGAGGGTTCACAGCCCTACTATCATCCCAGCAGAATGCCTCTAAGCACTCCTTTCTCATTGGTTATCAAGGGCTTTTTTCCTATGGTCCAGAGTACTACTAACCTGCACTTGTGCTCTGCCCAGCTCAAAAATGAGTCTCCCTGGCAATGAAACAAAATCAAGATTGACTAATGATGCCTTTTCTCCCTCACCTACTCAAAATGACAGTCCTTTGACTTCTTAGATATAGCTGTTTTTTCTCAATGTAGTTTTAAGAATCCAGCAAAGCTTTTTTTTTTTTTTTTTTTTTTTTTTTTTTTTTTTTGCTCTCCTTAGCATTCCTTGCCATCCTCCCACTTATTTTCAGCTTTGGCATTCCTTTCACCATTCTTAGAGGATTGTGCCATGCTTTTTAATTTCTTTATTACCTGTCCCTGATTTTAGGTGTTTTTTAAAAACTCATTTGGTCATTACCTCTCTGTATCTATGTTGGTCTCTTGAGAAAGTGCCTTCATTTCCTCCCCATTGGAATTTTCTCATTTTTTAATCAAGTATAAGGCACTTCATATCCAAGAAGTAAAATCTTAAAATGACATATAAGTTCTCTAAATTAATAGGGAGCATATTTGTGGAAGAACATTGGGAAAGGTAAGTGTAAAATTCATATTTCAAGATTAGACAATTCCATCCCCTCCTTGCCTTCTAAAGTTTTAACAATGACCTGGAAAAAACTACCCGAGAAATATCATAGAAGGAATTTTTAAAAGTTAGCTAATTCTTATGGGTTGATGAAGAGAAAAAAAAAATGTTTCCCATAAACAGTATATGCTTGAGGAACACAAAAGAAATTTGGAAATTAGGAATGAGAAAAGAAACCTAAGAGAGCATAAGAAACCAGGAGCTTTATTAATAGGGTGAAGAGTGAAAAAACATGGAGTAATATAATATCTGGAAGTGACTTTAGATACTAGCTAACCCAATTTCCTCATTTTACAATTGAGGAAGCTGAAAACCAAGAGGTTTTAAGTGATTGTTTGAGCAGATGAGATAGTATTTGAAACTAGGTTCTTTGGCTCTATCAGTCATTGCTCTATATATTGTACCATTCTGCCTCCTAATTTTGGATTTGGTCACAAATTATACAGATAATACTCAAGGGTTTGGTTTTTTCCCTTCACTTGGGGGGAGGTGGTAAAGGATCAGTTGTTCACAGATAAAGAGAGGATGATTGTTGAAGCTTTTTTTTTTTAACTGCAGAACAGAAAGAAGGCCTAGAAGGGATCACACTAGAGGAAAGTGATGTGGTGAGGTCATTATATATTTAAAGATGAAGCTGTACATAATGAAGAACCTCAGTTCTGTGTCCAATTGTTTTTTGTATTCTCTGTATATGGAAGCTTCTGCTTTATTTGGTGTTTAAGTTCAGAATAAAAAATTTAAAGCAAAACTTACTCCATGCCCTAGAACTTATAAACTTATGTTATTGCAACTCTTAAAATTTTTAAGGGAATGGGATTGGGAAGAAGCATAATGAAAATACAACTAAATAACCTTGTTATACGTGTCAGTTACATATCATCTCATGTAGTGAATACTTAGTGTTAGAAGTTTAAAAAAAGGAAAGCACACAAGTGCATTTAAGAGCATTTTAATGAAATATTCAGTATTAAATGTAATCATTTCTCTTAATTTAATGCCATTAGGAGCTGGATAATTTTTGTAACCCCATCATTTACAAGGCCAAACCCAAAGTGGAGGTATCTGAAGACCAAGCAAAAGCGAATGGTGAACACAATGGACCAATGAATGGACAGAGTGGGCCTGAAAGTAAGCCTGATGCAGCCAAGGAAAGTTCCCCACATACTAAACCTTCTACTGGAGAGATGGAAGTGGACTAAGGCGTTGGGTCTCCATCACATATTCAGACAGTGCAAGTAATTGCAGGGCCCATTCTTCTTTGCATCTGGGACACCCAACAGATGTTCTGTTGTTCTTAGCCATTTTTGTCATTTGTTCTTTGCAGTAGTTTTGAAAAGTGTTTTATATTGAGTGCACCTCTGATGTTCATTTCCAATGATTAATGCTGCTTAGGTGAAGCTTTAGCTGAATAGATTGTATAAGTCAGTTTAAGCTTTCCCAATGTATCTTATGTCAGACTTGCAGAATTGATAGAAAGATGGCAACAATCTACCTTATTTAAAGCTTCTCTTGTGGATAAACCTCAGCTCCTTTATTCAGGAAAGGACACTGTATTGCACTACTGATGCAGAAGTGTAGATTTAATTGCATCGTTATTTTTTGAAAAAAAAAATTGGAATTGAAATGGTTTAAAGCCATTGAAGCACTGACCTTTTTCTAGTTATTGTATTGTTATAATTTAAATATTAAAACAAATAAGAGGTTAGCTGACAAAACTAGTCCATCTCATTGATGTATTGTGAGAAATTCAAGGTTTTCTTGTCATTGTCACACAGATGAACAAAAACATGAATTTCAAAAAGAAAACTCAAATTTCAAAAAGAAAACACAATTTTGAGTTGTGGTGACACCAGCAATAATATTTCCTTTACCAAAAACATGGCTTTGATTTCTTGCTCGTCATTTTACTTTTACTTTGCAAGAGATGATCTGCTTTGGCTGAAGACAAGCTGACCTGCTTTGGCTGAAGACAAGATAATGCTGCTGCTGCTGCTAAAATATGTTAGCTTAATGACTATGAGAATTTCCAGAGAAAATAACTTCCAACTTCCTTGTTAAGAGAAAAAAGCATTGCTAACTTAGTCAGGCTTGCTGCTCTGGTCTTGGCAATTTTCTTTAGATTTAAACGGTACTTAGCTTTTTAAAAATGTCTAGTGAGCTTATATTTCCAAGGGAGGGAGAAGTAATGCAACTACTCTTGGCATATCCTTCACCCACTGCTCTTTAACATGATGATTCATGTTGTTACACTGCACAAGGAAGCCCTTCTGCTACAGTCTTTGGAAAGTCTTGTGACTAGTATGTAGTATAGACTGTTGTATAATATAAACTGGCAATATTAATTAAGCTTTCTTTATAATTTTTACCATTATGCGATTCATTCAAAATTGGGCCCTCCAATTTGATGCTTCTAATTTAAATTAATTGTGAAGGAGGCTGTAAGTTACCAATATTTACCAATAAATACCAGTATTTCTATGAACATATCTGTGCTTTTAACCATCTGATAATCCCCAGTAGCCCAGTACTGCCCCAAAACCTAAGCCGTCAAATTCAGTGTGAACACATAATGAAATGATTTTAATACCATAGGAAAAATGCAGAAAAAAATCTTTAACTGTTTGAGGTAATTGTAGATATTTACATTAGGGTGATAGGATCTAGTTTTAGATATTCCTATGTTTAATTTTTTTCCATACCTATGCAAATCAAAAGTTCTGAGCACAGTGTCTTTATGGAAATATTCAGTATTTCTCAAAATTAGTTCTCTAAAATAGGATTATTTTATTATTATAGTGTAGTCTGGGCTAAAAGAAGTATTTTTAGCCATGGTATTTTATGTGAGGATTTTAACTCAGACTTCTTTTACTATTAAGAAGTCTACACTGAGTTTTTGACATCTCAGAACACCTTCCACCTATCTCATTTTAATCCTTTTAAAGTTATTTAACTATGAAACTATATATTTGAAACAGATAAAATCACTTGTATTTTCCATTTGTTTGTTTTGGTTTGAACTTAAGAACTATTGTAAAGTAGTACCTAAGGACCATGGAGAATTTAGTCTTCAAAAGATAATCAAAACTGCCAGGTCAGAGTAGGAGTATGGGGTTAATCCTAGGGACCAGACAGCTACTCTTAGACTTACGGTGTGTTGTATGTCCATATGTTAAATATATGTGTGCACTTATAAACATGTTTCATTCCTATGAGTAAATGGCACCTTATACATATATGAAGAGAGCAAGGCTTTCCTTTCCCCCCCTTTACCATCCCAGCCTGTAACCTTCATATTGAATAAATCTGGATCTTGGGAATAGAGACTGAGAAAGAGTCACTCTTGGTAGTTAAGAATGTATTAAGTTAAACATAAAATCATTTCTCCTAGAGAAATCCTGGAGGATGATGGAGCACTATACCACCAGTAACCAATACTTCTGATTTACCCAAAAGTTTATTACTATATGGGCCCTTTTTCTTTTCATGTAATTTTGTTGGCACATAGTAAGATGCTTGGGGATTTTTTTTAAATTATAATATAGAGATATTTGTAATACATAGTAAGATAGGTCCATATGGAGTTCAAGACAAATAATCCAATATGCTTTTTTATTTCTGTGCTAGAGAAGATTGTCAAAATAAAAATGAACCTATCATACAAATTGTTTTAGTTAATAAAAAATGGAAAGCAAAATTGTCAGATTTAAAAATTTTAAAGCCATTAGTCTAGTAAACTTAAAACTAGAATTAATGATAAAACTTATTTTGGGGGTTATTTTGGTTTTTAAAAAACACAACTGATAGCTAATTACCTAGTGGTTATTAATTGGGGGTAAGAAGAGAAATGAGGCTAAAATGGAACAGGAAAAGATGAGAACAGATCTTAAATGACTGTATTTTGAGAACACCCCCAAAATAAGTGACATGGAGAACTGGGCATGCTGAGCAACAGACAACCAGTTTTTAAAATTGAAGGATAAGACTTCCCTATGAGGAAAAGGAGAGAAGATTGATTTCCCTTTGGTTGGTTTAAAGGAAAACCAAAAAGGCAAAGCAATAGACATTCTAGGTTAATTTTCATTTTAATGTAGATGATTAAGGGAACACCCCTTGGGGGAAGACAACAGTGTTTAATTTGTGAGGGATCAAACCTCCAGAGGAGGAAAATGTTCTTTATTAGAAAACCCTAGGGACCCAGTTATCAGTAATATAAAACTAAAGCATTAAAACACCCAAGAGAAAGATAAAGTAAGATATTGTATAAATTTGTATTGTTTCCACTTAGCTCTTTTTAGACATGGCCATCCTACTTTGTGTGCCTTCCCTAATCAATTTAAATTATTTTAAAGACCTACATTCTATTAGAATGTTTTCTGGGCTTATCTTGTTGGTGTTGGTAGTTGAAAAATACTTGTATATTTTTAATGATAAACTTAACATGTTTCCTTGCATGTAAGGAATAAATCCCTAAATAAAACCCACATTATTTCCTAAAGTAGAACCTAATGAATATTAATAGGCAGTAAAAAAAAAAATTTAAAAAAAATTGTTTTATCTCCCCTTCTACCTCTGTCAAAAGTAATTCTACCTTTGGCTTTCCTTGTTTTTTGTTTTGTGTGTTTGGAATTACTTGTATGCATACATGCATTTGTGTAGTTATAGTCAGGGTATATACAGTTATGATTCTGCTCATTCTACAAATATTAAAAACATTATGTTATACTGTGGTAGAATAGATTTTGAACATTTTATGAAATTACTAGGAAAAGGTGTGTCTCATTGTTAGCAGAAACAGTATATTAATACTTTACATTTGAAGTTGTCGGTAGTGTTTCAAAATTCAATATTTATGAAATTCGCTTATGAGGCATTTAACTAGAAAGCTGCATAGGTATTACCCTTTTTCAGCCCATTTACTTTTTAATATTCAATCACTGTACTTTCCAGAATATTTTTGTTTCTTAATTTTGGTGACTTGATACAATTTAAATCATTGATCACTTTTGAAAGTGATTTTTAAAACCTTTAAAAGAATTTCAGTTCTAATGCATTTTGCCTTCTTAGATTATATTAGTTTTATCATAATTATAATTTAGAAAATTGCTTATAAAACTTAGTAAATTTCAAAAAATTATCTTCTTTTCTGGACAATAAGTAGATTAAGAATTCATTCTGCAACCACTATAGTTATTTTTAGTCTAATGTACAGGATAATAACTATAATACCAATAAATATCCAAAAAAAATTTTTTTCACAAAAAAGGGGTAGCTCAGCAAAATAAATGGAAAATACTGCCTTTATTGCCCCCAAATCAACAAGTCCAAAAGAGCTGCTCTTAAGTATTCACAAGTTTTCACTTACAATGAGCTTTTTCTTTTGCAACTATAGTTAGAAGAAGGATACATTTCCTACCTTGGAAATTCTGGTTTTCTTCTCTATTAATTCCTTCAAATTATGGGTACATCTTGAAGCTATAAGTTGGTAGAAAAGCTTGCAGCAAGCAACTTTATGAAGTGTGGGGTAAGAGAAATACTGTTTTGCCCATTTTTGCAAGGAATCTGTACCTGAAGGTCAGTAATGGCAATTTGTAGACATTTGACAAATTTAAATATAAATAGAATTTTCATTGGCTCACCAAAGTTTAAAAGAAGGATTTTGACTTATTTCTATTTAAAGAAAAAAAATCAAAGAGTAGTAGAAGGTAAAATAGTCAGTAAATCTTTGAGGTCTTATGTATTTGCTTCTTTGAACTTATTATACCAACTAATCAGTCCATAAAAAAGACAAGATTATTTGTATGATATCTTTTTTCTCTTTCACGCTACTTATTCTTTGAACAGATCCTATTATACCCAACCCAAACCATTTTGTGGGTTCTTGAATGCAATTGGGCTTCCTTAGAAATTTATACTTCTGCCTTTATAGCTTTTTTTAGTTCTTACATACTTCACGATTTTATTTGTTAAGAATAATTTTCATTTTTAAAGAATTTTGTTTGCATTTTTTAGTCTTATCTGCATTTTTTTTGCTTTTATTATCTCCCAATTCCCTTTCTTTCAGACACTAGTTAATATATTAATATTCAATTACTCATGAATAATTTGCTTAATTTTAGTATCACTTTTTTCTTTTTAACTACTTTTCTATTGACCCTTTCTTTAGGTTTCTAATGTTGCTTTTTTTTGCTCATGTTCAGAGTGTATGTAATATTCCTAAAATATACTAAGATAAATAATAGAAGTGTACAGGGTTTTTTCTTTCATAATCTCTTTTAAATGCTTTAAAGTTTCTTTGAACTGAGAAGAATAAATTTTCTGTACCCATTATATGAATCTTTTTTCTTAAAAAAAAAAAAAAAAAAAAAAAAAAAAAAGAAAGAAAGAAAAGAAAATTTAGAAGCCAAAACTCAATAAGTCATTTAAACATTAGCCTGCATTTCTTCTGCATAGGTATTGTAAATGCTGATTGTTTTGCTATTCACTAAGAAACTGCATTTTTAAAACTTGTTTTTGCTTCTTAAAAGGACTCTATTAGCTTCATTTTTTCCTAAATTTAAGCGCTATTTTAGAATCTAGAATATAGAAGGCAGAAATTTATTAGAAATAGAGATGGATATAAATGAACTTGAAAAACATTTCCCCCCAAATAGTTGATATTCAATATTTTTCTTTATGACCCAACTGCAAGAGAAAATAATTTTTTTTATTCAGCATCACATGGTGGGAAGGGGTTGTTTACTTTACATTGTTAATTGCAATTACAATTGTTCTATAGTTCTTGGCAGCTTAATTTCTATTCATATGGGGTTTTTTGCCCCTGTGAAAAAGGAAGACAGCAATGTTGTTCTTGATTCTTTCTGGAGTATGAATCATCCAGCAATTGGGTAAATATGGGGAGCATTTTTTTATATGCCTTGCCCAAATTTTGTAAGAAGACATCTCATTTGAAAGCACTTGTATGAGAATGGTTTTCTTACTATGACAACTTGGTAAAGTACCTGAGGTGCTATCTATTGGAAAACCTATGTTAAGAACCTTCCCGTGGAAAATTTTGTGATAAAACTTGAATAGCCTGATGACGGTAGCAGTGTCAAAGTTTGAAAATTTGCTGTGTCTTTACCTTACAGAAGTGAGAACACACACACTGTCAAGCTTGTGTAATTAATAATAATGGAGGGAAACCAGTATGTAAACTATTAATTTTGCCTACTTGACATGTCATTTTTATGCAATTAACTATAACCTTACTGTGAAAGGTACACACTCCATCTCTTATTTCTTATAGATGTTGAGTACCAACCAGATTTGTTTGGAAGATTTTGATGGTAAATGCACCCCATTCTATATGAGGCTATTTATTTTTTTGTCAGTAATATTGGCAAAATAAAACTTGTGCTTCTAAAAACTAAAAGAATAAATGAGTTCTTAAACTTTTGGTAGTTGACTAATAGGGTAGCAAACTATTAAACATTGATGTGCATAGTAAAGATTATACTCTATCTGCCCAGTCATATTTTCTGTCTGTTCTTAGAATATACATGATGCATTTGTGAATTCTACTTGTTTTTTGTTTGTGTGTAAATTGTAGGATTATGGCTGTACTTCAGGATTGATTATTCATAAGCCAATGAATTTTTTAAATTTTTAATAGTGTTTTTAGGTGTTTTCCTTTCTACATTGAAAACATACATATTCTTTGGGATTGAGATAGAGGGACTCAAGGATGTGCAGAGGTGCTCTCAATGTTATATCTCAACCTTGCTGCTGCTATTTATATTTGAAAAATATTTCTCCATATTGGTATTATCATCATCTTGTTAACAAACTGCTGTGCTTACAATAAATTGTTGTTTGAATTAGTGAGGATACAACAACCAAATACGATTTTGGAGTGCTTTTTATACACTTGTATACACTTTATATACATTTTTTTTTAACAGTAAAAAAAAAAAAAAAAAAAAAAAAACTTGGGTGTGGTATTTAGGGTCTTATCTCTAGCATAGCTCTCTGGCCCAGCTTGCTCTTCTTGAAGCCAAAGAGTCATGACTGTTTACCCTGACTTCATATACCTCCTCCTAAAAGTTGATAGGTGGTTAATGTTAAGGGAATCTGTCATGAGAACCCCTTGATGAAGATGGAAAAGGAACTGGTCATCTTCTCATTTTAAATAACGTTTTGTCTTGAAAAATGTGAAATTTCCTTAAACTTCCCTATCCATTTTTTTTTTTTTTAAACAATTCTGCATTCATTCTCTTTTTTGCCTTGGACTTGTTTAGATGTGAAATCCCTAACTAAAAAAACCTGAATTGTTTTTAGTTTGGTGTTGCTGTAACTTTAGAGTTGAAAAGGGGGCTTACATATAGGTGCCCATACTTCACTCCTTCCCTTTACAAACAAGGGCTCAGGAAGCCCAGAACAGGTAGCTTGTCCATTAGTTGGACTGTGAATCCAGCAATGAGCACATCTTTGGGTGCTTTTGGAACATGTCCTATTTTCTTAACATTTCATAGTAAGTGCCAAAAACACCTCCTGGGAGTTCTCAATAAATACTGTAAACTTTATCAAAGAACCTGTTAGTCCTAACCATTTGGGCCTGGAGATAGGAGGAGGAAATCTATAGTGATGAATGTCAGCTACCTTGAAGTATTAAAATTTATTATTATTATTTTAGCTTTTTAACTCATTGCTTTAATTCTTAGCTTTCTTCTTTGCTACTCCTTATTTAGTCATTTAGTCTCCATCTTGAAACATCTGCCATTTCTTCATTATCTCATGTGTAATTTTGTACTTGCTTGACTTAATTCCTAAGTATGTATGTTACTAATTTGATTAGTAAAAATATAAAAGCTTTGTTTTACAAATTCATAAAAATATCTCCAAGTTACTAAAAATTCTTTTTTCCCTCTTTGTTAATCTGATCTTTAAAACTCTTATAGGCCAAGTTCAAAAGGATAGTTTACTATTAACTTTTTTTTTAATATTAAGTTTTATTGCAAAAAGTTTATATTTGATTGCCAATGAATATTTGGTTTCTGAATCAAACTTCATTCCAAAACTAACCAATTAGGATGCTTATTTCAACCTATCACCCTGGTTTATTGGACCAGTAGGTAAGTTCTTATCTTCTTTGGATGTATTTATCATTTCATCATAGAAATGAATTCAAGATAAAATCAATCCCCAGTATGTATTTTGCTATTTTGGTGCTTCATTTACCTGCTGTTAACTGGAAAGTTAAAAGTATAAAATTTTATTTATAGTATTTAATAATTTTCTAGGTTTCATAGTATATATCTCATAGACAAAGAATAACAAGTTAATCAAAATTAGTAAGTACTTTTTTGTTAATTGGGAAAGAAAAATAAAAATTTCTTTCTTTCCCAAAGGCCCTGGTCAGTGTAAGACTTTTAACAGAAGACGAATTAATTACTACACTGCCTTTCAATACCACTTTAGTGGCCATTGTTTACTATAGTCTTTAATAGACCACCATGGTAAACTTTGATTTCAGTTCAATGGAGTCACACATACATGTATAACACACATATTACAGATATAAATTTGTAGTAGAGACAATTATAACTCAAATTTATAAAAACTTATTTTAAAAATTATGTTAATCGTTCTTTAAAATTACAAATCATCTACAAAGTAGGTAGTGCATGTATAATGATCCTTTTCCCAAGAAGAACTCTGAAGCCAAGAAAGGATTCATATCCAACAATTACACTGTAACTGTGTGAGAATTGTCTCAATCGTCTCAAATCTAGCCCTTTAATCACTTTGTTATATTGTATGATAATAAGAAATAAAATGGTGGGAGCAACTAAATAGTGCAATTGGTAGGGCACTGGCCCTGAAATCAGGAGAAACTGAGTTCAAATATATCCTCAGACACTTAAACTCCCTATCTGGGCAAGTCACTTGACCCCAACTGCCTCACACAATCAAAAAAATTAGGTTTAAAAAAAGAGAGAGCTTAGAAATAAAAGGTTGATAGGTAGAGTTTTTATGGTTTTATCCTTTAATAATGTTCTATATGTTCATTGATTTTATTTGGGAGTCCTGACAAGGAAGAATGAAATATGGTCTACTTGAGTAATTCACATATATTGTTTTCTTACATTATGTAGCATGGTAACTAACCATTTTAAAAATTCTCTTCTTGGGGCAGCTAGGTGGCGCAGTGGATAGAGCACCAGCCCTGATTTCAAGAGGACCCGAGTTCAAATGTGGTCTCAGATACTTAACACTTCCTAGCTGTGTGAACCCTGGTTAAGTCACTTAATCCCAACTGCCTCAGCCAAAAGAGAGAGAGAGAGAAATCCTATTCTGATGTTTTATCATGCTGTAAAAATGATCCTTTTTTTTTTTTGGCTGAGGCTGGGGTTAAGTGACTTGCCCAGGGTCACACAGGTAGGAAGTGTTAAGTGTCTGAGGCCAGAATTGAATTCAGGTCCTCCTGACTTCTGGGCTGATGCTCTCTACTGCACCATCTAGCTGCCCCAATAATCCTCAATTTTTAAAGACTCTTCTAGAATACAAGCACTTTTTGCCAAGCTGGAAAGTCTTCACATTGGGCAACAGGGACCAGCCACACTAAACTCAGAGAGGGTCTGAATTCCCTAGGAATTCTTCATTGGATAGTTTATTGTTTATATATACCAAGGCACTGAAGATCACAGATCAGGAATTGTGTTTTGTTGAAAGAAATCTCACAAAAATTTTCACAAAAGCATTCCCTACTCCATCCTGCTACTTTAATATAAATAAAATTGGATGATTCTTATGTTAGATTTGGTTTCATTTTTAGTCCTTTCTCCTTCCCTCTATCTTTAACTACACAGAAAAGATCATTTAATCACAATTTCATTTGTCCCCTTCATTCTGAAGATACTCAAACATATCTCCTGACCAACTGAACTGAAATGTTTTATTTCTAACTATAGTGAGAGTTTCTCCAGTTGTATTGCTAGTAACCATATGTTGAATAAGTACCAAACTAAACACATCAATTTTGTATTTTTCTCTGCTCTAACCAAAAATAACTTTGCTGTTAATCTAGGTTTCTATGTTAGGAATCTTTTCTCATTATTGAATCCTTAACAAAGCTTTGATGCTTATAAAATTCTCATTCCATTTTTCCATATCTAAGTTTGGTTTCTGCTTGCTTTCACCTCACATTTTAGAACCTCTGATAAGTTAATGTAGCAAATTTCAGGTTCTCCTTGAATTCATTTTGTATATTATTGCCAAACTGATCTTTCTAAAATATCTCTTTGGTCATGTCAGTCCCTTAAGTTGCAATAGTAGTTCTTCACTACCACATTCAGGTTCTCCCCATTCATGCTTTTTCTAGCCCTTCTATCATAACATTGGTATGGATTTCACTTAAAAGACCACATTTTTGCAACTCATGAACATATTCCAATACAATGATTTCTTCACTATTCCAGACATGCACATACTAATTTTTGTAATATAATGTGTACTTTTTTCCC